>NC_139001.1:43850555-44329471 GCF_964374135.1 Grampus griseus | reverse complement strand
GGAGTAGCAATACTTATATCAGACAAAATAGACATCAAAACAAAGACTGTAACAAGAGAAAAAGAAGAGCATTACATAATGATAAAAGGTATCAATCCAACAAGAAGATATAACATGTATAAATACATATACACCCAAAATAGGAGCACCTAAATACATAAAGCAAATATTAACAAACACAAAGGGAGAAACTGACATTAACACAGTAATAGTAGGGGACTTTAACACCCACTTACATCAATGGACAGATCATCAAAACAAAATCAATAAGGAAACATTGGCCTTAAATGATACATTAGACCAACTGAACTTAACAGATATATATGGAACATTCCATCCAAAACCAGCAGAATACACATTCTTTTCAAGTGCATATGAAACGTTCTCCAGATATATAGCTTGCTAGGCCACAAATCTAGTCTCAACAAATTTAAGAGGATAGAAATTATATCAAGCATCTTTTCCGACCAAATGGTATGAAATTAGGAATCAATTACAGGAAAAAAAATGGGAAAAACACAAAAACACGTAGAGACTAAACTACATGTTAATTAAAAAAAAAACCAAAAACAATGGGTCAATGAAGAAATCAAAGAGGAAATCAGAAAACACCTTAAGAAAAATAAAAGTACAACTTTGCAAAATCTATAGGACTTAGCAAAAGCAGTTCTGAGAGAGAAGTTTAGCAATACAGGCCTATCCCAGGAAATGAGAAAAATCTCAAACAGTCTAACCTTATACCTAAAGGAACTAGAAAAAGAATAACAAACAAAAAAATTAGTAGATGGAGGAAATAATAAAGATCAGAGTGGAAGTAAATGAACTAGAGACAAAAAAAGATAGAAAAGATCAAGGAAACTAAGAGATGGTTGTTTGAAAAGATAAACAAAATTGATAAACCTTTAGCCAAACTGATCAAGAAAAAAGAGAGAGGGCCCAAATAAATAAAATTATAAATTAAAAAGGAGAAATTCCAACTGACACCACAGAAATACAAAGGATCATAAGATACTACTACAAACAATTATACACCGACAAATTGGACAACCTAGAACAAATGGATAAACTGAATCAGGAAGAAATAGAAGCAGACTGCTACTAGCAGTGAAACTGAATCATTAATCAAAAAACTCCCAATAAACTAAAGAATTCACAGGGGAATTCTTCTTTTTTTTTTTTTTTTTGCGGTACGCAGGCCTCTCACTGTTGTGGCCTCTCCCGTTGCAGCTCTGGACGTGCAGGCTCAGTGGCCATGGCTCAAGGGCCCAGCCGCTCTGCGGCATGTGGGATCTTCCCAAACCGGGGCATGAACCTGTCTCCCCTGCATCAGCAGGCGGACTCTGAACCACTGTGCCACCAGGGAAGCCCCGTGAATTCTTTTTTTAATAAAAATAATGCTATGAACGTTTGTATACAAGTATTTTTTTAAGGTTTTTTTTAAATTAATTTATTTATTTTTGGCTGCATTGGGCCTTCATTTCTGCGCACAGGCTTTCTCTGGTTGCAGAGAGTGGGGACTACTGTTCGTTGCAGTGTGCGGGCTTCTCATTGCAGTGGCTTCTCTTGTTGTGGAACATGGGCTCTAGGTGCACAGGCTTCAGTAGTTGCAGCACATGGGCTCGGTAGTTGTGGCTCACAGGCTCTAGAGCGCAGGCTCAGAAGTTGTGGTGCATGGACTTAGTTGCTCCATGGCATGTGGGATCTTCCAAGACCAGGGATCAAACCCGTGTCCCTTGCGTTGGCAGGCTGATTCTTATCCACTGTGCCATCAGGTAAGTCCCTTCACAGGTGAATTCTATCAAACATTTGTAGAAGAGTTAATACCTATCCTTTTCAAACTATTCCAAAAAACTGAAGAGAAAGGAACACTTCCAAACTCCTTCTGTGAGGCCACCGTTGCCCAAATGCCAAAACCAAAGAAACTACAAAAAAAAAAAAGAGAGAAAATTACATGCCAATATCCTTGATGAACATTGATGCAAAAATCCTCAACAAAATATTAGCAAATTAAATTCAACAATACATTAAAAGGATCATACATGATCAAGTGGCATTTATCCCAGGGATGGTTCAATGTCCACAAATTAACCAGTGTGATATACCACATTAACAAACCAAGGATGAAAATTCTATCATCTCAATAGATGCACAAAAAGCTTCTGACAAAATTCAACATCCATTTATAATAAAAACTCTCAACAAAGTGGGTATAGAGGTAATATACCTCAACATAATAAAGGCCATATATGACAAAATCACAGCTAATATCATAGTCAACAGTGAAAAGTTGAAAGCATTTCCTCTAAGATCAGGAATATGACAAGGATGCCCACTCTTGTCACTTATTCAACTAGTAGTGGAAGTTCTAGCCACAGCAATCAGAAAATAAAATAAATAAATAAAGAGACTCTAAATTGGAAAGAGAAAAGTAAGATTGTCACTGTTTGCAGGTGAAATTATATTACTATATATAGAAAACCCGAAAGAGGCCACCAAAAAACTATTAGAACTAATAAATGAATTCAGTAAATTTGCAGGATACAAAATTAATATACAGAAATCCATTGTGTTTCTGTACACTAACAATCTATCAGAAAGAGAAATTAAGAAAACAATACCATTTACAATTCCATCAAAAATAATAAAATACCTAGGAATAAATTTAACCAAGGAGGTGAGAGACCTGTATTCTAAAAACTGTAAGACATTGATGAAAGAAATTGAAGTTGAAACAAATAAATGGAAATATGTACCAAGCTCGTGGACTGAAAGAATTAATGTTGTTAAAATGGCCATACAACCCAGGGTAATCTACAGATTCAATGAAATCCTTAATAAAATATCAATGGCATTTTTCACAGAGCTAGAACAAATGATCCTAAAATTTGTATGGAACCACAACAGACCCAAATAACCAAAGCAATCTTGAGAAAGAAGAACAGAGCGGGAGGTATCACACTCCCTGATTTCAAACTATACTACAAAGCTATAGTAATCAAAGCAGTATCATGCTGGCACAAAAAGAGCCACATAAATCAATGGCAAAGAAAGAGAGCCCAGAAATAAACCCATGCTTATATGGTCAATTAATCTGTGACAAAGGAGGAAAGAATATACAATGGGGAAAAGATAATCTCTTCAATAAATGCTGTTGGGAAAACTGAACAACTTCATGCAAAAGAATCAAACTGGACACTTTCTTACACTGTATACAAAAATAAACTTGAAATGGATTAAAGACTTAAATGTAAGACCTGAAATTTTAAAACTTCTAGAAGAAAACAGGCAGTATGCTCTTTGACATTGATCTTAGCAATATTTTTTGAATATTTCTCCTCAGGCAAGTGAGACAAAACCAAAAATAAACAAATGGGACTAAATCAAACTAAAAAGCTTTGCATAGCAAAGGAAACCATCAACAAAATGAGAAAACAACGTACTGATTGGGATAAAATATTTGCAAACAATATATCTGATAAAAGCTTAATATCCAATATATATAAAGAACTCAAATGACTCAACGTTACAAAAACAAAAAAAAAAAACAAAACCTAACAATCCAATTAAAAAGTGGGCAGGGAACCTGAATAGACATTTTTCCAAAGAAGATATACAGATGGCCAAGAGACATATGAAAAGATGCTCAACATCACTAATCACCAGGGAAATGCAAATCAAAACCACAATGAGATATCATTCACACCTCTTCAAAGGGCTATCATCAAAAAGATAGCAAATAACAAGTGTTGCTGAGGGTGTGGAGAAGAAAGAATCCTCTAGCACTGTTGGTGGGAATGTAAATTGGTGCAGCCACTATGGAGAGCAGTGTGGAGATTTCTCAAAAAATTAAAAATAGAACTACCAAATGATCCAGCAATTCCACTTCTAGATGTTTACCCAAGGAAAACTTATACCCTAATTCAAAAAGATAAAAGCACCCCTATTTTCAGTTAGCATTATTAACAATAGTCAAGATATTGAAGCAACCTAAGTGCCTACTGATAGATGAATGAATAAAGAAGATGTAGTATATATACACAATGGAATATTTACAGCCATAAAAAAGAATGAAATCTTGCCATTTGCAGCAATATGGATGGAACTAGAGGGTATTATGCTAAGTGACATAAGTCAGACAAAGACAAATATTATATTACTTATGTGTGGAATCTAAAAACCAAAACAAATGAACAAACAAAATAAAAACAGACTCATAGATGCAGAGAACAAACTGGTGATTGCCAGAGGCAAAGGGAGTTTGGGGGTTGTGCGAAATAAGTGAAGGGGATTAAGAAGTACAAACTTCCAGTTATAAAATAAGTCACAAGGATGTACTATACAGCATAAGGAATATGGCCAGTAATATTGAAATAACATTGTATGGGAATAGATGGTTACTTTTTGAGTTGATCATTTCATAATGTATTTAAATATCAAATAACTATGCTGTACACCTGAAACTAACATAATATTGTATGTCAACTATACTTCAATTTAAAAAAGATGAAAAAGGGGAAAAAAAGAAAATAAATTTACTGCAAATGTATTAAGTTATTCCAATAGTTCCTAGGACTCTTATAATAAGGGAAAAAAATACAAACAGGAAGGAAATGTGCCAAGATTTCTCCTAAGCATTGTTTAAAACAGTGAAAAGTTGGAAACAACACATTATTTTTTAAAATGCAAATGTTTAAGGAAATGTGATACACCCATTAATGGAATATTTAGGAGACACTGATGTTCATAAAGAATGGGAAAAATTTTATGGTAAATTAAAATGCAGGATACTGTGTTTATAGTACCACTATATTAAATATGTAACACTAAAGTTATCTATATTTACATATTATATATATTTATAAAAGTAGTGGATGAGATTAAATGAAATGTTTGTGCTTGGGTGGTGAAAGTCTGGACAGTTTTATTTTTTCTATTTTTATTTTCTAAACTCTATAAATTTGATTTTCAAATATGGGAAACTAGTGATATATGCTGCATTTTTATGTTCTTTTTAAAAGATTTATTTAACTGGTTCTTGAATTCATTTGAAGATGTGTTGACAGCTGTATCTTCTGTTACAATTGCTGAGGTTGCACGTGACAATAAGGAAGTTCAGGATGCTATGGCTATGGAAGGAGCCATTCCTCCTCTGGTGGCTCTTTTTGTGGGAAAACAACTTGGTGTTCAAGTGAAGGGTGCAATGGCTGTGGAAGCACTGGCAAGTTACAACCCTGCTATACAGAGAGCATTTCTGGAAAAATCACTAAGTAAATATCTTTTAAAACTCCTCAAGGTAGGAATTTTATGATTCTTTTTCATTTTTCTTAGATAAAGCATTCAATATTGAATTTAGTTAAGTGAAAAGAAAACTAAAACCAATTCTAGAATAAACATTTTATCAAACATAGATTCCTACGGTATTCAATAAATCCTCATTGACTGAATAGAATACTTTTTTAAATAGGCATTTCAAATAGATGTTAAGGAACAAGGAGCTGTAACACTTTGGGCCTTGGCAGGACAAACACTAAAACAACGAAAGTATATGGCAGAACAGATTGGATACAACTTTATAATAAATATGCTTTTATCACCATCAGCTAAAATGCAGTATGTTGGTAAGTTATTTTCTATGCATAAATCTGTACAATATAGAACCAGACATTGGAGTATCACACATGTTTCTTGCTTATTGTTGCCAGGAGGTGAAGCAGTCATAGCGCTAAGTAAGGACAGCAGGATACACCAAAATCAAATATGTGAAGGGAATGGAATTGCACCACTGGTTCGCTTACTAAAGATTAGTAAAATAGCTGAAGGAACACTTCTGAGTGTCATCAAAGCAGTGGGATCCATCTGTATCGGTTTGTACGTTTATTCTCAGTTTTAAAAATATCAGTAAATACTTCTCTTCCTCTCTATCCCTACTGTTGCAGCCCTTAACGATATTTAATCTGTTATTATAATGTTTTTATTTCTCCAAGACCTTAATGAGTAAAAGTGGTGTAGTTAAGCATATTGTATCAGTCTTGCTCTTGAGTTCTGGTTAGAATGAGAAATGAGGACCATGAGCCTTGGCTATTTTGACTTAAAGGGATCTCCTTTTTTAAGTTAAGAGAAAAATATTTCTTATTTTGAATCTCAGGAACTATATGTTTTTGAAGATATAGAAGTGTTTCTAGTGCTGTGGCACATTTTTCGATTCCAGTCTCTTTCTGTAGTGATTCTTTGTTTACATAGTGGCCACTAGGTCTAGTTGTTCCTTTCTTTGCAGAGGAATTAACCTTTTGGGATATCTGAAAAATGTTGTGGAATTGTTGGTGATTGACTTACCAAAAATAAAAAATCAGGTTCTTTGCTGACCTGCATGAATGTATGGGGACTGATTGAGACTGCTTCCTGTAGGCAAGAGAAAAAAAAAACCTAAAACTTTATTTCTAGTCCATTGTATTTCCAGAAAAAATAAATTAAAAATTCTAGCTGAAGAACATAGGACTTGGTTTCAAAAATTTTTTTTTCCTTTTTTCTTAGAAAAGCTACTTTACTGAAATTCACTAACTGCTTGCAGGCAATCAAGTCAGGCAAGATAATTTTGTTGTTGTTGTTGTTGTTTTAGCCAGAGTCTATGGTATAAATTATTTCTAAAATTCTAGTAAATGATAATACAAAGATAACTGATATACACGTGTGTGTTTTCAATTTCTTCTCATTAGTTTACTTCAAAGCTGTCCACATTTGCCATAGACAAGTTCTTGCCATAGACAAGAACTACAGAAAAAAACTCTTGCTTTCAAACTCACCAGCTTAGACTCTTTACACACACATACCCCTTCCTTTTTCTTCTTCATCATGTTTATGTTTTCTTCTATACCCTTGAACATATAGAACATATTTAAAATAGCTGTTTTAACATCCCTGTAACTAGTTCCAGCCTATCTGTTATTTCTGGGTCTCTTGCTATTGGCTGATTTTTTTCTTGATTATGAATCATATTTTCCTGCTTCTTTGCACACCTAGCGCTTTTAAAATGTGAGTGTTTTTTAAAAGTGCTATTGAAATACAGTTTACATATAAGAAGATATTTAAATAAAATAAACAATAGAATAAAATATTAAATACATTATTTAGAGTGTACAGTTTGATGAGTTTTGACATATGTATTCAGCACTGACACCATCAGCACAATCAAGTAAGTGAATATAATCATCACCTCCAAATGTTTCATTGTCCCTTCCTAATTCCTCCCTCTTTGCACCCCATCCCCAGATAACCACTGATCTGGGTTTTTTTTCTTATGATCTGAGAATGGCTTTATTGTATTTTACATATTAAAACATAAGCTTCTGATTTTTTTCTTTAAAAAATAATGTGCTGATTTGAATTTATGACATGGATCCTAACAGCACAAAATTACTTTTAAAATTTGATATTAAATGATCTTACCACTGATTTTTCTATAACTATAGATTAGTTTGCATTTTCTAGAATTTTATGTAAATGGAATTATACATGTGTACTTTTTTCTTGCTTCTTTCACTCAGCATGATTATTTTGACATTCATCCATATTATTGTATCAAATATCAATAAAATACTTCTCTTTCAATGCTGAGTAGTATTCCATTGTATGGTGTGATGGTTAGTTTTATGCCTTATGATATACATACATACATACATATACATCCCGTTGGTTCTTTCTTTGGAAAACCCTAATGCTTATGGATATATTATGATTTGTTTACCCATGCACCCATTGAAGGACATTTGGATTGTTTCCTGTTTCTTGCTATATTGTAAATAAAACTGTTACGAACATTTGTGTTCAAGTTTTGGTATAGACACATTTTCATTTCTCGTGGGTAAATATCTAGAAGTAGGATTGCTGGGTCATATGGTAGGTGTATGTTTTACTTTTAAAGAAACTGCCAGATTGATTTTCAAAGTAGTGTTACCACTTTGCACTTCTACTAGCTGTGTGTGAGTTCCAGTAGCTTCACATCCTCATCAACATTTAGTATGGTAATTTTATTATTGTAGTGGATATGTAGTAAATCTTATTGTGGTTTTAATTAACATTTTCCTAATGACTAATGATGTAGAGCATCGTTTCATGTGTTTATTTGTCATTTGTATATCTTCATTTTTTTTCAATGTTTCTAACAGAACTTCTAATTTTATTTTATTTTTTGTATTTTTTTAACATCTCTATTGGAGTATAATTGCTTTACAATGGTGTGTTAGTTTCTGCTTTACAACAGAATGAATCAGTTATATATATACATATGTTCCCATATCTCTTCCCTCTTGCGTCTCCCTCCCTCCCACCCTCCCTATCCCACCCCTCCAGGCGATCACAAAGCACCGAGCTGATCTCCCTGTGCTATGCGGCTGCTTCCCACTAGCTATCTACCTTACGTTTGGTAGTATATATATGTGCATGCCTCTCTCTCGCTTTGTCACAGCTTACCCTTCCCCCTCCCCATATCCTAAAGTCCATTCTCTAGTAGGTCTGTGTCTTTATTCCTGTCTTACCCCTTGGTTTTTCATGACATTTTTTTTTTCTTAAATTCCATATATATGTGTTAGCATACGGTATTTGTCTCCCTCTTTCTGACTTACTTCACTCTGTATGACAGACTCTAGGTCTATCCACCTCATTACAAATAGCTCAATTTCATTTCTTTTTATGGCTGAGTAATATTCCATTGTATATATGTGCCATATCTTCTTTATCCATTCATCCGATGATGGACACTTAGGTTGTTTCCATCTCCGGGCTAATGTAAATAGAGTTGCAATGAACATTTTGGTACATGACTCTTTTTGAATTATGGTTTTCTCAGGGTATATGCCCAGTAGTGGGATTGCTGGGTCATATGGTAGTTCTATTTGTAGTTTTTTAAGGAACCTCCATAGTGTTCTCCACAGTGGCTGTATCAATTTACATTCCCACCAACAGTGCTAGAGGGTTCCTTTTCTCCACACCCTCTCCAGCATTTATTGTTTCTAGATTTTTTGATGATGGCCATTCTGACTGGTATGGGATATCTCATTGTAGTTTTGATTTGCATTTCTCTAATGATTAGTGATGTTGAGCATTCTTTCATGTGTTTGTCGGCAGTCTGTATATCTTCTTTGGAGAAATGTCTATTTAGGTCTTCTGCCCATTTTTGGATTGGGTTGTTTGTTTTTTGTTATTAAGCTGCATGAGCTGCTTATAAATTTTGGAGATTAATCTTTTGTCAGTTGCTTAATTTGCAAATATTTTCTCCCATTCTGAGGGTTGTCTTTTGGTCTTGTTTATGGTTTCCTTTGCTGTGCAAAAGCTTTGAAGTTTCATTAGGTCCCATTTGTTTATTTTTGTTTTTATTTCCATTTCTCCAGGAGGTGGGTCAAAAAGGATCTTGCTGTGATTTATGTCATAGAGTGTCCTGCCTATGTTTTCCTCTAAGAGTTTGATAGTTTCTGGCCTTACATTTAGGTCTTTAATCCATTTTGAGCTTATTTTTGTGTATGGTGTTAGGGAGTGATCTAATCTCATACTTTTACATGTACCTGTCCAGTTTTCCCAGCACCACTTATTGAAGAGGCTGTCCTTTCTGCACTGTACATTCCTGCCTCCTTTATCAAAGATAAGGTGACCATATGTGCGTGGGTTTATCTCTGGGCTTTCTATCCTGTTCCATTGATCTATCTTTCTGTTTTTGTGCCAGTACCATACTGTCTTGATTACTGTAGCTTTGTAGTATAGTCTGAAGTCAGGGAGCATGATTCCTCCAGCTCCGTTTTTCATTCTCAAGATTGCTTTGGCTATTCGGGGTCTTTTGTGTTTCCCTACAAATTGTGAAATTTTTTGTTCTAGTTCTGTGAAAAATGCCTGTGGTAGTTTGATAGGGATTGAATTGAATCTGTAGATTGCTTTGGGTAGTAGAGTCATTTTCACAATGTTGATTCTTCCAATCCAAGAACATGGCATATCTCTCCAGCTATTTGTATCATCTTTAATTTCTTTCATCAGTGTCTTATAGTTTTCTGCATACAGGTCTTTCGTCTCCTGAGGTAGGTTTATTCCTAGATATTTTATTCTTTTTGTTGCAATGGTAAATGGGAGTGTTTTCTTGATTTCACTTTCAGATTTTTCATCATTAGTGTATAGGAATGCCAGAGATTTCTGTGCATTAATTTTGTAGCCTGCTACTTTACCAAATTCATTGATTAGCTCTAGCAGTTTTCTGGTAGCATCTTTAGGATTCTCTATGTATAGTATCATGTCATCTGCAAACAGTGACAGCTTTACTTCTTCCTTTCCGATTTGGATTCCTTTCATTTCCTTTTCTTCTCTGATTGCTGTGGCTAAAACTTCTAAAACTATGTTGAATAAGAGTGGTGAGAGTGGGCAACCTTGTCTTGTTTCTGATCTTAGTGGAAATGCTTTCAGTTTTTCACCATTGAGGATGATGTTGGCTGTGGGTTTGTCTTATATGGCCTTTATTATGTTGAGGAAAGTTCCCTCTATGCCTACTTTCTGGAGGGTTTTTATCATAAATGGTGTTGAATTTTGTTGAAAGCTTTCTCTGCATCTATTGCGATATTCATATGGTTTTTCTCCTTCAGTTTGTTAATATGGTGTATCACGTTGATTGATTTGCATATATTGAAGAATCCTTGCATTCCTGGAACAAACCCCACTTGATCATGGTGTATGATCCGCTTAATGTGCTGTTGGATTCTGTTTGCTAGTATTTTGTTGAGGATTTTTGCATCTATGTTCATCAGTGATATTGGCCTGTAGTTTTCTTTCTTTGTGACATCCTTGTCTGGTTTTGGTGTCAGGGTGATGGTGGCCTTGTAGAATGAGTTTGGGAGTGTTCCTCCCTCTGCTATATTTTGGAAGAGTTTGAGAAGGATAGGTGTTAGCTCTTCTCTAAATGTTTGATAGAATTCTCCTGTGAAGCTATCTGGTCCTGGGCTTTTGTTTGTTGGAAGATTTTTAATCACAGTTTGAATTTCAGTGCTTGTGATTGGTCTGTTCATATTTTCTATTTCTTCCTGATTCAGTCTTGGCAGGTTGTGCATTTCTAAGAATTTGTCCATTTCTTCCAGGTTGTCCTTTTTATTGGCATGGAGTTGCTTGTAGTAGTCTCTTAGGATGCTTTGTATTTCTGCAGTGTCTGTTGTAACTTCTCCTTTTTCATGTCTATTTTTATTGATTTGAGTCCTCTCCCTCTTTTTCTTGATGAGGCTAGCTAATGGTTTATCAATTTTGTTTATCTTCTCAAAGAACCAGCTTTTAGTTTTATTGATCTTTGCTATCATTTCCTTCATTTCTTTTTCATTTATTTCTGATCTGATTTTTATGATTTCTTTCCTTCTGCTAACTTTGGGTTTTCTTTGTTCTTCTTTCTCTAATTGCTTTAGGTGCAAGGTTAGGTTGTTTATTCGAGATGTTTCCTGTTTCTTAAGGTAGGATTGTATTGCTATAAACTTCCCTCTTAGAACTGCTTTTGCTGCATCCCATAGATTTTGGTTGTCGTGTCTCCATTGTCATTTGTTTCTAGGTATTTTTTAATTTCCTCTTTGATTTCTTCAGTGATCACTTCGTTATTAAGTAGTGCATTGTTTAGCCTCCACGTGTTTGTATTTTTTTACAGATCTTTTCCTGTAATTGATATCTAGTCTCATAGCATTGTGGTCGGAAGAGATACTTGATACAATTTCGATTTTCTTAAATTTACCAAGGCTTGATTTGTGACCCAAGATATGATCTATCCTGGAGAATGTTCCATGAACACTAGAGACAAATGTGTATTCTGTTGTTTTTGGATGGAATGTCCTATAAATATCAATTAAGTCCATCTTGTTTAATGTATCATGTAAAGCTTGTGTTTCCTTATTTATTTTCATTTTGGATGATCTGTCCATTGGTGAAGTGGGGTGTTAAAGTCCCCTATAAATGTGTTACTGTCGATTTCCCCTTTTATGGCTGTTACTATTTGCCTTATGTATTGAGGTGCTCCTATGTTGGGTTCATAAATATTTACAATTGTTTTATCTTCTTCTTGGATCGATCCCTTGATCATTATGTAGTGTCCTTCTTTGTCTCTTCTAATAGTCTTTATTTTAAAGTCTATTTTGTCTGATATGAGAATTGCTACTCCAGCTTTCTTTTGGTTTCCACTTGCATGAAATACCTTTTTCCATTCCTTACTTTCAGTCTGTATGTGTCTCTAGGTCTGAAGTGGGTCTCTTGTAGACAGCAAATATATGGGTCTTGTTTTGGTATCCATTCAGCCAATCTGTGTCTTTTGGTGGGAGCATTTAATCCATTTACATTTAAGGTAATTATCGATATGTATGTTCCTATTCCCATTTTCTTAATTGTTTTGGGTTCGTTATTGTAGGTTTTTTCCTTCTCTTGTGTTTCTTGCCTAGAGAAGTTCCTTTAGCAGTTGCTGTAGAGCTGGTTTGGTAGTGCTGAACTCTCTCAGCTTTTGCTTGTCTGTAAAGGTTTTAATTTCTCCATCAAATCTGAATGAGATCCTTGCTGGGTAGAGTAATCTTGGTTGCAGGTTTTTCTCCTTCATCACTTTCAATATGTCCTGCCACTCCCTTCTGGCTTGCAGAGTTTCTGCTGAAAGATCAGCTATTAACCTTATGGGGATTCCCTTGTGTGTTATTTGTTGTTTTTCCCTTGCTGCTTTTAATATGTTTTCTTTGTATTTAATTTTTGACAGTTTGATTAATATGTGTCTTGGCATATTTCTCCTTGGATTTATCCTGTATGGGACACTCTGTGCTTCCTGGACTTGATTACCTATTTCCTTTCCCATGTTAGGGAAGTTTTCAACTATAATCTCTTCAACTATTTTCTCAGTCCCTTTCTTTTTCTCTTCTTCTTCTGGAACCCCTATAATTCGAATGTTGGTGCGTTTAATGTTGTCCCAGAGGTCTCTGAGACTGTCCTCAGTTCTTTTCATTCTTTTTTCTTTATTCTGCTCTGCAGTAGTTATTTCCACTATTTTATCTTCCAGGTCACTTATCCGTTCTTCTGCCTCAGTTGCTCTGCTATTGATCCCATCTAGAGTATTTTTCATTTCATTTATTGCGTTGTTCATCATTGTTTGTTTCATCTTTAGTTCTTCTAGGTCCTTGTTGAGTGTTTCTTGCATTTTGTCTACTCTATTTCCAAGATTTTGGATCATTTTTACTATCATTATTCTGAATTCTTTTTCTGGTAGATTGCCTATTTCCTCTTCATTTGTTAGGTCTGGTGGGTTTTTATCTTGCTCCTTCATCTGCTGTGTGTTTTTCTGTCTTCTCATTTTGCTTATCTTACTGTGCTTGGGGTCTCCTTTTTGCAGGCTGCAGGTTCGTAGTTCCCGTTGTTTTTGGTGGCTGTCCCCAGTGGCTAAGGTTGGTTCAGTGGGTTGTGTAGGCTTCCTGGTGAAGGGGACTAGTGCCTGTGTTCTGGTGGATGAGGCTGGATCTTGTCTTTCTGGTGGGCAGGTCCATATCTGGTGGTGTGTTTTGAGGTGTCTGTGGACTTATTATGATTTTAGGCAGCCTCGCTACTAATGGGTTGGGTTGTGTTCCTGTCTTGCTAGTTGTTTGGCATAGGATGTCCAGCACTGTAGCTTGCTGGTCGTTGAGTGAAGCTGGGTGCTGGTGTTGAGATGGAGATCTCCGCCATTTGATATTATGTGGAGCTGGGAGGTCTCTTGTGGACCAGTGTCCTAAAGTTGGCTCTCCCACCTCAGAGGCACAGCACTGACTCCTGGCTGCAGCACCAAGAGCCTTTCATCCACACGGCTCAGAATAAAAGGGAGAAAAAATAGAAAGAAAGAATTAGTAGAAGTATAAAGAAAGAAAGAAAGAAAGGAGGGAGGGAAGGAGGGAGGGAGGGAGGGAGGAAGGAAGGAAGGAAGGAGGGAAGGAAGGAAAAAAGAAGATAAAGTAAAATAAAATAAATTAAGATAAAATATAATAAAGTTATTAAAATAAGAAAATAATTATTAAGAGAAAGAAAAAAAAAAAACAACGGATGGATATCGAGCCCTAGGACAAATTGTGGAAGCAAAGCTATACAGACAAAATCTCACATAGAATCATACACATACACACTCACAAAAAGAGGAAAAGGGGAAAATATCATAAATCTTGGTCTCAAAGTCCACCTCCTCAATTTGTGATGATTTGTTGTCTAAAGGAGGGAAGAAAGGAAAGAAAGAACGAAGATAAAGTAAAATAAAATGAAGTTATTAAAATAAAAAGTAATTATTAAGAAAAAAAACGGACAGATAGAACCCTTGGACAAACGGTGGAAGCAAAGCTATACAGACAAAATCTCACACAGAAGCATACACATAAACACTCACAAAAAGAGGAAAAGGGGAAAAAATAATAAATCTTGCTCTCAAAGTCCACCTCCTTAATTTGGGATGATTCGTTGTCTATTCATGTATTCCACAGATGCAGCGTACATCAAATTGATTGTGGAGCTTTAATCCGCTGTTTCTGAGGCTGCTGGGAGAGATTTCCCTTTCTCTTCTTTGTTCTCACAGCTCCAAGGGGCTCAGCTTTGGATTTGGCCCTGCCTCTGCGTGTAGGTCACCGGAGGGCGTCTGTTCTTCACTCAGACAGGATGGGGTTAAAGGAGCAGCTGATTCGGGGGCTCTGGCTCACTCAGGCTGGGGGGGGAGGGGCACGGAGTGCGGGGCGGGCCTGCAGCGGCAAAGGCCAGCATTGCACCAGCCTGAGGCGCACCGTGCGTTCCCCCCGGGGGAGTTGTCCCTGGATCCCGGGACCCTGGCAGTGGCGGGCTGCACAGGCTCTCCGGAAAGGGGGTGTGGATAGTGACCTGTGCTCACACATAGGCTTCTAGGTGGCGGCAGCAGCAGCCTTAGCGTCTCCCGCCCGTCTCTGGGGTCTGCGCTTTTAGCCGCGGCTTGCGCCCATCTCTGGAGCTCCTTTAAGCAGCGCTCTTAATCCCCTCTCCTCGCGCACCAGGAAACAAAGAGTGAAGAAAAAGTCTCTTGCCTCTTCGGCAGGTCCAGACTTTTCCCCGGACTCCCTCCCGGTTAGCCGTGGCGCTGTGTTCATGCCGTCAACCCCAGTACTCTCCGTGCGCTCCGACCGAAGCCCGAGCCTGAGCTTGCAGCCCCGCCCGGCCCAGCGGGTGAGCAGACAAGCCTCTCGGGCTGGTGAGTGCCGGTCGGCCCTGACTCTCTGTGCGGTAATCTCTCTGCTTTGCCCCCTGCACTCCTGTTGCTGTGCTCTCCTCCGCGGCTCCGAAGCTTTCCCCCTCTGCCACTCGCAGTCTCTGCCCGCGAAGGGGCTTCCTAGTGTGTGGAAACCTTTTCTCCTTCACAGCTCCCTCCCACTGGTGCAAGCCCCGTCCCTATCTTTTTGTCTCTGTTTATTCTTTTTTCTTTTGCCCTACCCAGGTACGTGGGGGGTTTCTTGCCTTTTGGGAGGTCTGAGGTCTTCTGCCAGCATTCAGTAGGTGTTCTGTAGGAGCTGTTCCACGTGTAGATGTATTTCTGGTGTATCTGTGGGGAGGAAGGTGATCTCCGCGTCTTACTCTTCCGCCATCTTCCCGGAAGCCCTGTATATCTTCTTTGCTAAAGTATCTGTTCAAATATTTTGCCCATTTTATACATTGTGTTGTCTTGAGTTGTAAGCCTTCTTTATAAATTCTAGATACAGCTCTTTTCTTGTTGTTGTTAGATGTATGTTTTGCATAAATTTTCTTCGAGTCTGTGGTATTTTTCCATTTTTGTAAGAGTCTTTTGAAGAGGTGAAGTTTTAAATTTTGATGAAGTCCAATTCATTGATTTAAAAATTATTCAGTTTGTAGGTTTTGTGTCCTCTTTAAGAACTCTCTGCTAAACCCAAGATCATAAAGTTTTTCTGTTTTCCTCTATATTTTGATGCATGATACATTTTGAGTTGGCTGAGATTCATTTTCTCACATATGGCTGCCCAACTGCTTCAGCATCATTTATTGAAAAGATTATCTTTTCCTCCATTGAATTAGCTAGGCACTTTTGTCAAAAATCAATTGACTAGATATTTGTGGGTCTATTTCTTGACTTTTTATTCAGTTCTATTTAACTATTTGTCCATCTTTATGTTATACTCACTGTCTTAATTACTGTAGGCTTACTGTAAATCTTGAAAGCAGATAGCATTAAGTCCTTCGACCTTGCTGTTTTTCAAAGCTGTTTTGGCTGTTTCAGTTCCCTTGTATTGCCATATAATTTAAAAGATTAACCTGCCAATTTCTAAAAAAGATCCTTCTGTTATTTTGATGGGAATTGCATGGAATCTATAAGTAAAGTTGGGGAGAACATGCATCCCATTAATACCACGTTTTGTAATCCATAAACACGGTATATTTCTCCATTAATTGGGCCTTCTTTAATATCTCCCAGCAATGTTTTATAGTTGCCAATGTACAACTCTTGCACATTTTTTGCCAGTTTTACCTTAGGTATTTCATATTTTAAAATCATGCATAAGAAATTTTGATTGACTGCGGGGCATTGTGAGTTTTAACTTGATATATGCTGGATCTTATTGTTTTCCTTTACTTTCCTTTCCTTTCCTTTAGGCTTTATTCTGGCATGTAGTTATTTTACTTGGGATCAGAACCTTTTGCACCTAGCTTTTAACCTTTCCTAGGACAAGTCTAGAGCAGCCTTTACGTTGGAACTAACTTAACTCTGAGCTTTTGGGATGATTCCTTTCAGAGGACTCCATCTCTTTGTATAGTCCCATGTATTATGAGGTATCTACACTCCGGCCAGTAGGAACACAAACCATCCCTAGACAAGTGTGAGCTCTGAGAATTGTTCAGCCTACTGCTTGTAGTGATTCTTTTCCCAACTTAATTTTTGAGTTCCATTCCATTATTAACAAGTGAAGATTCAGTCAGAGCTTTGAGGGTGTTCATCTTATAACACCACCATCATCATTGTAATCATCATTATTAAAAATAGTAATTCTTTTGAAACCAACCTCCAGCATCTTCACCCCTTGAAATCTCCCTACCTACTCCTTTTCCACCTACTCTGAAGTGAGCAATACTTCTTCTGTGCTTCAAGTGTAGTTTTCTAACCTCTGTCAAAGCACTTATTGCATGGTATTGAAATCATATATTTAAATAGTTGCTCACCCTATAAAATATAAACTCCTTGAGGGTAGAGATTCTAAGTCCTTCTTTTAGCCCTACCTCCTACCTCAGTGCCTGGTGTACCAGGCATTCAATACCTGTCGGTTGAATGAAGATTATTCATGTAATTAGTGTTTGTGTACATCCCCTGGTGGCCAGTGTGGGGGGAGTAGGGGACAAGGAAACCAAAGTATTCTTTGCTCCTTCTATAATATTTCCCTTAGTCCCTTCAAACTTCCCCAGGTCATAATAAGTAGGTGGTTTCTCTTTATTGTTCATAAAGGAGCCCAATCTTGTATTTATATTTAAGTATGTAAACCCACTGCATATGTGTTGTGACATTTATTGGCAAAAGAACAAAATTTAAATTGTTTGTGCATGTCCACTAGAAAGAGATGATCTGAGTTTCTTCATTGAGATTAGACCTGCAATTTAAAGTAGTATGTGTAAAAGGAAGAGTAAGATTATCTTTTTAGTATGTGTATTTAAGGAATCCAGAAATTTAACCAGGTGATTACTCGAGTTATTTTTATAAAAAAAACTTTTTATGGGCTTCCCTGGTGGTGCAGTGGTTGAGAGTCTGCCTGCCGATGCAGGGGACATGGGTTCGTGCCCCGGTCTGGGAGGATCCCACATGCCGCGGAGTGGCTGGGCCCATGAGCCATGGCCGCTGAGCCTGTGTGTCCAGGGCCTGTGCTCTGCAACGGGAGAGGCCACAGCAGTGAGAGGCCCGCGTACTGCAAAAAACAAAACAAAACAAAACAAAAAACTTTTTATGGAAAACAGTAGCAACTATAAGCTAAAGTACCTTGTACATAATAATTTTTTAATAAATGATAGCTATTACATTATTATTCCCTGATAGTCCAGCACTTCTAATTTCTTTGTTCTGTGACTATTAGAAAACCATCTACACTTCTAACAGTAAATTTTCCATGTTTATCCACTTTGCCTTTTAAAAAATTAATTAAGGAAAAATAGTGTCAATATAGCATTTCTTTTTGTAATTTACCAACCATATTACGCTAGGACACATTATCAACCAAATATGTGGAGCTATGTTTGACTTTACCATTTTCAAGATGGAAAAAATATTATCTCATGGAGTTGTGGATTCTTACAGGTGTCGCCCATACAAGCAATCCCATTAGTCAACAGTTTCTTGTAGAAGAAAAGGCCTTTCCAGTACTTATCCAACTACTGAGAAATCACCCTTCTCCTAACATTAAGGTATATATAAGATTTTTTTGTGTGATATAGTAAAAATTAACATAAATGACTTTTTAAGAATAATTTGTATCTTTAGGCAAGCTCACAAGTATAATAAAAATATTTAACCTTTTAAACAAAATCTTAGAAGTTTAAACAAAAAAGTTGCTACAAAGATAGTAGCAAAGATACCACTAAATTTTATTAAAATATGGTTTCTTCAAATATAATAAGAAAGTCTCATGCCTTTACTCATCAAAGAAGTTTTATTCCTCAGATATTTGATTATCCATAGAATTTCTTCCCTACTTCCTCAGATAATGGTTGCTAAAACTGGGTGGGGATAATGAGGATGTGTGATTTATGTAGCAAAATTTCTCAAATATAAGTGAATCCTGTCAGTACCACACCATCAATACAGCCCTGCCGTCTACAAAGCAGTCTGTGTTGTCTGGCAGCAATAGCTATCTCAAGGGTGGACACTGCTAGGTATTAGTATGAGTTGTTGAGGAGTCGTTCACTCTTCCATTTACTTCTAGTAAAATGCCTTTAATAAAACGACATTCACATCTATTCAAATCCTTTACCAAGGTTTTAGAAATTCAGGACGTCTATACTTGGCCAGACAGAAGTTATAAGGACAAGAAATATATTTTCTCTTCAAAATTTGGTATGTGTTTTGCTGGAAATGAGAAAATAAAAATAATATAGGAGTAAAATATATAAGTAAACATAGCGTTGTTTCTTTTAAGGAATGTGTTTATTATCAGAAAAGATGTCATAAGTTATCTGGCTTTTCTTGCTGTGAAAGAGATTATTTCATTACAGGAGTTGATTGGGGAAACAAAAAGAAGAGGCATATGCTAGCAATTTTTTGGCTTGAATTATACATAAAAACTGCAACGACTTTTAAAGTACAAATAAATTTCACAAGATGAAGGAAAATGCTACACAAAAATACATTTTTATTTTAAAATGTGCATTTTCATGGCCAGTTTACTTCAACTGCATCTATCTGTATTTCAGTATACATTTTCACTGAGTTCTTAAACTTGTTAAAACAAAACATAAATACATTTTAATACTTTTCCTCAAGTAAGATTCTATAGTAATTTTGCAATAATAATCATGCTTTTCAAATTCACACTTTTCATAGAAATGCATGGTGTAGTGCTTTAAAAATTTGTCTACTGAGCCCAATAATAAACAAGGTTCATTAGCAACCTCCTTAAATGACTCCAGAGCTAGAAGAGGAAAACTTCCTCAGGTCTACCTGCCAGTGTTTTGCTTCAATTAATTCAATGGTCAGTAGCTAACAAGCAGTTCAGAACAGCTTTATAATTCATGCTAGGAAATTAAAAAAACCTTTTTTTAGATGTAGAAGGAATGCAACTATGCACTTAAGAGAAACTTCTTCACAAGTCCTGCAGGCCCTTGTTGCCTCCCGCTATGCCCTCAAATGAAGCTTTGTGATTGTGCAGCACACAGAAGGATATTTTCTCAGCTGTTAAAAATTATAAGGGACATTTCTCCAGAAGTTGTAAATGCCACTCTCTAAATACTAGTCAGAGAGATGGAATTAATGGATTTTATGGTATCTTTGAATTGGTATATCCTATATAAATATTTGTATAATGAAATATGTCATTTGATAAACCATGAGTGAAAAATAATTTTTGAAAATCACATTTTTAGGTTGAAGTGGCATTTTCCTTGGCATGCATTGTCCTAAGGAATGATCAGTTACAGAATGAATTACAAGAAAATGAAGGATTTAATTATGCTGATGTCCTTTATCTTCTTCACTCACAAGATAAGGTAATAACTATACAAAATATTAGAGCTCATTTAGAAGAAAATGATTTTTAGACTACATCCTCAAAATTTCATCAAGTTTTTTTCATGGCAATATTCAAATGTATTATTTAAGAAATGTAAAATCTCTTTGGTGGGTTGTTAGTTTGTAATGATGGAATAATATTGTTCCATATTTTTCATAGTTGTCATATTTCATCTTGAAATAAAACAATTTTTTTTAATGTGCAGAGTCTCATTTTTTTTAATATCTTTATTGGAGTATAATTGATTTACAATGTTGTATTAGTTTCTGCTGTATAACAAAATGAATCAGCTATATGTACATATATCCCCTCCCTCTTGTGTCTCCCTCCCACCCTCCCTATCCCACCCCTCTAGGTGGTCACAGAGCACCGAGCTGAGCTCCCTGTGCTATGCAGCTGCTTCCCATTAGCTATCTATTTTACATTTGGTGGTGTATATATGTCAATGCTACTCTCTCACTTTGTCCCAGCTTACCCTTCCCCCTCCCTGTGTCCTCAAGTCCATTCTCTACGACTGCATCTTTATTGCTATCCTGCCCCTACGTTCATCAGAACCACTTTTTTTTTTTTAGATTCCATATATATGTGTTAGCTTACAGTATTTGTTTTTCTCTTTCTGACATACTTCACTCTGTATGACAGACTCTAGATCCATCCACCTCACTACAAATAACTCAATTTCGTTTCTTTTTATGGCTGAGTAATATTCCATTGTATATATGTGCCACATCTTCTTTATCCATTCATCTGTTGATGGACACTTAGGTTGCTTCCATGTCCTGGCTATTATAAAGAGAGCTGCAGTGAATATTGTGGTACATGACTCTTTTTGAATTATGGTTTTCTCAAGGTATATGCCCAGTAGTGGGATTGCTGGGTCATATGGTAGTTCTATTTTTAGTTTTTTAAGGAACCTCCATACTGTTCTCCATAGTGGCTGTATCAGTTTACATTCCCACCAACAGTGCAAGAGGGTTCCTTTTCTCCACACCCTGTCCAGCATTTATTGTTTGTAGATTTTTTGATGATGGCCATTCTGACCTGTGTGAGGTGATACTTCATTGTAGTTTTGATTTGCTTTTCTCTAATGATTAGTGATGTTGAGCATCCTTTCATGTGTTTGTTGGCAATCTGTATGTCTTCTTTGGAGAAATGTCTATTTAGGTCTTCTGCCCAGTTTTGAATTGGGTTGTTTGTTATTTTGATATTGAGCTGCATGAGCTGCTTGTATATTTTGCAGATTAATCCTTTGTCAGTTGCTTCACCTGCAAATATTTTCTCCCATTCTGAAATGTAGCAATTTTAATGCTTGGTGAAGAGACAAAAAACAAATGTTTTTGGATGCATCAAACTTTAGCCTAATTTTATGACCTTTCAAAACTCAGTCATCCACTTCTTACCCAGTATTCTAGAGTGGTGGTTCTCAAACTATTTGTAATAAAGGAATAGCCTTTTATGCATCAATCTGTTATGGGCAAATAATTTTAAAGCAACCAAATGTATGTATGTATTTATTTATGGCTGCGTTGGTTCTTTGTTGTTGTGCGCGAGCTTTCTCTAGTTGCGGTGAGCGGGGGACACTCTTTGGGGGGGCCTCTCATTACGGTGGTTTCTCTTTGTTGCAGAGCACGGGCTCTGGGCATGTGGGCCTCAGAAGTTGTGGCATGTGGGCTCTAGAGTGCAGGCTCAGCAGTTGTGGCACATGGGCTTAGTTGCTCCGCAGCATGTGGGATCTTCCCGGACCAGGGCTTGAACCCGTGTTCCCTGCATTGGCAGGCGGACTCCTAACCACTGCGCCACCAGGGAAGTCCCTAAAGCAACCAAATTTTAAATTTTGAAATAATTTTAGACTTTCCATAAATTTGCAAAAATAGTACAGAGTGTTCTGGCTATCCTTCATATAGCTTTCCTGGATGTCAACCAGGAAATTAACATCGATACAATAGTATTAGCTTATCTGCAGACTTCATTTTAAATTTTGCCAGTTTCTCACCAATGTCCTTTTCCTATTCCAGAATTCAATCCAGGATCCCACATTGCATCTAATTATCATTTCTCTTTAGTCTCCTTTAATCTGTGACACTCAGTCCTTTGTCTTTCATGATTTTCTGTCTTTCATGATTGTGATATTTTTGATGAGTCCAGGCCAGTTATTTCGTAGAATGTCCCTCAATTTATCTGATGTTTCTCACAGTTAAACTGAGGTTATGCATTTTGGCAAGAATACCGTAGTCTTCACTCACTTTCCCCGTGCATCATTTCAGGGGGTACACGTTGATATACCTTATAACTGGCAATGTTAACTTTGGGTGCCTGATTAAAGTGGTGTCTGGCATATTTCTCCACTGTAAAGTTATTGTTCTTCCCTTTGTAATTAACAAGTATCTTTTTTTTAACATCTTTATTGAGGTATAATTGCTTTACAATGGTGTGTTAGTTTCTGCTTTATAACAAAGTGAATCAGTTATACATATACATATGTTCCCATATCTCTTCCCTCTTGCGTCTCCCTCCCTCCCACCCTCCCTATCCCACCCCTCCAGGCGGTCACAAAGCACCGAGCTGATCTCCTTGTGCTATGCGGCTGCTTCCCACTAGCTATCTACTTTACGTTTGTTAGTGTATATATGTCCATGCCTCTCTCTCGCCCTGTCACAGCTCACCCTTCCCCCTCCCCATATCCTCAAGTCCGTTCTCCAGTAGGTCTGTGTCTTTATTTCTGTCTTACGCCTAGGTTCTTCATGACATTTTTTTTTTCTTAAATTCCATATATATGTGTTAGCATACGGTATTTGTCTTTCTCTTTCTGACTTACTTCACTCTAATTAACAAGTATCTTGAGGTGAGACGCTTTGAGACTATGGAAATATTCTGTTTTGCATCGTACTTTTGCTCACCAATTTTAGGATCCACTGATGTAATAATAATTACTCTGGCATCTGCCTAATGGCGATTATAAAAAAGAATTCCCTTCTTTATTAATTTATTAATTGGTATTTAACTCTAAGGAAGAGCTGTTTCTTTTAAATATCTATTCTCAGTTTCTATAATCCTGTTGTCAAAGATTTTTGTGGACTAACACTGGTCCATGGGCCACACTAGCCCTAGAGAAATAGAGAAACTGCCAAACTTTTGTTATCTACAGTGCATTTAGCAATAAGGGGAGAAAATTGCCAACTATGTCTCTCTCAGTTCTGGGAGATTTTGAGGAAGGAATAAGGATTGTAAGGGGGAGAAATGAAGTCATTGCATTAATTTTTTTAAATACAGAATTTTACTCTAGTGCAGTACACAAAAAGATGGAGAAGTGCTGCTGTAATATGGGCAAAAATAGGATGAGAGATTCATGTCTGACTGACTTTCTAAACTACATTTCTTCCTTCTCCACTCTGTTCCTTCCACACTTTACTCTCATTACCCTATTCCTCAGGGACACCCATCTTCTCCCTTTCCTTCTACTGCCCGTTCCACTCTCAATCATTCTACTTTTCCTCCAAGATTGTTACCACCTGCTTCACTGTCTGGACACTATTCCTTTGTACCTAATACTTTTCTTCTTGCCTGTGACCAGGTGACTATTTTGTAAGTACATATTTTTTTTGTTAACTTTTGAGTTTTATTTTATTTATTTTTTTTATACAGCAGGTTCTTATTAGTCATCAGTTTTATACACATCAGTGTATACATGTCAATCCCAATCGCCCAATTCAGCACACCACCATCCGCACCTCCCCGCGGCTTTCCCCCCTTGGTATCCATACGTTTGTTCTCTACATCTGTGTCTCAACTTCTGTCCTGCAAACCGGTTCATCGGTACCATTTTTCTAGGTTCCACATACATGTTAATATACGATATTTGTTTTTCTCTTTCTGACTTACTTCACTCTGTATGACAGTCTCTAGATCCATCCATGTCTCAACAAATGACCCAATTTCGTTCCTTTTTATGGCTGAGTAATATTCCATTGTATATATGTACCACATCTTCTTTATCCATTCATCTGTCAATGGGCATTTAGCTTGCTTCCATGTCCTGGCTATTGTAAATAGTGCTGCAATGCACATTGGGGTGCATGTGTCTTTTTGAATTATGGTTTTCTCTGGGTATATGCCCAGTAGTGGGATTGCTGGGTCATATGGTAGTTCTATTTTTAGTTTTTTAAGGAACCTCCATACTGTTCTCCATAGTGGCTGTATCAATTTACATTTCCACCAACAGTGCAAGATGGTTCCCTTTTCTCCACACCCTCTCCACATTTGTTGTTTGTAGACTTCCTGATGATGCCCATTCTAACTGGTGTGAGGTGATACCTCATTGTAGTTTTGATTTGCATTTCTCTAATAATTAGTGATGTTGAACAGATTTTCATGTGCTTCTTGGCCATCTGTATGTCTTCTTTGGAGAAATGTCTATTTAGGTCTTCTGCCCATTTTTGGATTGGGTTGTTTGTTTCTTTAATATTGAGCTGCATGAGCTGCTTATATATTTTGGAGATTAATCCTTTGTCCATTGATTCGTTTGCAAATATTTTCTCCCATTCTGAGGGTTGTCTTTTGGTCTTGTTTATGGTTTCCTTTGCTGTGCAAAAGCTTCGAAGTTTCATTAGGTCCCATTTGTTTATTTTTATTTCCATTACTCTAGGAGGTGAATCAAAAAAGATCTTTCTGTGATTTATGTCAAAGAGTGTTCTTCCTAAGTTTTCCTCTAAGAGTTTTATAGTGTCCGGTCTTACATATAGGTCTCTAATCCATTTTGAGTTTATTTTTGTGTATGTTGTTAGGGAGTGTTCTAATTTCATTCTTTTACATGTAGCTGTCCAGTTTTCCCAGCACCACTTATTGAAGAGACTATCTTTTCCTCATTGTATATCCTTGCCTCCTTTGTCGTAGATTAGTTGACCAAAGGTGCATGGGTTTATTTCTGGGCTTTCTATCTTGTTCCATTGATCTATGTTTCTGTGTTTGTTCCAGTACCATATTGTCTTGATTACTGTAGCTCTGTAGTATAGTCTGAAGTCAGGGAGTCTGATTCCTCCTGTTACGCTTTTTTCCCTCAAGACTGCTTTGGCTATTCGGGGTCTTTTGTGTCTCCATACAAATTTTAAGATTTTTTGTTCTAGTTCTACCAATGGTAAAAAGTGCCATTGGTAATTTAATAGGGATTGCATTGAATCTGTAGATTGCTTTGGGTAGTATAGTCATTTTCACAATGTTGATTCTTCCAATCCAAGAACATGATATATCTCTCCATCTGTTGGTATCATCTTTAATTTCTTTCATCAGCGTCTTAGAGTTTTCTGCATACAGCTCTTTTGTCTCCCTAGGTAGGTTTATTCCTAGGTATTTTATTCTTTTTGTTGCAGTGGTAAATGGGAGTGCTTCCTTAATTTCTCTTTCAGATTTTTCATCATTAGTGTATAGGAATGCAAGAGATTTCTGTGCATTAATTTTGTATCCTGCAACTTTACCAAATCCATCGATTAGCTCTAGTAGTTTTCTGGTGGCATTTTTAGGATTCTCTATGTATAGTATCATGTCACCTGAAAACAGTGACAGTTTTACTTCTTCTTTTCCAATTTGTATTTCTTTTATTTCTTTTTCTTCTCTGATTGCCGTGGCTAGGACTTCCAAAACTATGTTGAATAATAGTGGCGAGAGTGGACTTCCTTATCTCCTTCCTGATCTTAGAGGAAATGCTTTCAGTTTTTCACCATTGAGAATGATGTTTGCTGTGGGTTTGTCGTATATCACCTTTATTATGTTGAGGTAGGTTCCCTCTATGCCCACTTTCTGGAGAATTTTTGTCATAAATGGGTATTGAATTTTGTCAAAAGCTTTTTCTGCATCTACTGAGATGATCATTTTTCTTCTTCAATTTGTTAATATGGTGTATCACATTGATTGATTTGCATATATTGAGGAATCCTTGCATCCCTGGGATAAATCCCACTTGGTCATGATGTATGATCCTTTTATTGTGTTGTTGGATTCTGTTTGCTAGTATGTTGTTGAGGAGTTTTGCCTCTATATTCATCAGTGATATTGGTCTGTAATTTTCTTTTTTTTGTAGTATCTGGTTTTGGTATCAGGGTGATGGTGGCCTCACAGAATGAGTTTGGGAGTGTTCCTTCCTCTGCAATTTTTTGGAAGAGTTTGAAAAGGATGGGTGTTAGCTCTTCTCTAATGTTTGATAGAATTCACCTGTGAAGCCATGTGGTCCATATATATGCTGGTTTGGTTTGTTGGAAGATTTTTAATAACAGTTTCAATTTCATTCCTTGTGATTAGTCTGTTCATATTTTCTGTTTCTTCCTGGTTCAGTCTTGGGAGGTTATACCTTTCTAAGAATTTGTCCATTTCTTCCAGGTTGTCCATTTTATTGGCATAGAGTTGCTTGTAGTAGTCTCTTAGGATGCTTTGTATTTCTGCGGTGTCTGTTGTAACTTCTCCTTTTTCATTTCTAATTTTATTGATTTGAGTACTCTCCTCTTTTTCTTGATGAGTCTCACTAATGGTTTATCAATTTTGTTTATCTTTTCAAAGAACCAGCTTTTAGTTTTATTGATCTTTGCTATTGTTTTCTTTGTTTCTATTTCATTTATTTCTGCTCTGATCTTTATGATTTCTTTCCTTCTGCTAACTTTGGGTTTTGTTTGTTCTTCTTTCTCTAGTTCCTTTAGGTGTAAGGTTAGATTGTTTATTTGAGATTTTTCTTGTTTCTTGAGGTAGGCTTGTATAGCTATAAATTTCCCTCTTAAAACTGCTTTTGCTGCATACCATAGGTTTTGGATTTTCATGTTTTCATTGTCACTTGTCTCTAGGTATTGTTTGATTTCCTCTTTGATTTCTTCAGTGACCTCTTGGTTATTTAGTGACGTATTGTTTAGCCTCCATGTGTTTTTTACGTTTTTTTTCCTTGTAATTCATTTCTAATCCCATAGCGTTGTGGTCAGAGAAGATGCCTGATACGACTTCAATTTTCTTAACTTTACTGAGGCTTGATTCGTGACCCAAGATGTGATCTATCCTGGAGAATGTTCCGTGCTCATGTGAAAAGAAAGTGTAATCAGCTGTTTTTGGATGGAATGTCCTATAAATATCTATTAAATCTCTCTGGTCTATTGTGTCATTTAAAGCTTCGGTTTCCTTAATTATTTTCATTTTGGATGATCTGTCCATTGCTGTAAGTAAGGTGTTAAAGTCTCCCACTATTACTGCGTTACTGTCGAGTTCCTCTTTTATAGCTGTTAGCAGTTGCCTTATGTATTGAGGTGCTCCTATGTTGGGTGCATATACATTTATAATTGTTATATCTTCTTCTTGGATTGATCCCTTGATCATTTTGTAGTGTCCTTCCTTGTCTCTTGTAACATTCTTTATTTTAAAGTCTATTTTATCTGATATGAGTATTGCTACTCCAGCTTTCTTTTGATTTCCCCTTGCATGGAATATCTTTTTCCATCCCCTCACTTTCAGTCTGTATGTGTCCCTAGGTCTGAAGTGGGTCTCTTGTAGACAGCATATATATGGGTCTTGTTTTTGTATCCATTCAGCAAGCCTGTGTCTTTTGATTGAAGCATTTAATACATTCAGGTTTAAGGTAATTATCGATATGTATGTTCTTATGACCATTTTCTTAATTGTTTTGGGTTTTTGTAGGTCCTTTTCTCCCCTTGTGTTTCCCACTTAGAGAAGTTCCTTTAGCATTTGTTGTAGAGCTGGTTTGGTGGTGCTGAATTCTCTTAGCTTTTGCTTGTCTGTAAAGCTTTTGATTTCTCTATCGAATCTGAATGAGATACTTGCCAGGTAGAGTAATCTTGGTTGTAGTTTCTTCCCTTTCATCACTTTAAGTATATCATGCCACTCCCTTCTGACTTGTAGAGTTTCTGCTGAGAAATCAGCTGTTAACCTTATGGGAATTCCCTTGTATGTTGTCGTTTTTCCCTTGCTGCTTTCAATAATTTTTGCCAATTTGATTACTATGTGTCTTGGCGTGTTTCTCCTTGGGTTTATCCTGTACGGGAATTGCTGCGCTTCCTGGACTGGGTGGCTATTTCCCTTCCCATGTTAGGGAAGTTTTCGACTATAATCTTTTCAAATATTTTCTCTGGTCCTTTCTCTCTCTCTTTTCCTTCTGGGACCCCTATAATGCGAATGTTGTTGCGTTTAATGTTGTCTCAGAGGTCTCTTAGGCTGTCTTTATTTCTTTTCATTCTTTTTTCTTTATTCCGTTCCACAGCAGTGAATTCCACCATTCTGTCTTCCAGGTCACTTATCCGTTCTTCTGCCTCAGTTATTCTGCTATTGATTCCTTCTGGTGTAGTTTTCATTTCAGTTATTGTATTGTTCATCTCTGTTTGTTTGTTCTTTAATTCTTCTAGGTGTTTGTTAAACATTTCTTGCGTCTTCTTGATCTTTGCCTCCATTTTTTTTCCAAGGTCCTGGATCATCTTCACTATCATTATTCTGAATTCTTTTTCTGGAAGGTTGCCTATCTCCACTTCATTCATTTGTTTTTCTGGGGGTTTATCTTGTTCCTTCATCTGGTACATAGCCCTCTCTCTTTTCATCTTGTCTGTCTTTCTGTGAATGTGGTTTTTGTTCCACAGGCTGCAGGATTGTAGTTCTTCTTGCTTCTGCTATCTGCGTTCTCTCCTTTCTAATTTTTCAGTAAGTCCTGGCCTTCATGGGCGAGGAGGGGCGACGACACGTGTCACCACTCCCTCTCGGACTACTTTTCTTTGTTGCTGGAGTTTTGCGGGAGGGAAGGGAGAGGGCGGAAAAGTTGGAGGCTGGGGCAGTTGAGGCCCATGAAGACCCAGGAGAGGGACTGCAGAGAGTGTTCAGGCCACCGGCTCCTGCCCTGCCATCCCGGCCGCCGCTGCTGCCGCCTGGGGCCCGGGGCCTCGGCGGTGCTTGCTCTGCTCCTGTGCTATGAGCTCTCGGGAGCCGCACCAGTACATAATTTTTATTATTGAAAATTTCAATCAGAAAAAGAACGACAAAGTAGCATAGTGAACTCAAATATTCCCATGACCTAGCTTCAGCAGTTATCAACTCATGGTCAATCTTAGTTATATATTCCCTCAATTCCCCTATATTACTTTTGAAGCAAATCTCAGGCATCATATAATTTTATCTGTAAATATTTCAGTATGTACCTATAGCATTTTTATATGATTAAGAGCAGCAGAAGAAAACTCACTAAGATTAATGGTTCTCTCACACTAAGATTAATGGTTCTCTCTCTCTGTACTACTATGTTCAAATAAAATATTATAAATAAGATTTAGTGATAGGATTGTAACTTTTGGGTCTTTCTAGAAGATGGACCATACTTGTTAATCTTTGGCAAGTGGACTGCCAAAGGGAGAATTGCCTTTTGCTCTGTTTGCCCACTCCCAGAATGTTAAAATGCGATTTTTAAAAGGAAATCATTTTTCTTTTATTCTCCCTTAGAATATAGTACAGTAGAATTTTTGTAAAATTTGTACTTACTTTAAGAAATGACAGATATCTCACAATGCATAAAATTCAATATATATCATGCTATACAAGAGAAGTTTTGATTTATCAGCTCTATTTCAAAATATTGAAAGAAAAATATGTTGAAACAAAAGTTGAAGGTTAATGAAATTGTGGAGTTTCCTATTACCATTTAGGTATTCATTTGCATAATCAGTAATCTAACATTCCATTTAAAAATTAAAATTTTTCTCTTTTCTTCTCCTTGATACCACAACCTAATTCTCTGTTTTATCTGTTCAGTAACATTCTGGGGTAACTCTATTATCTGTTTTCCCTAATAATGTCATATTTTACTCCCAGAGATACAAATGAAATGTATCTTAATATGCAAGAATTCAAAACGTATTACCCTTGAGTAACATGACAAATGAAGTAAGTTAAAGATAATGCATGTTTCTCCTATTTCTAGGATATTTGTTTAAGAGCAGGCTATGCGTTAACCCTTTTTGCCTTCAATAGTCGCTTTCAACAATACTTAATATTGGAAAGTGGAATAATAACCATATCAACTTTTGAACCTTTTCTTGAATCAACATTTGAAACTGAGAAGGCAATGGCAGCTTTTCAGGTATAAAATTGAAGGTTAAAACTTCAAATCAATATGTCTTTTTAGTGAAAACTGAAAAATTAGAATAAACTTTGGATCTGGAAAAACGTTTACTGCTTTTGTAAAATTCACAGTATTTTTGACACCAGTCCCTTCCTCACTTCATAAAAACTCCATTATCTATGAGGATTTCTTCATTTATATAGAATTTTACAAGTCACAAGGCACTTTTGTCTTTATATCTCATCTGATGCTTATAACAACCCTATCAGATTGATAGAAATATAGTATTATTTTCATCAACCCTATTTTACAAGGAAATAGGTAGAGAAACATGGTAGTGTCCAAGACAAGTTTTCTAACTGCAGATCTTTAGCTGATCACCTAATTCTTCAACCATGTAGACAACCTTATGTATCTGAATTCTTCTTGGTCTTATTCTTCTTTTTCTATCCTATGACCTTTAGAAGTATTTTCTATGAACCCATACTTCAACAATGCAAAAGTTGCAAACGTCGTAGAAAGAATAATACAGCCTACGATGGTCACTGCAGTGATCAGATAGGGATATGTACTCTAGGTCCTCCCCACACAGCTCGCTTCTCATTGAATCATACCAAATTACCCCTCTTACTTTTCCGAGAAGTATCCCCTCAGAAATAAAAGGTTAATTACAGAAGCTGAGTAGAAAATGTTTAATGATTCTATGCCTCTTTTTTGTTTTTAGATTATTATATTAGCTAAAGTCATTATAGATGTGGACCACATTACTTTGACTGCAAGAGGTGTTACTATTTTAGTTGATAGTCTGTATTCAGTTCATTCCACTACTATTGCCTTGACAGGTAAGAAATAACTAGAAGCTAATCATATCCACCTAAAACTGTTTACAAAAAAATTTTTTGGTAATCTGAGCAATAATAAAATAATAAGCCTGATATTCTGTCACACAGTTTGAAGAATGAACTCATATAAGTCTACACGGAACTCCAGAGTTAAGGCTACATGGAACAATGAAAGACTACTGTGCACCCCAAATAGAACCTTTCTGATTTCCTAATTACTTTTTTGAACCCCTAATTACTTTTTCCAGAATGTAAGATGAGAATTCAACTATGAGCTACCAACAACAAAATTTGTACACTGCTTTATAATAATACTGGCAGATTTATACTGATAACCTCTGTCTGGTTTCCTTTTGACTAATTGTGCATATTTGTTTAATATTTAAGAGTTCTCTACGTTGCTATCCAATACAGCAAAGCAAAATGGTCCAACAGAGTTCTTGACATAGTTAGTGCTAATTGTGTGACTATGTCTATCTAGACCTAACTCTCCAGATGATCAATACATTAGTTCTCTTGATCTATCATGCTTAGTACAACATAAAACAGTATCAAAACGACAGCCATATGGAGTGACAACTACCAAAAAATAAAGTATTTGTTTTTTTAACTGAAATGGATTACTGCACACAGTGAAGGAATCTCCACTTGCTGCCATAAAATTACATTTTTATGGAGTGTATTTACTTGGCATGGAAGGTAAATTCAAGCAAACAAAAACTTTCTGATGAAAACTAGGAAAAATACATGTTTAAAAGAAGTTATTAAATATATTTTTATCTAAATAACATTCTTAATTCAATGTCGTAGTAATTCTATGACTCTGAAAAACAATTGTAGTGGGTTTCAATTTTACAAACTCTTCTGTGCAAGAAATGCCATATTATTCTAGCTTTCAAATATTAATTTTCCCAGGCTGGTAGAAACAATCTCAAAAATTATTGGGCTTTCTCTGCACTCCACCACTGGAGTCATATGCATCTCCAGAGCCATATGCATGTCTGGGGTATCTCAAGCAAAGCCAGATATTCAGGCCTCAGGTATAATGTAAAATAAATGACATGCTCAAGTCCAAGTTGATATGGTTTCCAGATGTTCCAAAAGCATAAAATTTTGCAGAGACTGAGATGTCTGTTGCCAAGTGTCCAGTTTTCGTATGTACACCACTTAGCCATTCTTCACTAAAAGCTCCTGCTATCTCTGTTTTAGTCTTAGATTCTCTGCCCTTCCCCATTGGTTCCCCATTTCTTACTCCCTATCTTTAAAGACTCCTCTGTCCCTTCCCCCTGGCATAATGCCTTCTATAAACTCAGGCTTTTGAAAATATAAGCCTGAAAGAAAGGTTATCTTTAGACAATTTTTGCTCTAGGCCATACAACCTAGCCCTCCTCATCCTGAGGCAATAAATACAAAGGGCTTCCTGGCTTATAATGGAGGCTGGAAAAAAATACAAGGAGAACAAAAACTCAGTTAATACCTCAATAAAGTATCCATCCACAAATGTAAAAATACATTTATGTCTTAAAATTTGTGTTACACCTATTCCAACACAGCAACAATACTGTGAAAGAATATCACACGGAAGCTCTAAAAATAAAACACGAATTCGAATGAAACAATCTTAAGTTCGTAGCTGCACATTTCTTTAATTACTAGATCAGTTTATTACTTCAATCTCAAAACATTTCTTTTTATGGCAAGAACTTCAATGATCATAAACTTCAATAAGTAATACATTACTTGGTTTTAAAATACCATTAAGCCCTGAACTCAAAGCCATCTGAATTGCAAAAAGGACATTAAATTTTCTTACAGTAGTTCAAACATTATGTTCATAGTCATTAAAACAAACAAACCATAAAAGCTCAAAACAAAATATATTCTGAAGCCAAGAGGAAGAAAACCTCTGATTTTTCAAAATTCCCCACTCTTAAATAAACCTATTTAACTTTTACTATTTGTGACAGAAAACCAAACCATAATTTTGGGGAAAGTTTATTCTATATTTAACACACATGCTTTTTCTCAGCAGGTCTTCATTAATAGAGATGTCTTGAGACTTAAACCTCTTTAAAGATTTTTTTGATGTGGACCATTTTTAAAGTCTTTATTGAATTTGTTACAGTATTGCTTCTGTTTTATGTTTTGGTTTTTTGGCCGCAAGGCATTTGGGATCTTAGCTCCCCGACCAGGGATCTAACCCGCACCCCGTGCATTGGAAGGTGAAGTCTTAACCACTGGACCGCCGGGGAAGTCCCTCAAACCTTTTTTAATACTTTAATATATGCAAGTGAATGAAAGCACAGTATATCAGTTTATACCAATTAAATAACACAGGCATTTTTTTTCTTGTTGTTTAATTTATAGGGAATTTAATAGCTACCCTGGCTCATTCTAGAGGTGGTATTCCAGAAGCATTTACCACATTAGGGACAATCCAACGGCTCTGCTATCATTTGTACTCAAGGCAAGAAGAGGTAAAAAAATAATAATAATAATTAATTTGAAAATAGAGTATTCTAAAATATAATTTGCCTCTCTCTCACTTCTGCAGGCTAATTTCTCCACAGGTTGAGTCTCATATAATAGTTCATATTGGGCTTCCCTGGTGGCGCAGTGGTGAGAGTCTGCCTGCTGATGCAGGGGACATGGGTTCGTGCCCCGGTCCGGGAAGATCCCACATGCCGCGGAGCGGCTGGGCCCGTGAGCCATGGCCGCTGAGCCTGCGCATCCGGAGCCTGAGCTCCGCAATGGGAGAGGCCACAGCAGTGAGAGGCCCGCGTACTACAAAAAAAAAAATTAAAAAAAAATAAAGAAATACCTAAAAAAAAAAAAAAAGTTCATATTACTAACTCAAAATTTGGTTTTTTTCTAGTACTACATTTGCCATTCACAATTGTGGTTTCCACAAAATGTGCAAATTCATTTTAACTTCAATCTTTAAGATTCAGTCTACAAATAAGTACATGGATAATACAGAAATTTATAATTATTTATAAAATATTTTATAATTAAAATCGTTGTCATTTCTATGATTATTTGTAGTGAATGAAAGTGGAATCCATTGGAAAATTTTCCTTACCTGCCAAACAGGGTTAGAGTGAGGGTACCTGAAGACCAGGCTGGCCACAGTAGTGTTTTGCCTCTAAAACACTACTACACATAGTAGTGTTTCCTTTGCTTTTCCCACAGGATCTAAGGCAGTATTTCTCCAACTTTAGGGTACAACAGAATCACCTGGAGGACTTGTTAGACCATAGACTGCTGGGCTCCATTCACAAAGTTTCTGATCTAATACATCTGGCCCTAGAATTTGCATTTTTAACAAGTTCCCAGAAGCTGAGGCTGCTGGTCCAGAACCACTGTTCAAGGTGTGGAAGATTTTTGGGCATATACAGCAGTCAGATGCCAGTGTAAAGACCACTATGTCAACCTTCTGATACCCTGCATGGGCCTGGTTTATGTTCCTTTCTTTGACATTTCTTATGCCACCATGAACAGATTCTCCTAAGAACTTCCCAGGAATATACTTTTATTAATTATATGAACAACCTAATTACTTCAGAGTCAAATGCAGAGGGTATTTCCTTCAAAGAAATAATTACTTTTTCTGGAGTCCCATGGCCTGATACTTGTGCTTGTTTCTTTGGTTTTGCTGTGGAAAATTGAGTTGCCTCCCTGTACGGCTTATTTTTAACTTACTTTTATGCTATACTCTCTAACTTGGTTTCCTATATTACAATCACCTGTGCAGTTTTGAAAAGTCCCAATGTTCAGTTCAATGCACGGCAAAGTAATTAAATCAGTTTCTAGGGGGTGGAATACAGACATGATTTTCATAGTTATCCAGGTGATTCCAATGCACAATGAAGACTGAGACCTACTGTCTTAGTTCAAACTCAAAGGTTCTTACTCGGGCTGCCCATTAGAATCACCTGTGGCTCTTTAAAAACAATACACAATGCCAGATTCTACTAAGAGAGTCTGTATTTAGTTGGTGGGCTTTTTCTTTTTAAACTCCTGGTGATTCTAAAAATGCAGTCAGGACTGAGAACAACTACTAGAAATCAATGGCAATTGACAGCCTTCCCTAAAAATATTGCTGCTATGCTTCTATCTATAGAGTGCCATCAGTTGACATACATATTTGCTATACATAGCTACAGAGACTTTCCTATGAAATATTTAATGAGAGCACTAGGTTAGATATTTTAAGAACAAAGCTCAATGGTTAAGGAGAAATTGTTTCCTCTTCATTTAGGTTCGCATGGCTTGCTCCAGTGCTCTTGGCTACTTAACTTACAATGCAAATGCTTTCCGAATCTTATTAAAGGAATGCAGGAATAAGCCTAATCAGTTCCTTCGTATAACAAAGAATATCAGCAGAGATGCAAGTATAAACCCAGCATTTTTAAAGGAATTTCAAATGCAACAAAGAGTGGGACTTCCTTCCTTAAGGTATTGTTTCTATATTTGAAGTTGCAGTAGTAAAATTACTGAGAGGCATTTTTAAGGAAGTTTAAGGAAGATCAAACACGGGGAACTGTCCTTGTTATGAATCTATGCATTGTAAAACAAAGGATAAACTTCATTCTAAATGTCCATTGCCAAAGCCTGTTTTAATTCCGAGTTAGCAACAGAACTGTAAGTGCAGACAAGAATACAACCTGATCTTGGGGATCCTGTCTGGCCAGGATTATTCATCCGCCTTTCAGAAAAGTTTCTGGAAGACTGGTTGCCTCCATGTCTGATCCAGGAAGCCATTTTTTTGTAGACTGGGGTACATTTGAGAGCTCTGAGGCAACCAGGAATGCCACTATGACCTTGGCATCAAATGGGACTCTTAGACTTGATCCAAAGCTAGGCCAAATTCCCAGGGCAGAAACAGGGCTAAATCAGACCCTGTGGTTCAAGTTATGGCAAAGTTTGCCAGGCATTTATTCAGATGATTTTGCCTCAGTGTTATAGTTCTATCATGAACTTAAGTTTCTGAAAAAAGAGAGAAGAGGAGACTCTCCTTACAATGGACATATTTTCTCTTCTGTAATTGTAGCTGAATTACAAATCTCTGCAAATAGTGCTATTTACATATAGGAAACAGAACTACTCAAGATATATTATTAACTCTACGATAATAGAAGAGAATAGGACCCAACAGCATATCATGGTTCTATAAGTCAATTTTAAGTATAGAGAAAAATGAGTATATCTTCAGAGTCACTTTAATTTGAATTCTTTGAAAAACTGAAAACCCCAAACTGATTATCTAATTTTATATAATAAGCCAGGGAAAACTAAATTACAGTTGCTTTAATTGCCAATGTTAAAAGTAATATTTACCAATTCAAAAAATTAGTTTAAATAATGGAAGTATTATTTTACAGTCACTCCCACAGCTAGCCCATACGGCAACTTTTTGGGAATTAGAGAAAGATGCCCCTTCCTCAGTACACTTTACTGCCATCCCCTGGAAAATGGTTGTAGTAACCATTCAAATCTACAATGACTGTAAGGTGAATGGCACCCTCTGGAGTTGTGAACACTCAACTTTCAGGATTATAAGCAGTAACAAGTGGTCAGTAAACTTATAGGAATGGCTACCAAGTGAGGTGGAACTGGTAAGCAAATAACAATTACTCCCATAACTAATAATAATTCTATGCACTCTCCTTAGAGCATTTACATACACTATTCCCTTTAACTTTCATAAAAATCCTGTAAAGGAATTTGATGTAAATGAAACTATGGGAAATGCACTAAAAGATTAAGTTCCACAAAATATTCCTTGATTCCACTACTGGAAACATAAAGTAGATTGATTTTGGTTGGGATCACAACATCATTGTTTTGGAGTATATTCCACTTCTCTATTCCCACACCCCTATTCAGCCCCAAGAATGGCAGATTAGAAGTCTTTGGATGTATAAATTTTGAAGTATGTAGAGAGCCATAATTTTACTGTTAACTGACCCTCCATGAAAGTACTCTGAGCCTAAGAGTAGCTAGTTTCACTTAACCCTATAGCCATGAAGCTGGCCTATTGAATAGATTGGGGCCTGTGCCTCATTAAAGTTGACAACAGCAAATGTTCCTCATCAAATTAACCAGGAACACATCTGTGATAAGCAGTTTTAATATTTTAACTTTAATCAAGACTTACATTTTATTACCAGGGAAATTGTGTAATACCATATTTATATGTTACATGTACAGGATGATGATTAAAATAATACTTCTTTTAAAGCCACACACATCATATTAACTTAGGTATACCTTGTTATTCTTTGGCTTGAAACATTTCATAGGTATTACATTGCTTTGAAAATAAAGTTTAAATTTTCTCTTATTAATACATAAAATGACCTAATCTTTATCCTCCAAGCTTATCTCCCATCATGTCTCCAGATACCTTTAATTCCAATCACACCAGACTACTTAGTGCCCTTTGAACTTGCCATGCTGTTTTATAGTATTGTAACTTTTCATATCCTATTCCCTCTATCTGGAATACCCGCCCCCCACCTCATCCATTTAAAGACCTATTTTCTTCAGAGTCTAACTGAAGTGTCTCTTCTTCCATGGAGCTTTCCTTGATCACTTCAAGCAGAATTACTCTTCCAAATGTTTTGGGTGATAAGCGAGTCAACGAGTGACAGAATATAAAACACCTACAGGTAACATGCATAGTTAGTACAGGTAATGTATAAATTAGACCATTAGGCACTGAACATGGTACCTGGGTGTACTAAGTCTTTATATATATCTAGTTTTTGTGATAAAAATGTTTTCCTTTTAGTCTGGAGAAAAATGGAGGACCATCCATAATTCCTGTCTTTAAAAGAGGTAATTGATTTTTCTTTTATACTTTCTAGCCCTGACACTTTATAATTGTTCATTTCTAAGAATTCAAAATGTAGGGACTACCAAAAATCATGTTTACCTGTAAACTTATGCTTTTTTAATTCTATATACCTAAAATATCTTCCCATTTACAAGCCCATGTTAATCATTCCCTTTAAGACTTCCCTACTAATATCACTTGACAGAAATCCCTCTCTGCTTTTTCCCCACATGTAAATGACTTTAATTACGATCTTGCTATTATTCTGTTTCATGTACAACTTGTGTATATTATAAGTTCTTAGGGCAGAGACCACACTGTTTCCACTGATACTATGTAGTTTTATACAAAGTTGGCAGATGATGGCTGAGTGGCCTAGGCCTGCGAGATCAGAGTCTAGATCTTATAATGTTACTCATCAATTCCTATCAGACACGTAATGAGGAAAATAAATTACTTACTGGTTTTATGTATATGCTTAGTGCTTGTTCATGCGTGCATAGTATAGGACCAAAATCAGTCTTACTTGGTATATTACCTTACTGTCAAAAGCAAAAATAGAACCTTCTGAAATCAAGATCACTTTGCTGGAGTCACAAATGGAAAGAGAGAGAATAAGAAAAGGAGAGGGAGCTTCCCTGGTGGCGCAGTGGTTGAGAGTCCACCTGCCGATGCAGGGGACACGGCTTCGTGCCCTGGTTCAGGAGGATCCCACATGCTGCGGAGCAGCTGGGCCCGTGAGCCATGGCCGCAGAGCCTGCGCGTCTGGAGCCTGTGCGTCTGGAGCCTGTGCTCCGCGACGGGAGAGGCCACAACAGTGAGAGGCCCGCGTACAGCAAAAAAAAAAAAAAAAAGAAAGAAAGAAAAGAAAAGGAGAGGAAAGAACTTCATTTATTCAGGGAGATATGAGGGAAGCTAAGTATGTGTGGGAGGCTATTATTTCTGAATATCATGGGTAGAAGAACATCTGGTTTTTGTATACCTTCTTTAGTGTAAGAGTAATTTACATGAAAGAATAAAGTCAGTTCCATTATTTCTTCACTTTAATATTGGTTTGTGAATAACAATATGTATACCAGTAACGGTCTGATAAAGTTTTCACAGGTTTGTGGTAACATAAGAAAAAATAAGGACAATCAAATTTCTTATAAAGTTAATTTCATTCAAGTAAAGTCCTCCATTTTGAGATAATGCCTTTTACACTTTCTATTGACATTAAAATATCCCATCTTTTACAAAACGATGTTTAAAGTAGCTGGCATTTGTTCTTTCACTAGTGCCAACTTGGCCTAATAAAAAGTTGGCAACTGTATGTTGATCCCCACAGATTTTTGCACTCTGGCATCATCTCAAAGTCTGGAAGCTACTGATCTGTTCTCTTAGTATGTTTTAGTGAAGAAAACAGAAATATATAGAACTAAAAGCAATGAGACTATACCTAGGGTTCTTAGGCTTAAGAAAGAGGCACTTAATTGTGGCTCTCTAATTTTTAGGAAAAGAGCACCGAAGAAAATTAAAACCCAAAATTCAACCAAGAGATTCTTTGACTTTTATACCTCCTGTAACTAACTTCATGGGACTCTTCAAAACAAAAAAGACCACTGTTTCTCACAGTATTTTTTCCTTTTCATCTGCAATTTCATCAGATATCACAACTGTATCAAGACCAAGAATAGTGCTTTTGAGCCAACTTGGGAAACATGTACAGAAAGCTAATCCGGAGCCTGCAGAAGGCTAATTAAAAACATTTTAGTGTAAAAGGATTCCTGAGCAATCTTTTAAAATTTTTTATTTTTAATTGTGGTAAAATATACATAACTGAGTAATCTTTTTGAATGGAAGTTCTTGATATTGATACTTAACAAATTTTCCTTAGCATGTCTACTGGAATTTAACATCAGGTCAGAAATATGGTTTCAAAAAATAAGTAGAAGTTTCTCTAATAGAATGCCTGCACTTAAAACTATTAAGATATAGGGGCTTCCCTGGTGGCGCAGTGGTTGAGAGTCCTCCTGCCGATGCAGGGGACCTGGCTTCGTGCCCTGGTTTGGGAGGATCCCACATGCCGCGGAGCGGCTGGGCCCGTGAGCCATGGCGGCTGAGCCTGCGCATCCGGAGCCTGTGCTCCACAACGGGAGAGGCCACAACAATGAGAGGCCCGCATACAGCGAAGAAAAGAAAAATAAAGAAAAAAAAAAAAAACTATTAAGATATAGCAACTCACACAAGTGGCACACTTAGTGTATATATCAAGTGTTAGAAACATTTTAAAATAAGAAACATTTTTAAATTGGTATGCTGGGCTAAAAAGACCTGATTCAAAGTAGCCTACATGTTAACACTCACTGTACTACCTTAAGATATTTAATGATAAATACTACAGGTACACGAGTCTTCTAAAATCTGAAATGTATGCTTTTAAAAACATTTTACTAAAGAAAAATCTGAAATCATTTCCCATCAAGCACAAAAGTATGGCTAAAAAGTGTGGCCACCACTGTTGACCATTCTCCATATGTACAGAGTATCTTTGGTTTGCAGCTGGAATAGATGACATTCTTTGTGGCTTAGAATCATGTGATGTCTTTGCCCAACCAGTATTGTTTCCAGTAGCTGCAAGTTTTGATGTATGTCTGCTTCTCACATACAGCAGCAAATGGATTTGATATAAAAGCTAACTAGGTTTCAGTGGGTCCTTTAAAGAGCCACCGTTTTTCTCTGTCCACTTTGCTCAATTGTCTCTATAGTCTACCTGGGCTGCAGTGAACACATACATTAATTAGCAGTTATTTTCTCCAACATGCCTTAACGTAACAGTAATGATGGTGGTGACTGCAGCTACAGGTACTCAGGGCTTTCTGTGTGCCACAGTCCAAAGCCTGTGCTCTTAACCACTGTACAATAAGAGACCTCTTTAATCTTCAAATCTGATTCAAAATTATCTTAATAGCTCTGAGTCACAACTTCCTGGTGGAATTCTGAGAAGAATGGCATATTTTATACTAGAAAGGGATAAATAATTCAAATGATACAAACCTGTGTCATTTATTCAGCACTGTTAATTCATATCATTGGAAACATTAAGCCTCTCTAGACATTCAAAAGATAAAAGCCTTTAGACAGCAAACTTTGAGCTTTAAAACTGGCTTCAGGTGGTTTCAAAGTTGATGATCAGGGTTTTTTTGCATTCAATAACAGACATTTCCTGAGTATCTAGGCCTAGCCGGGCCAACCTACCACGCTTAAAACTTTACAGTATTTCTCCTTAAGTACAGCCCCAAAGTACAGATTATGTTTATTACCCTGCACTTGCTTTTTATTTTTAAAAATTATACATAAGATGAGAAAGGCCTCAATATATAGAGAGTTTCAGCAAATTGCCTGCCTCTTACCTGTACTATAAGCTAACTGGCACACATGCTTACCAACATAGAGTTCAATGTTTCTCCCTTTCTCTTCCTTCCTTCTGGCTAAATACTGAAAGACCTAAATATATGGAATGCTTCCAGAATTTGCTTGTTTTTTTTATCTGTAGTTTACCTGATTTATATCATGAACTTAATTTTGACATGTGTGTTTGTAGCATCTGGAATAGTTTTGATACGTTGAAATTTTAAGAACTTAGATTATAGATATTCCTATTTTATTTATTTATTTGGCTGCATTGGGTCTTCGTTTCTGTGCGAGGGCTTTCTCTGCTTGCGGCGAGCAGGGGCCACTCTTCATCGCGGTGCGCGGGCCTCTCACTGTCGCGGCCTCTCCTGTTGTGGAGCACAGGCTCCAGATGCACAGGCTCAGTAGTTGTGGCTCATGGGCCCAGTTGCTCCGCGGCATGTGGGATCCTCCCAGACCAGGGCTCGAACCCGTGTCCCCTGCATTGGCAGGCAGACTCTCAACCACTGCGCCACCAGGGAAGCCCGATATTCCTATTTTATAAAATTTGTGATGGTGGGAAAAAATTTTGGTCAATTTTCTTCATTAGTTTATATGCACTCTTATTGTAACAGTCAAAGGAAATACACTTTCTGTGAATTTAGATTCACATGATACAGAATACAAATCCAAATGTAAAAGGTGAATTCACAAACTAATAGTTTCTTCTAAATTATAGTTACAAACCAATTACATCATACCTATACCTCAACATCAAAGAATGTAAGCTTTATAAATGTTGCTGTTTCTATATGTTCTCTCATATAAATTATACTTCCAGGATAAAATGGAGGATCATAAAGCAATATCCTACGATCACAATTCTAGAAAAAAGAATTACTTATGGAATTTCCCAAAAGGGAATGTCACCATAAGGAAGGATTAAAATAAGAAATCTTTTCATTCTAGATTTTTATCCTTAACCTCTAGTTTCTCAATAAAGCAAGTCACTGATTAGAAAATTAACAATTTGATCCAGTATGGATGATGTAACATAGCAAAATCTCTCAAAGGACATTAAATAGTTAGTAGTATCATCCTTATATTCAAAGGACAGTACATTCAGTTATTTTAATCTGGGCAGAAAAAAAGTCATAAACTGTTATGATATCTGCAGTAAAAGTCAGAGTCAAAGGACATTACCCAAAAATAAAACAGCCCTTTTCACCTCATATATTTTCACTGATTAAATATACTTTCTAAAATAATGAATGTGAATATATGTGGCCAACTAAAAAGTACAATATACACTCGAGGGATTCCTTGCATGTCATATTTCTTTTCTTTTTTTTTTGAGGTACGCGGGCCTCTCACTGTTGTGGCCTCTCCCATTGCGGAGCACAGGCTCCAGACACGCAGGCTCAGCGGCCATGGCTCACGGGCCCAGCTGCTCCGCAGCATGTGGGATCTTCCCGGACCAGGGCACGAACCCGTGTCCCCTGCATCGGCAGGCGGACTCTCAACCACTGCGCCACCAGGGAAGCCCATGCTTCCCTGGTGTCATATTTCTTAAAATGTCATATTTCTTAAAATCCCATTTTAAGAAATGTATAGAAATCCCATTTGCTCCAGAGAAGATACCGAATAATATATATATTTTTATAATTACTAACATATATTCTTTTGTTTTGACTTAGAATTCTTGAGTTGACATGACTTTGACCTGGCTACCTTTCTAAAATTGCTCTCTCATTAGAAAAGTCAGGCTAATATATCCTGATATGAAAAAGGGGGGTAAAGATCTATGCCTGTATAATATGGGGCCAGGATTTAGCAGAATTGCTATATTTTTTCCAAGGTTTTTCTTTCTACTTGCCAATATCAGTATATTCTTTTTCCCACAAGATGTTTTATTTGGTTTTTGATAAAAAAAAACCTATACTCCCTTATAAGACTATAACATATTATTATAGTCTCTCAGAAGAGCAGGTTAACCATCAAACATAAAAAGGATAACAAAGAAAGTCTTGATGAACAATTAGTATTATATATTTGATATACAAAAAAATCAAAACTTTACTACTACCTTTAGGGATATTTTTGAAAAGCAAAAATCAAATCTTCATTTTTAATCGTGGTACTTTTATGGCAGCTTCTCCAACTTCTTTTGATATATCTGCTCCAAGAGGACATCTGCATCAAAATCAGACAAATCACATTATTTCAAACTATTTTACATTATTTGTTTACTGATCTGTTACTAGCTCTGCAAACCATCTGCTTAGAATTCTGACAAACAATATATGTATCTAGTGAATAACTGACTATATGTGATGGTGGTTCTTGAATCCATAAAAGTACAATAGGACCTCAAACCAGAATAATGGGTGAAGGAAGGCTAGAAATCTAAATTGGACAATTTTTTAAAACCACTTTGAGGTATAATTGACATGTTAAAAGCTATACATATTTAATGCATACAATTCAATGAGTTTGGGGTTGAGATGTTTTTGAAAGAGTTCTCTCTCAAATACTGTAAATAAATAAAAACTTGAAACAGAAAAAAATAACAAAAAGTTGCCTTATAATGCTCTACAAAGCTAACAGGGTAAAAACAGTTTACCATACAAAGTCAGACCTGCATTTATTCTAACTTCAGAAATTCTCCAGGTTTCAAAAGCTAGCTTGCTCCTTTTCTACCTTCCTTTGTCACTGGTGGCAGGAGAGGTCTTAGATCCTACCCTCTTTCTCTGTTCTTCCTCAGTAAATACTTTTGGCCTCAGATTTCTGCTTTTGTACAATGTTGCCCTATACAAAGCTTCAAATGGACCCCAACCTAAAAAAAGCCATCATCTCCAGCCTCAACACTGCCCACAAGAAGGCAGTGTTGGATCAGATGGTAGATTCTACCTGAGGCTAGGCCATCAACTTAAGGGATTCTTTCTACTAGTAGTTTAGTCACTACTAACTAAACTGTTCATTTATGATCAGCCTTAATAGTCTATGGTTCACGTAGGTATAGTTATGTACTAAAATGCTGAAAAGTTTAAAACAGCAGATGAAACACTGTTGAAAACAGAATTGTTAGATTATGAAACATAATCATGCTTTACTGTTTTTACTATTCCAGAATTAGCTTAAGACCAGAACTTGATAACAAATTGAAAAACTGTGCTACTCCTAGGAACTTTGATTTGGGAGAGGAAATAAGGCTTGCAGAAAACAGCTATCTTTTGGCCATTTCTCAGCTGCCTGTGGAGAAGTATACTCACAACCCAGTCTCCCAGCTGAATGCTTCTTGCACATTTTCCTTAAGTTTCCAGCACGGCAGCTGATGCTGAGATGGTCCTAACACTGCAAAAGTCCAGGTCATGGACATGGTTTCCATTCTGGTCCCCAATGAGGGAATTCATCATCCTTACCCACTGCCTGTTTCTAACCTATGCTTTGTCAACATTTATATAATTTAAGCTATAACAAAAATATTTCTTATAAGGTATCTAACGCTTAGGTTAAATGAAAAAAATTAATGTACTCTTTCTTCAAGTACCACCAGAGTGTCAATGAAAACCTCAAATATAAAAGCAAAATCCAGGCTTTGACTTTTACAATGCAACTTGCATGAAGATTATGAATGGTACCACGTACTTTGGCTCATAGCGGATGCCTTCTGTGCTGTGTAAAATGCCCAAGCCAGCACGCAATCTTTCAACACCATTCCTAAATAAGAATCAATAAAAATAAAATAACTAGCCCAAGATTTAAAGGAAGAAAATTTAGCATGATGAAATGGCAATTAATATTTACATAATTATGAGTGAAGCACAAACATCCATGGCTTACCACGCAATCATAACGCCATTGTCAGTGCACAGTCTGGGAGGAGGACACAACAAAGTGCATTGTGTTGCATCTGTCACGATTTCCAGAGCTTTTCGGATATGTAAGTTACTTGCAACGCCTCCAGATACAACCTGAAAAAGTTGAGAAAACCAAAATTAACAATATCACACATGAATATGAGCTAAGCTGTGAGCTAAACCCGGGGAAATTACCAGCATTATACAATAAGACAATATCACATTTTGGTAGGTGGGTAATGAGCAAGTGATATATCTATATAATAAACATTTGCAAAGGAAACAAAAGTCACCAACAATTTCAATATTACCATATGATCACTTTCATTTTTGTATTTTCTTCTAACCCTTTTCTCATTACAATCATAGTACAGTATTTTAGACCCTGCAGTTTTCACTTATAAGCATTTTTTTTCATTTTACTACATAATTCTTAAACTATTACCTTTGATATTTGTGTAATATTCCATTTTGTGAACCTACCATTTAAATATTTTTCTCGCTTTACAATTTTCCAAAGAATGAAGTTTAAGATACACAGGCAATTTATCAAGGCTTTTAAGCACATGTAAAGGGATTTCATCAAAGGAACATAAATCTGAAGGAAACAGCCTATTTTTCCTTCAATAATGACAGCAGTTATACTGCATTTTGTTTCATACTGTAAACCCTCTTTTAAATTCAATAAGATGCAGCCTTGAACTTTTTTGCCGCACAGGCTGTACAGATGTCCTATAAAGCTGCCAGGCCTGTACAGGGAATGGTTGTTAAAAGTTTTGTTTTGTTTTGAATTATTTATTTATTTATTTTTGGCTGCATTGGGTCTTCGTTGCTGCACGTGGGCTTTCTTTAGTTGCGGCGAGAGGTCTTCTCATTGCGGTGGCTTCTCTTGTTGCGAAGCACGGGCTCCAGGCGCGTGGGCTCAGTAGTTGTGGCTCACTGGATCTAGAGCACAGGCTCAGTAGTCGTGGTGCACGGGCTTAGTTGCTTCGCGGCATGTGGGATCTTCCCAGACCAGGGCTCGAACTCATGTCCCCTGTGTTAGCTGGCGGATTCTTAACCACTGCACCACCAGGGAAATCCCAATGGCTGTTAGTTTTTATTCTACGTGATTTCATACTGTCTGCGATAGCATATGGCATAAAGATCTTTTCATCCTATGCTTAGGGTCAATTAATCTCTGGGAAGAAAAGTAACATACTGTAAAGGATTACTACTATTCTAAAATTACAAAACTTACCAGTACTGCATTACTTTGACATAACAAGTCTCTCTGCTTGCAAAATAGAATAGCACGATGTGTTCTTTTTGCAATGTGGCAGGCTACTGTGTGCTGTACTGCAGCAGCAATATCTGCAGCTGAAGACAGGATTTGCCCCTTCTCAATACCTGCAGGAATGAGCAGGTATTTTTAGGTACAATCCAGTATTACTTATTTGTCCAACTTTACTAATTAGAAATATACCTTCTTCTTTTTCCTTTTGCATTATCATCTTATCAATAATGTGATGAAGTCCAGAAAAAGAAAAGTCACAATTTTTAGCATGTTGCATGGGAGGTTTGAAATCAAAATGCAGTTTATTTCCCTGTTTGGCCAAATGTTCTATAGCCTTCCCACCACTCATGGTGGAGCACTCTGGATGTTTTATTAAAGAAAGTCTTCTTGCTACCTATCAAAAACAAACAAAAATTTTTGTAATGTCATGAAACTGTACATTTTGAAACCAGGGTGCAAAGGAAATGAATTTTACCCTGGGTGAATAAGACATGCAATACTTTTACAAACATGGACCAGAACTGGTGGTCAGTCAAGACAGACAATCTTGCTGTTTCTGACAACCTGATCAATAGTGGCCAATCACTGCCTTCCTATCTACTTTTGCTCTTCTACTGGGGATGGAAAATAGGTTTGAAAATGACAATGACTGCTTAATGATGAACTTCAAAAATAAGAACCTGTCCTATTTCTTCCAATCATTTCAGCTGTTGGCAACAGGTTTTTTTTATAAGGCAGTAGGCTTTAAGATTCTAAAACAAAGGAAAAGAAATCTGCTTGTCAGTGGTGTCAGCAATTGTAACATTTAATAATAGAACTTTGTGCATCTTTAATGTCCTTATGTTATCTTTATATATCCTCTTATTTCACTTTTTAAAGGTACATTACACTTCACAAAGCACTTTCTTTCATATATTATGTTATTTGATTAAAAAAAGTGTATATACAAACTATTTGAGCCTTTATATACTGATGTAAACCTCATATCATTTTATTCAGAATGGGTAAGAAGGGATCTTTTATAAAATTATGTACTACTCTTTTTTTGTTTACTACTGCACATAATTTTTTTAGTCTAATATATTATTCAGAAATATTTAGATGAATAGCAGTAGTGTATCTATTACTATTTAGCTGAAATAGACACCTTAACAAAAAAGAATAGAGATATTAATTCTTAATTACCTTGTCAAGCATGTCACCTGGCGCTATATCCAAAGACTTTCCAAGAAGCAGAAAATCTGAAACTCCTCTAACTAATGCCAAAAGACAATGACCTCCTGAAATCAAAAGAACTAAAAAAGGAAATTCTACTTTATTTGTCAACCTAATAGTAAGTGCATGAGCCTCCATATGATGAATGGGAATGAAGGGCTTTTTTAACTGGTCTACCAGTTGTAAGCTAAATGATAAGCCTACACCCAGGCTTAAAGCAAGTCCTGGTTTTATGGTAGTTGCAATTGCTGAGAGTTCACTTGGAGAGACTTTACTGGCAGAGAGAGCTTCTTGCACTATGCGTTGAATATTTTCTCTATGAAGCTGTTGAGCTACTGGAGGAATAATCCCACCTGTTCTGAAAGATATAAAAAAAACAGCTTTTTATAATTTTAAGATTATAAAAATAGAGAAAGAAAAAGTATATATTATGGCTGAAGGCATGTTTTCAAATTAACCATTATATAGCTAAACACATTAGTAAGTCAAGTATTTTCAAATTATGTGTGCCTTATAATGTACAGTACATTATAAGAACTCACCATGCAGTGATTAAGGATGTTATTTAATGTCTCTAACTTTTCAAAACTGTATACAACAAACTCCTATGGATTTGTTTCTTGATAAATGAAATCACCAAAATAATTTTGAGAAGCATTCTAAGGAACGAGTCTTGAATAAGGAAAGGACAGGATAAAACTGGATTTTAGGAAAATTAATCTATCTGACTGGAAGAAAAGAAATACTAACAGAGAGAAACATGAAGACAGTTTTGTGAAGAAGACGAGTTTATTTTTAAACACACTGTACTTGAGCTCATGGTAGGACAGCAGACAGCTTGAAATCCTGAAATAAAGTTTGGGAATCCAGTCTTTAATTGGATTGGTAATTTTGATTTTTGGTCCATATAGGACAAGCAGTGGATGACCACTCCAAATGTCAAGAATAAAGAATTAGAAGGCAAAGTTGTTAGCAAAAAATTAGCCAGCATGTGACTGATCAGAGAGGCAGAGCAAAAATATAGAGAGTCTGCAAGATATACCTCTAATCTCAAAAAAAACCCCTTCAAATATTGATGTTGTAAGATCTATATACACGGCATTCAATGAATATTTAATAGTTAAAATATGTACTGTGTCAGTCAATGAGGGCAATATTTAAAAGAAATGATCTTATTTCAACACATCCATAATATAATACCATTTTCCTTCATTCTTCAAAGAGACTTTTTCTCCTATATTCCTCAATTCTGTTAATGGCATCAATAACCTCCTAATCACTTGGGTTTCCAGGCTTATCTTTATCTCCTTTCTTTCCCTTACTTTCCACATTTAATTAAGTTTATCACCATTGATAAGGTCAGCACTGTCCCACTGCCACCACCAAGTTCGAAAAGCTCTCATTAACTCAGTCTATTCAAAGCCTTCTAACTGTACTTCCCTAGATACATTCTCTGATCCTTGGAATTGTTCTGTATGGTGTTGCCAGAAAAAAAGCACAGTGCTGACCTCATCACTCACCTACTCAAAAGCTTTTACTTTCTTGGAATTTGGGAGACTTTAAATCCAAATCCTCTCCCTCCTACTCATTTCTTCCTCCTCCCACTTGCCTACTCCCCTTCCTTTCTGTGCCTCTTCTGTGTATTATCTTCTAAGGATTATGCTAAGCATCAGAGACAGAAGAGATGAATAAGACCATGGCTTTATTCTCAAAGAATTAATTATGATTAATAAAATCATTAATTAATAATCAAATAATAATTTGGAGACAGTATGGAAAGTGGATGATTAAAGAACAAAGCTAATAAAGAGGCAGTGAAACCATTTAGCCTCAAGACTGGAGCCAAGAGTCCAGGCAAGAGACAATAAGGGCTTGAACTAAGTGGAAAGTGGGAGGAAAAGTTTCAAGAAATATTTGGGAGGTAGATTTACTATGACTAGGTGACTGATTTGGGTACAGAGTGGTGAGGGAGAAGTCAAGATTGTCCTTCAGGTCTCTGGCTCGAAAGAAAGAACTCCTCTTCCAAGCAATCCTCTATTATTGCACTTGCCATGCTGTTTTACAATGACCTATTTACCTATCTGCCTTCTTCACTTTATAGTAGTAAGAGAAGTACTATTGTTACTAGTAATAGGTAGGTTTTTTTGAGCCCTTGCTATTTGTCAAGACTGCACTAAATGCTTTAAAAGAATTCACATTTAACCTTCACAACAATATTATAAGCTGGTTGTCATTATTATCCCCATTTCACAGATAAGGACACTAAGACATAGAAAATGGTGCAAGGTCTCAAAACTAGTCAGTGGCTGGGCTTCTCTGGTGGCGCAGTGGTTGAGAGTCCGCCTGCTGATGCAGGGGACACGGGTTCGTGCCCCGGTCCGGGAAGATCCCACATGCCGCGGAGTGGCTGGGCCCGTGAGCCATGGCCGCTGAGCCTGCACGTCCGAAGCCTGTGCTCCGCAACAGCAGAGGCCACAACAGTGAGAGGCCCGCGTACCGCAAAAAAAAAAAAAAAAAAAAACTAGTCAGTGGCTGAACCAGAATGTAAACCACTTTATATGGTAAGCTGCTCAGAGGAAAGGATCATATATATGTACCCACAGTGCCTCAGATGCTGCCTTGCAATTGTAGGTATTCAATAAATAATGAGATGCGCTGAGGAGATGGTACCAAATAGTTTATTTGCTTATATATTCCTCTCAAGTGACTCACGCGCTAGCTAAACTGTTTGCCCAGTACCTTCTCACCTCTTTGCCTTTGCCAGTGATGCTCTCTCAGCCTACAATATTCTTTCCATCCTCTTTCATTGAAGGCCTAACTATCTCTCAAGGCCACTGACCCCTGCAACATGTCATGTGCTATGCTGGGCACTAGGCATAGTGTAGTGGTTAATACAGACGCAGCCCCTGTCACCATGGAGCTGAGAGTCTATTGGGGGAAAGACTGTACATAAGTAAACAAACATAAAAATTATGAAAAGAATTATGAGGAAAATATGCAGGATATGGTATATAGAATAAACAGGGTGGGAGTACCTAATTTAGATTAAGTGGTTAGGGTAGGCCTTTCTGTGCAGCTAACATTTACATGTTCAAATGTCCAATACACCCCAAAATAATGAAAGAACTGTAAAACTGAGGCATGGTAATAAGTTATTGTCTGCACTACTTCTTTGATACTCACTTTATGCTGGCTTGCACTGCTAACTTTCCTTGTAGGTCTACATAACATGTCTCAAAGATTAGGTTAAGCTTCTTAAAGGCAAGGACTTGTTAGTATTTCACTGTGCCTTATTAAGACCTAACACAGTCCCTTTCATATAATACGTAACCATCAGAGGCCTACTCTGCCTCTTCACGTATACTATTTCTAATATTCTGTATTATTTCTATTATGCACCCCACAATCCTATAAGATAGACATTATCTTTCCCATTTTATGGATGTGAAAACAGAATCAGAGAGGATCAGGAACTTCCCAAGTCAGAACCAATACCAATCACTAATTCATGATTCACACACAGGTTTGTGATCTCAAAACACCAAACTTTTTCACTATTCAGATGTTGTAAATTAATGGCTTGACAGCATATCTGAACTGTATGGTATTTTAATAAATTTGAATTACCTACTAATTTTTAAAATCTGGGAGATATTACCGTAACATTCTGGATTTCCATTTTCTCTTGAAAATTCTGATAATCAAATAACATAAGGCCTACATTCTTGCATGGCAACAACTGGCTGGAGCTGAGTAGTGACCTATAGATATTTTCCACATTATACCCAGCCTACCTATTTATGTAACCTGCCTGGTGGCCCTCTGGAAAAATCTGAGTTTATAAACCTGGCACCATTCTGTGCTTTAATACAACAGTATATTGTTATTTAAGTACCAATATGAATTATATGTGTAAATGTGAATAGGATTTTCTTTTGCAGTGATTAACACAGGCTAGAAGTCAGGTCATACTTTCCTAGGACTTCAGTTGAGACCATGAAACATAACAGGTGGACAAAAGAGAAAAAGGCATGAGGGGAAATCATGGATAAATATTGGAGTTTAGTTTCTTTTTGGCAACAGGATTAGCTAAGGTTGGGACCTTATTGTGGAGCTCCTTAAAAGCCAGGTTGAGGGGTTTAAGGTTTTCTACGGCAGTTATTAGAAACTTTTGCATGAAAGAAGAAATTAGTTCTTAAAATTTAACTTTTGTATGTAATAAATACAAAAAAAAATTATTTCATTTTATTTTTCCAAAAAAAAGTGGAAACTACCGAGATAATGTCTACTCACTTTAAATGAACTTCGGTTTGGGAATGTATTGCTTCTCCCAAAACATTTCCGGTTTCATCCACCACAGCAGCTGCTGTATCATCACAACTGGTTTCAATTCCCAAAACTAGTTTATGAAGAAATAGTTTTCCAGGATGAAAATTAAAACTTCTTAGAAATTCATACATATTCCTTTTTGATGGTTTAGAAAAAACTCCTGCTGTCTTATTCAATATTAGCATATTTACTGTATAGATAATTCCTGGAAAAGAATTAAAGAAACAAACTATATTTGGAACTGACATTAGCCACTAGCCCATTCAGTAAAGCAAAATTCCAAAAACTTGGTTTATTTTTCAATATATAGTTTTATAAAAATTTAGGAAAGGTTTGTAAAAGTTAGCAAAAAATTTTAGTCTGTAGAAATCTGTTAATATAAATAACAGTATGAATGAATATAATGCTCTTTAAGAGGGAAAACAGATATAAAATTTTTATTATTACTATTACTTGCATGCTGTTCTTACCAAACTATTGATTATTCTTTATAAAACAGCTAATGTTACAGTACAACAGCTGCATGGATAGTCTTTGGAAAAGTGCTATTCATTTTTTATAGCTAAAATTAAGACAAAATGTGGTTTAAAAAAAATCAGTAAGGGCAAAATGGAACTGATGAAAATCAATGCATTCCATTTCCTAGAAACACCTTTCAAAAGAAAAATTTAATCATTTGGTCGGAAAACAATAGTTCACATAAAACACAAAGTAAGATTTAGTCGTCTAAGTTTAGAAACAAGTGTTCTCATAAAGCTCATCTTTTTGCCTGCGCGGCCATGGCTCACGGGCCTAGCCGCTCCGCGGCATGTGGGATCTTCCCGGACCAGGGCACGAACCCGTGTCCCCTGCATCGGCAGGCGGAGTCTCAACCACTGCGCCACCAGGGAAGCCCCCATAAAGCTCATTTTGAAAGAGCATCTCAACTAAAACGACCTTAACCTAATACCTATTTTATCCATTAATTACAGTTGTTTGAATTAAATCTCCATTTTTGCCACAGATTTATCATAATAGGGATCTCCCCAAATCCTCTTTGCCCCCAATAACAGCAGTCCATCATTAAAGCACCCTGGTTTTTTCACACTGCCAAATATCTAGTCTCATGCCTCCCAAATCACCTGTTCTAGAACCTTCTAGATATTTAAGTAGGCTCTTTCCCTATCACACTAATGGACAAAATGGAAAAAAATAAAAGAGCGAATATTGGAACTTTTATTGTTCCACTGGAGCAGAGGGCATCCAGGGATTAGAGATAAGCGACCTATTCACAGAGGACCCCTGCAGAGGATGCAGCCCCAACAGACGCGCCACGAGAAATCAGACTTATAGTCACTAAATCCAGCCAAGGAGGCTTGTGCGAAGCCCTCCTCGTTCGGGCCAGGAAGGATCCCAAGCGAACCCTGGGCACTTGGCCAGCGCTGGTCTCTGCTCTAAGGCGAGGGACTCTGACTGGAACCGCTTTTCCAGGCGCGCGAAAGCATCAGTGGAGAGAGGGCTGAGCTGTTTCACCCACCTTCCTCGTGAACGACAGTAACTAGTACTCGTCTACTTTCCGCAGCAAAGCCGATCGACCGCCCTTTCCTAGGTGCAAGGAAGCCCGAACCTGTCGCCCCGGAAGTGATGTCATCAACACGGAGCCCGCGTCCCGTCGCCAGGGTCAGCTGGTATTCCCCTAGAAGGCGTCACTCTTCGAGTAAATATAAGCACAAAGGCTCTCATTCCCCAGATGGTGCGCTCAAGCAATTCTCCCAGATTTGTAGGTAAGAATACTATAAGGTCACACGGCTAGTGACTGATCTAGTGGAGACCGAGCACAGATTCGACTACATAACATTTAGTTCTAAACACTATGCTACGTTAAAAGAAAAAAAAAATTTTGCCTTAGGCTGCAATTTGGACACCACTGAGAGAAAAGTATGACTTTGCTTACTCTGGAGGTAAAGTATGTACTTCAGCATAGTGTGTACCTCCTTGTACCTCTTGTACCTCCTTCAGTCTTTTGTTTTTATTTGTATGTGAACTTGTTACCATTTGAGTAGATTTATCCCAATCTGTTTTTCTTCCCGGCTAGGCGCTAAGATTTTACTGAACAAGGACTTTATAAATGCAAGGTTGGACAGGGCTGGCACATGTATCTGCGCCTTGCATGGTGTGAAGCTCTTGGTATGAGGTAGGGAAGTCACAGTTATGGTCTAGTGGCAGATGTGTAATTCATGATTTCCAGATATGTAAATTTATAATTATCAGGACATTAGTAAGCATTTTTAAGGTAGAACTTAGGTTTATCAAAAATTTCATTTATGTGACAATAATAACCATAATTAATAATAAAGTGGCACTTACTATGTGCCAGGCACTGTTGCAGATTAATTAATCCTCACAACAATCGCATGAGGTAGTTACTGTCCTCATTTTGCAGATGAGACAACTGGACCATAGAGTTTGGGTGATTTGCAGATTACACAGCTTGTAAGTGCAGAGCTAGTATTAGAAGTCAGGCCATCTGCTCTGGAGTCTGTTTTCAAACTGACAGAAGATTAAATAGTTCATATTTTCCCTAGGATGTGTTGTTGACCCAAAAGAGGAAAAAAGAAAACTTAAGACCTAAAGGTTAAGAAAAAGTAGTCATCCTGATTGCATATGATAGGGCAGGAGTTATTTTCTTATACACTGTGATCTATTCTGAACATAAAATCATTCCTGTCTGGCATTGTTTTTCTTGCAACTTGAATTACTTTATTCCAGTACTCTCCTGTGCTGTTTAGAGTTATCCCTGTTGTGTTTGGTAGTATCAATAGTAGAATCCTTAACTGGGCACTCTTGGCTGGTGCTGAGTCTGAATGCTGCATTATGTGAAAGAGCCAAACTTTAGGACACATTAGGAAGATATTTTATTCTTTGTTTGAGTGCATGTGGGTGGTAGAAAGAAATGGTACTTACACCAGGTCCCACATATTTGGCAAGTGAAGGTATAAAGCTTTCATGTTCTTTATCGTACTGGAGAAGTTATTGCGGGAAAGGCATGCTCTCTGGGGCTTGTCTGAGCTTTCATGCAGATCACATCATATGGTTTGAATGCTACATTCATGGGCGTTCTCAAGAAAATATGGCTTAACCACTGTAACTTCAACTTGAATTGAGAGCTCTGAATCTAAATATGTTCACTTTGTCTCTGCTATTGCTTAGCTTTCCATTTGTAAACTTAAGAGGAAAACTTTATATAGAAGAATCTCTACAATACTCATTCCCTAATTATGTCTTACTAAACTGGATTTCATTTTCACATATCACATATTTATTGGTTCTTTCCTTTGTGCTAGGCAGTTTATTAGTTGTTAGGGATCAAAGATAAAATCCATTTTCTATTTTCAAGGAACTGAGTCTAATAATAGGCAATTACAATACAGCATTATGGAAAATGTGCATTGAGAGAAAAGTTGCAGGGGAAGGCGGTATCCACAGTCTAGCAGGACCATGGTGTGATGACTGGGTTTCAACATCTGATTCTTTTCTTAGGTTGAAATTGGTTTATCAGATCTGGAAGTGACTGGACTCTGTAGTGCTGAGTCACACACTCAATTTGCTAAGAAACTGCTATGTAAAACCCATAATACTAATGTATTAACTTAAGAGAAATGATGGAGGGTCTAGGATAGTTGAGCTTGCTGATCCTTACCTTCTCTGTGTTGATCAAATTACAATGAAAGCCAGATCCAAATTATAACGATTGTTTAGCACAATGGAATGGAAGCAATAGAAATGAGTTTGGTGCTTTTAACAGCTAATATTTCAGGCCTGATGCACCCCTTTCCACTTGAGTCACATACCTGCCTTATGTTCTTCATAGGTTGGATTGTGCTAAAAATACACTGTCATTTGCCTTTCTCTTCTTAAAGTTTCTTTGCTGACAAATATTTTTTGATGTGGAACATTCTTTCATTAATGGTAATACCATCAATCAGGTATCATCTTTGGAAGATATTTTGCTTTTTATTTCGTTTGCAGAACGATTATGCTTATTTTACAAATTTACTGCTTTTTAAAAATTGTGTTAAAATATATGTTAACAAAATCACCATTTTAAACAGTTCAGTGGCAATAAGTACATTCACATTGTTGTGCAGCGGTCACTACCATCCATCTCCAAAACTTTTTCATCTTCCCCAGCTGAAACTCTGTATCCATTAAACACTAATTTCCCATTTCCCTTTCATCTCAGCCCCTGGCAACCACCATTCTTTCTGTCCTTATGACTTTGACTACTCTAGGTACCTCATGTAAGTGGGCTCACACGGTACTTGTCCTTTCGTGACTGGCTTATTTCACTTAGCATTAATGTCAAGGTTCATCCAGTGTGGTAGTATGTCTCAGAATTTCCTTCCTTTTAAAGCTAAATAATATTCCATTGTGTACATACACCATATTTTGTTTATGCATTCATCTGACAGTGGACACTTCGGTTACCTCCACCTTCTGACTGTTATGAATAGTGCTGGTATAAACGTGGGTCGTACAAGTATCTTTTCAAGTCCCTGCTTTCACTTCTTTGGGATATATACCCAGAAGTGGAATTGCTGGATCATATGGTAATTGTGTTTATTTTTTTGAGAATTTGCCATACTCAGATGACCTTATTTTTCAAGTGTGTGGGGTCTACATGTTTTGGCAGTAGAGGGAGAGGGTGAATTTCTTTGTTGCTTCCGTAAACTCCCTATGACCATTAAGCACCATGATAGAAGCATGCGTTTGATAATTCAAAGGAGGGACAGATGTTTCAAAGCAGAATCTCTGTATCAGGTTTTCATGTAGTAGCTGGTATACTCGTATTTTCCTGGGCAATAGCCAATAAATCATCTGCTCTTCTGTTTCCATTTAAAAAATTACAAAATGAAGAAGATAATGCATGCTTATCTTGCAAAATCTTCAAGTTTTTCAAAAAAGTGTTGTCAAAAAATTTATAACTATATAGTTGGAAAGTCAGAATATTTATATATTATAAAATTCCTCTCATATTTTAGAGTTCATTCTAGTGTTAATGATGTAGTTTCCTTACTTATATTCTTGAATTTGAGAAGAATGTATTTTTATCAATGTAATTATGCAGTTAAAGGACATAGTAATAAAATTGGCTTATCTGCTAACTTAAAATTATATAGAACTTTAGAGCTACAGGTTGAGCCACTTTCATAACCATTAGTTGTTTATTAAAGACTTGAATGAGTCAAGAAATAGAATAAATTACACTGCTATACTGAACATAAAATAAAATCCAAATATATTTTTACTAAACTATTTTTTAATTATGAAATATTTTAGATTATGAAAAAGTGTCAAGAATAATATAGTCAACTTTTGTGAACCCAACACCCAATTTAAGAGCTAAAGTATCACCCAATACAGTTGAGCTTTCTGGGTACTGTATACCCAAGATATTCAGTATTCTAAATTTGATGTTTATAATTCTTATACATTCACCTGTAGCTAAACAAAAGCTTTTAAACCCCATATAACAAACTATCTGCTGAATCATTTTTAACTGGAACTGAAATTAGGGAGTAAAATAAAAACCTGAGACATCTCACTTTTTGACATCAAGCAAAATAAAGGGTTTATCTTTGCTATTCTCTTACCTACCTTACTTCCCTGTCCAGTGCTACTCAAAAATTCCTTTTATTTTACCTAGACTTGTCTTCTCACTACTAAATTCGTTTACATTTCCAACATCAATATGTAATATCCATGTAACTGTTTTGGGAATTACACTTTTCTATCTGTCCTGTTAGAAAGATTATTAAACTGCATTGGTCTATACTGGGTTGCTGCATTTGTCTTTTGCAGGATTAGCATGAGGGTATTTTGGAGTCATATTTACTAGTGATATATACTAAAATAGGAAACATACTATAAGAGAAATATATTGCATGAGAAGATTCACCTTCAGCTAGACAAGATAAATCAATAGGCTAAAATCTGACAACATGGGGATCTATAGAAAAAATAAGAAATCTTAGACTCTGTTTTAATAAATCCATTAAATAAGTACATGAAGGGAAAGCCACCATTGAACAGCGCTACATGTTGGGACTCGAGGTTTTAGAGACCATAAAGTGAATCAGTGATACGTGGCTCTCAAAATAGCTAAAATAATAGGCTGCATTAAAAATAAAAAGTATCCAGAACAAGGGAAGTGGTACTGTTGTAGTGACATCACATCTATCACCTCTTGTAATTAGCTTAGGGCTATATAATAATAAATTGCAACTTACAGCAGAATTACCAGGATCATGGGAGAAATTTGAAACCATATCATATGGAAAATGGTGAAGGCTCTGGTAATACTCAGTGCTGTTGATAACAACAGTTTAAAAGGTAACTAATTGAGGAGTTATACAGAATAAGGATTAAATTTTGGCTCATTGTAAAACATGTTATAAATTCCATAACAAAAATGCAGCCTTGTAAGTTGTAAGTCTTCCTTTCTTAGTGCTAACACAGAACTGAATAGAGGTGTCAATGAAACTGAATAGAGGGTTGATGAAAATTCAAGGTAAAGGATGGGGCTGAATTATAGCCTCTAAGATCTTTTTTTTCCAACTCTCAGCATCATATAGTTTTGTAAGGCTAATTCATACAGATATTAGTTAAGGAGATAGCTATGCCCCTTCAGGATCTTTCTAGTTTAATTGACAATAGTGACATAAACCTAAAAAATACCATTCTATGTTTAAAAAAGAATAAAGGATGGGGCAAGTCAAAAGAACACGGGCGTGGGCTTCCCTGGTGGCGCAGTGGTTGAGAGTCCGCCTGCCGATGCAGGGGACAAGGGTTCGTGCCCCGGTCTGGGAAGATCCCACATGCTGCGGAGCGGCTAGGCCCGTGAGTCATGGCCGCTGAGCCTGCACATCCGGAGCCTGTGCTCCACAACGGGAGAGGCCACAACAGTGAGAGGCCCACGTACCGGGAGTAAAAAAAAAAAAATTCCTACAACAGAGTGGGCCCTCAAATATCTACTGAATAAATATCTTTAAAACACTGAAGGGCAAAAGTAGGGAAAACAGCAGAAGACCTGTATTAGAGGCAGATTTCTAACTCTGAAGTCTGTGCAAAAAATATAAGCCTTTTGAAATAAACTTTAAAAAGAAGAAAAACAAAAGAATATTTTTTAGCTACCTTAATTTTACAAATTCAGTTGCTTTAAAAAAAAACTTGAAAAATTTAAGTGTAACTCGATGACTGACTTTGGAAAGCTTTTGCAATAACCTTACACCAAAGAAAAATTTATTAAAGTACAGATTACTGGTTATTTAAAAATACATGAGAAAAGACAAACGTACAAAAGCATTATCATACAACTGATTTCTAAACTCAATACTTTTGAAATACAAAACAATGATCATTACCCCCAAAAGTCAGTTTGAAACAAATTGATTTTTAAGTTGGTATTATAATTCTTTTCACTCAATTTTGCTTACAAATGTTACTAGGTTTTTCAGTTTCGCCACATATACTTTTTTTGACATGTTTATTTCTCAAAGTAGAATATAGTTATTTCTTGCAATTAACGTCAGCAACTATAGAAAGCTTCTCTTAAGTCACAAGGATTCAGTATATACGGTTGCTGCTTTGGAAATAGTTACCATTCTGAGTTATCTATACTAAGACTCATGTATTGACAGGCAAAATGTTAATGGGCAAAGTATGGAGATTGAGAGCAGGATGACTAAGAAAAGATATCTTTTACTGCAGACCTGCTAAAAAAAGACTCCATTATTTACTCTGATAGTATTGCTAGAGAAGCAGTTTCTGCCAGATCACAGGTTGGCTATGTAGTTGTCCATTTTAAATTTCCATCGCTAAAGAATGGCAGACTTCAACAATTAGATTGCTCAACCAAATCAGCAGACCTTTAAGCTACCATATACTTTAATTACGAGAAATAAATTATTTTCTTAATTAGGTTAGCAGCCTTGTATCTGGAAAGGCAGCAAAACCCACTTTGTTCCAAAATTAGAAGGCTGACTCAGAGGCTGCTTCTAAGGTGCCTAACTATCTTCTATCATCAATCAGTCATGAAGGTGGACCTTCATGAACTCAGTAACTTAATAAATGTAAAAATGAACTCATCTAATCAACACAATGTTGAGCCTGCAAAACCAAAAAAGTACATTCATAAGGTAGGAATTGGTTTGTATAAAACAAGAGGATATATATCCTCTTATATAACACAAAAGGAATATGCATGGTAATAAAAACAATCTATAATAAACTTGCAAAGAAATGATTCTGGTTTACATGTAACTCTGCTTAAACTGACCATGACTGAATGATTAAACATTTTCTTCTCTTAACATAATGCCCATTCATTATAAGCTAAGCTGGACTTAGTTTCTTATAAATCTCTTATTTCCTTGGATTTATCTACTACACCTTTACTTTATAGCCATTTAACTTATAAGCTGGGCCTGCCCAGCCTGCCTCTGAAGCCTCTCTACAGAAGGATACCAGATGCATTTAACAAAGGCATCTTCTCATAAGAATCTGCACTTCAAAACAGCAATATGAAGAACCAGCAATTGGCTCTCCAATGTAGCTACCTCTCATTTCACATTATCACAGAAACAGTGCAGTTTAGTAACCATTCCTTCCTTACAGAAAACTCAGTAGCTGTAAAAATTTTTGTTGTTTCAAAACACATTTCAATACTTATTAATTCCAAAGATCCGAACACCATGTAGCTGTGGCATTTTGGGGATTAGCACACTCAGGAGAGAAGCTGTGTTTAAGATGAAGTGAGTTGGATCATACTTCGTATAGAAACTTGCCAGAAAATATCTGTAGAAATAAAAGTTAAGAATATATATATAACATCTAAAAGTGAAATTACTTAGAATTTTTAAAATATTTAAAGGTAGGAAAAAGGCCACTGAAACATAAATACCTAAAAGCAGAACCACTTCTTTGAGCACTAAAACAAGAGCAAAAGTTTTAGTTTGGGGGCCTAAATTAATTTTATTTGGGATTTAAACATTTGTTTAATGGAGGCATATATGCACATTTTGCTTTTCTGCAATCGTGTTAAATGTATTTAATGCAAGACAGTTACTATAGTCTTTAACGTAGAAGGCTTTCAAACTAGGGGTCATGTGCTTCCTGAAACTTAAGGTGTAGTTTTGTATCTATGTGTATATATCTGAAGAGAAAGTCCAGATTCAAAGCATCCATCATATTCTCAAACGGTTTTGTGACCCACCAAAAGGTTAAAAACTACTGCTGTAAAGTTGTGAAAAATGGGTGTTAGTGCATTAGTAGAGTTTAGCATCTTTGAAAGAAAACAAATACTTGACTGCCCTTTTGATGTTCTCATTTCCATACTGAAGTTAACAGGTATATAACCAGTATAACGGGAAACTTGAGAGACACTATTGTAAAATTCCAGCTGTTTTGCTATAACTGAACATATGTATATATATATTCAAAGACATCCAATATCCGAGAATTTGTTTTAAGAAGCCTAAGCCACCTTTAAGACCGCAGATCATCGAGTCAGAATGCCTAGTTTGACCCAAGGGTACATCAAAATGAAGACACATCATGAGGCCACTAAAAGAGTATCCTAAAACATCATACCTTACTTGATGATAACTAAGAAGTTACTATGCACAAGGGTGTTTGTCTAATTAGTACTTTTAGAGTACACAGAAAAGTATTTTAATAGTGTTTCCTCTAAAGGAGTGATAAATATCTTGTGTAATATGGTTAGAAAAGAACAGCTATTTTCCAAGTACAACTAAAAACATCAGAGAGCTGTACACATTATTTTCAGAACCATCTAAATTGAGAAATTCTATACTCTTCCACCTGTTTCACAAACTATAGTCAGAAAATTCATTCTTGAGAATAAACCATATTCCTCAATCCTTACTTTAAATCCTGTCTTCCTGCTTTCATATACTTGAAGACTGTTCATACTTCCTTAACTGAACAATATAGGATACCATTTACATTCAGTAAGCTCATTTAATTTCTCATCATCATTACAGGTTTAATCTGTAATCTGATATGTTAGAAATAATAAATCTTCTTGGAATGGCTTCTCCTCCTCATAGCATATGTCTCCTTTATGTCTTTTAATAAAAACTGATTGTGTGTGTGGATCATATGAAAATTACTTGACTCTTACAAAAACCTACACAACCCTCCAAGGGGATGCAAAACCCAGGTAGGAATCAGTGTGGTAGCATTTATCTGCCAAAGGGTATACTAGAAAGAGACCTGTATTAGAAGCTAGAAGTTTAGGGTTTAACCTGGGCTATTGATTCCAACTAGCTACAAGATCTGGATGAAGATGATGCATTTGAATCTGTTTATCTAAAAACCCGGGATAATATTACTCATCCTACCTACCTGACAAATGATCAAATAAGAAAATGTAAATGCACTCTGAAAAATATCAATGCTACACAGATGGCTTTAATGCTGTTTCCTCAGTTATATAAGGAATTTAATCACAGAATATTTAAAATCATACCTGTTGGTCAAAAGTACACTTTAAGAAATATGGGTGTTGTACACAGGTACCTCTTAGTTAGGCTTTTAAGTGATAGCCTTTTAAGTGATATCACCTTTTTTGTGATAGCTTCTATTGAAAATTCAGCATATGTCAGGCTTTTTACATGTGCAGTTGACCCTTGAACAATGAGGGTTTGAACTACACAGGTCCACTTACAGATGGATATTTTTCAATAGTAAATACCACAGTACTACATGATCCACAGTTACTACACAATCCGCAGTTAGTTGAATCCGAGGATGTGGAAATGGGGATACAGAAGGCTGACTATGTAAGTTATACTTGGATTTTTAACTGCACAGAGGGCGGGTGCCTATAACCCCCACATTGTTCAAGGCTTAACTGTATTATAATGCAATCCTAAACATTTTATAGATGAGGAAACTGAGACTTTCAATAATATGGCCAAAAGTCACATAGCTAGAGAGTAGTAGAGCTAAAATACAAATTTAGGGCTGTTTGAATAACCATTATTCTTGTTATTGCATTAATCTTTGTTAGGCCATACAAATAATTTTTCTTTTGACATGAATTTTATGTGGGACTAAAACAATTAAAAACTTAAAAAATTTCCTCCCAAGTGCTATAAATATAAGGAAAAAGAAATCTACCACTTTATGATTACTTTATTCTTTTCATTTGAAAATGTCTTCCCTAACTTAAACACCTGTCTAAAACCTACCCTAAGTCCTAGTTTAAGGAATTCTAATGCCTCCAAGAAGTCTTTCCAGCTGCTGCAGACTGTACTGATTCTATAATGGATATATAAATCTATGTCTATATCTATATATAGAGAGAGAGATATATCTATATATAGGTATCTCCTTTGTGGTATCGAGTGTTTGATTAGGATATATGCGAAACATCCATTATATGAAAGCAACTGAGTGTGGAATTCAAAGCAATCTATGTACTTATAAATTCTTTGCAGAAATAAACATAATAATAGAGAAATAATACAAAGTGACAATAAATAAGGGATATATAACAACTGCTATGGATTTCAAAGCAGAGCATTATCATTGAAGGCTGGTTGCTAAGGAAAAGACCTCACTGGTAAGGTCACAATTTAAATCTTGAAAGAAAAATAAGACAGATAAATTAAGAAAGGAGAAGGCATTTCAGGTGGGAAAATGACTTGAACAAAGGCATAGAAATAGGACTATACATGAAGTATTTAAGAAATGCTGCTTAGAAGAGTGTGACCAGGTAGGAGTTGGGTGAGGGTAAAATAGTCACATAAAGGAAAAATGAGGTAGGAACCATTTTGTGGAGGACCCTGAATATCAGGTAATAGGAGGAAATTACATGCCATATATAAGGTTAGATGTTTTACAGATAGGTATTATCTCATTTATTTCTTACAGCATCAGATTGAGTTAGGTACCATTGGCTAGAATTTTATTTATGAGCAAACCAAGCAGGCTGAGTGATAGGTACAGGATTCAGCCCGGGTCTGTCCTACAATGAAAGCCTAATCTCTCTTTTCTCTAAACCATACTGTCTCTCCCAAGGAGTTGGAACATCCAGATGTGGCAGGTGGTCAATGAAATTCATCTGAAATCATCCAAATCCTTGTTTATGGAGATTAATCTGATAGTAGAATACAGAACAAGACTATGTGTTTAGTATTCTTGCAAGCAGCTTAAAGACATGAACTAGAATATATTTAACTTGTATTCTAGAATGTCTTGTCATACTGATAAACATGTAAGGTTGTCTCCATATATATTTGACTGAAGTGAAAACTGGTTTATTACCAGCTTGTTAAAAATTTTGCCTGTATTTTATAATCTCTATGAAGTAGCAATTTACTGATACAGGTTTTCAACAAAATATTCTGTTTCTATTTCAAATTTAATCTAATAAAAGGATGGCTTCCTCTCATCCAATCCTCCTCATACCTGAAAATTTCCACCACTTACAGAATTATTGGAGAAATTGTGAAAAACTTCCGTGAAGATGTAAACTGTACTCCATAGTCCAGTTGTTCCCAATGAGTTAGGAGCCTCGCTTTACCCTGGTCAGGAGTTTCAAATGGTGTTCCTTTTACTGCATGCAAAAATACATACATCCCCTGGAAAACAAGCAAGGGGTTATATAATAAATATCAAATACAAAATTAGTATTTGCCAGTTAGCATTAAGACAGTTGCAGACTGTGACAGAGAGCGTGATTAACTTGACAGCTCAAGTTTTAAGATTTCATATTGTGAAAGACTGGCCGGTTTCTTCAGAGTAAAACAAAACTTCCAGGGGCTTACATGCAAATATTATTTGCTGAAAACCACTCTAAGTCAACTAAAAGTAACCTGTTTTCATCTCCTATTAAATTGAAAAGAAATGAAAAGTACCATCAGGGTAGCTTTGCATCATTACATTTAGATTTTCTAACACATTTCCTGTTGGGAGATAGAATTACCTTTTCTCCAATGTGTAGGAAAGTTTAGAGTGTCATATTAGTAAATCTGATGATACTTATAAAATGATAAAAACATACAAGTTGGAAAATAATAATAAACAAAATCTCTGTATCGGGGAAAATTGTTTTGAAAATATTTAATATTAGGACTGTTTTTGTCTCAATAGTTCTTTTCCAAAGCAACAAAGATGGTTTGATGTAGTAAGTATAATGTTCAACACAATTTACTTTTAAAATCACCACTGTACCTCAATAGTGTCTTTTGAAGTTAGTTTTTAAAAATCAAAGTAAAAAACATTACTAAAAGCCATTCTGTCCAGCGATATGTTTAAGCATCTAATTTTGTGGTTAATTAGGGGAAAAAAACCAATGTATACTAGATGTGGTTTACTTGAGATGCCCATTTAGATTGATAGTTAATGCTTCATTGCAGGATCACTGTCTGAGGCACTGGTAACAGAATAAAGCCTATATATGGTCATGAAACAGCTTTACTTATTAAAGTCATGATGTGATATCATTTTTTTTACTTCAACGTTTAATAAATATATGAAAAAAATAGAAATATTAGTGATTTGAAATTTTACATTATTCTACTAGGTTAAGAGAGCCCTTCTTTTCAAAGTTTAGTCTGTCTGCTTCCTAGTTATTCCATTAGGCAATTTAGAAGTTGTTTACCTACAGTAACACTTAAGCAACAGAGGAATGGATTCATGTTCAATTGGATATAACTCTACAAACATTTAATAAGTGGCTAATATGTACAGGACACAGGACCTATATGCATATATGAAATTGAACAAGACATGTCCAATGCCTTGAAAAAGTTCAATCTTCTAAGAGATGGTAAGAAAAAAAAAAGATATGCATAAACAACTACAATGTAGGGCAGAAATTACTATCAAAGGTACAATCAAAGTACTCAGGAAATGCAGAGGAGGGAAAGGTTCCTTGTTGCTGAGGCTAAAGCCTTGATGGTTCCTTGTCACCTACCTCAGTCTTGAAGGTTCAGCTCAAATGATAACTCCTTAGTGAAGCCCTTCTCATTAGCAATAATTAACCTGTTGCCTATGTACATATATATAATTTTATTGAAAAGACTTACTATAGGACAACATATTGTCTTAAAGTTGTTTACATAATGTTTGTTTTCCCATTAGCCTGACTACCTCAGGAACAAGGGCTCATACAAAGCAAGTAGTAGATATTAAGCCAAGATGACATTAAGCCAAGGAATGTTTATTGTGTAAGCACAAGAAACCATTTTCACATGGGTTTTAAAAGAGACTATGAAACAGAAATTGTATGCTTTCAAATTCTCAGGAGAATGTGACCCAAAAAAGTTAAGAATCTCTACTCTAGACCATACATGTGTTAGAATTATCAAAGAGAAAGAAGAACAGTCCTCTAATTATTTACTTCAAACCACATACACTCACCAGTGTTCAGAATATAATATTCAAATAGTTTATGTATTCTTTTTAATGAGTAAGAATAAAATCTTATCTAACCATTTATCTTCTACTCCATTTTTATTTTTAATAGTTTTTCTATAAAATTTTAGTGATGGATGATTTATACCCACATTAAAAGAATTAGGGAAAAAAAGTATATATAGCCCTTAACAAATATTTATTGGCTCAAAATGAAGAGAATTCTCTTTCATTTTAAAAGCTAGGATAAGAATTTTGTGAAGTATTAAAACTTCTAAGAGTGAACTGTAGCACTGAGTAAAAACAATTGCTGTACGTTTCTACTATATGGTTCAGAAAGACAGAGACCATGTTTTTTCTTTTTTCCCATATTTGGTCTATTTTCCCATGTTTAAAAGCATGCAGTATGTATTTCACATTTTTAATTGGTTTAATGTAGGCTTACTTCAAAAGAAATTTACATTTGGCATCATGTAATTGCCACATCTATGGCTGGTTAGTCAGGTTTTTAGTGGAGGACTAAGAAGTCAGAAGTTTGCTTCCCTACTTGTTCTCATTTCCTGTCCTTTGTCCATGGCCATATACTGTGCCTCAGTCTCAGTCAACCAACTGAAAACATGAAGGGAGGAGATGACTTCTAAAGTACATTTAATACATGTGCCACTGGAGAAGGGAAAATTATGTGAGAACAGACTAATTTATTCAGCAAACATTTAAATAGGTCTTTAGAGATAAAAACAAAAGAAAGATAAACTGCTAATTATAAAAGGATAATAAATTCATGAAAAAAATGCAGCATGGGACTTTTGTAGCTTCCTAGAAGAGGTGACACTTGAGTAGTTTTCCTGGAGAAACAGGAATTAGCCAGGCAGAGTAGGAAGGAGGAAGAGGTATTAAAATAGTGGAAGAAGAGCCTAAGCCAAAGCAAAAAGGTGAGAGAAGACGATTTTCATTATTGTAGAGCACAGCTTGTGTTTGGAGAGATGTTAAGATTGGGTCTCTTTCTTGCCTCTGTAGTATTATCAACTGGTCTTGTATGCCACACAAAGAACTTGGCATTTTACTATGAATGTAACAAGGAATCACTGAAGGACTTAAGAGTGTGACCTGAACAAACATGAATTTCAAAAATATCACCCTGCCAAATTGGAATGAAGGAAAGTAGAGTAGAGAAGCGTCAAAGAGACCACTTGATCTACTGGTGTAATCTACCTGAGGGGAAAGAAGAGCATGAAATTATAGCAATGCCCATAAGGATCAAGTTGAAGACAGTAAAGCAGTAGAATAGACAAGGCTTTGACTAAATGGATGTGGAATATAAAGGAAAAAGAGTTACCCTAAGTCTAGGGTGACTATATATACTAGTTTGCCATGGGTGGTCCTGATTTACACTTACTCTCTTGGAGTAGTTATTACTAGAGCTCTCTTTTACTCTCAAAACAGTCTCTGTTTGGATAATACATTATATTAATCACTTTACCTCTGACATTCAGCTGTGTGGCTTGGCTTACTGGGCAGATAGTGGTACCTTTAGATTAGATTAGGAACAAAATCCAGGAACAGATTGTGGTGGGTGGTAAGGGATATATCAGGAATGAATTCAATTTATACTTGTTTGGTTTAAGGTGCAAGGTGATCTGGCAATATTAATATGGTCATCATCATTTAACAGGTAGAAACTGAAAATACAGATAGATGAAGTAACCTAGATAAAATATATATCATAAGAAGAGATGAAGAAAAGAACCTTGAGGGCTTCTCTGGTGGCGCAGTGGTTGAGAGTCTGCCTGCTGATGCAGGGGACAAGGGTTCGTGCCCCGGTCCGGGAAGATCCCACATGCCACGGAGCGGCTAGGCCCGTGAGCCATGGCCGCTGAGCCTGCGCTTCCGGAGCCTGTGCTCCACAACGGGAGAGCCACAACAGTGAGAGGCCCGTGTACCGCAAAAAAAAAAAAAAAAAGAACCTTGACAACAGCAATATTTAAGAGAGGAAAAGAGAAAACTGTGCAAGAGGAAATAGTAAAGGAAAGATCAGAAATATATCTAGGAAAAAGCAATCCCATGGAAGCCAAAGGAAAAGAATTCCAATAAAAGGGATATGATTAGTGTCAAATATTTCAGAGAAGTCACTATTTAAAAACAGTGTTTTTAAACACTTCCTTCCAAAGTCTATCACATAAAATGGACTAAAGGGACATTCACTGATCTCTACCACATCATCTTTGTCATCCTCCAGTCAACTTCAAATGCTTTCCAGAAGATATAAATAATATCAATTTTTTAAAAACCTATTTCTCCTACATTTTTCTGTCTTAAAGTTCTAAGCTCTTCATTTTGGTTAGATCTTTAAACAAATATATAGTTAATCTGGATTCAATTAAAAGTCTCAATTAACCAGATTTCTCCCCTTTCATTCTACTTTAATAGGCTGTTAAAGACAAGAAAAGTCACTATCATGTTTTGTTTTGTTTTGTTTTTAAACAGGCAGTTTCCAGGGCTGCATAATATGGTCAGTAGAGTCAATCTAACCTCTGGTACTTTGTAGAGCTATCATATAATACAAAAGAGTAATAGTCAACAGGAAGAATCTAAGGCACCATAAGTTTCTGAATCATGTAAGGTATGATTAAGCTCAAAATTTCTGTACTGAAATAGAAAAGTATATATATACAATTTAGAAAGGATTTAAGCCAAAGATGTTCATTAGACTCCAGTTAACCAAAAAACACAATTACTTCCTCTGATACATTTTGGTTAATCAATATATTATAGTGGCCTGAATTACAGTGTCTTATAATTTTTGCTAAAATGCCCTACTTTTTTTCAGATTTTACAATCCAACAGGAGAAAAAAATGTCTTACTTACAAATAGGGTCCAATGTTTAAATATAAAGTGATAGGAAAAATATAATCTTATTCCAGGTAAGAATTCTTCAAAATTGTCATATATACTAAAAATCACTGAACTGTACACTTTAAATGGGTGAATTTTATATCTCAATCAAACTGTTTAAAAAAACTGAGTCATGTGTTTTTCTTCTTTGTAACATAAAACTTTAAGCTTTTTAAAAAACTGTGTTTAAATACACTAACATAACATGGACCATTTAGCCACTCTTAAGCGTACAGTTCATAGTATTCAGTGCATTCACGATGTTACACAACCATCACCACCATCCATCTCCACAACTCTTTTCGTCTTGCAAAACAGTACCTTCCCATTGCTGCCTTGCCCAGTCTCTGTAAAACCATTAAACCTTAAGTGTTCAGTATAAGGTGAAATTCTTACCAGATTATGTATAACATTTGTTAAGGTCCAGGCAACAGGAACACTGAAGAAGGGAATACTGAGTAAAACGATATGAAGCAAGCCAACTCCCAAAGCATATGTCAGCCACATACCCCGGCTGTTCATTACACGGGTATTTGGATTCACCTCACTGTGGGCAACTCCAACATTCATGTTTGCGCTGTAGGAAAGCAATGGGATGAATCAACACTGATATAACTGGAAATCTAAATATTCCTAATTCTGACATGACAAAATAAGTGTTACTGGGATTATTTTTTTACCTCATCATTCTGAAATAGAACAAACAGACCCTCCAAAATATGCTACTTGCAGATGCTGACGAGGGCAGTAAATAATTCTTAACATCTAACTCCCCAGTAAGACAAGCAAGACTTATTTTTATGCTTCTTGTTGAAAAAATAAACAGTTAAAATGCCTTTCCTAAAGCTTGTCTTCAAGCATGTTTGTTTTACTAAATGAAGTAATGGGCAGGAAAACGCAAACTGAAAGAGAAAACCTACATTTTCTTAAGAGAAGTGAAAACTCAGGAGGTAAATTTACCAACAGAATAATATATTAAAAAGCACAGCTGACCTAACCAGTCTGTTCTGAGTAGCCAGACTTACATTTAATGTAGTGAGTGTTGTGTCCATAAAGAGTGGTCAGAGTTCAAATCACTCCTTTATGAGTACTGAAGCTGCGAGGAACATAATGAGGTGGAAATTTTACATGGTCAAGGGATAAGGTTTGTTTCTCAACCTAGTGATACAATTAGGTTTAAACAAGGAGTCTTTCTTCTGCGTATTTTAACTCTAGTCACCTTCCCTAAAACTTTGGTTTTCTCTCATTCTTTCCTTCCTTCTTCCCCTCCCTCCCTTCTTCCTTTCTTTCTGAGATTGGGGGTGGGGGGAGCAGAGCTACATTATATTTCAAACAGCTCTGATTTAAAAATATATAAACACTTTCTATTACAGAGTTGGCCCTGAGAGAGGAATTTCTCCGAACCCCGTCCATCAAGTGTTCCGGAGTACAATGGCCCTTCTCCCTCCAAAAATCTATAGGCTTACGGTGATGAAAGTTGGTTGCACTGAAACAAAGCAAAAGCCTCAGATTTAAATGTGTAAAAAGTCCCTCCAATCCAAACATCCACCGTGCATGTTTCATTCTTTTTATACGCTATAAGTTATACTTAGAACGTGCCTCCACTCAAGATGCCTTTCCCATTTTCGACAGGATAGGAAAAAAAAAAAAAAGCTCGAAAGTAGGCTTAAAATTTACATCTGAGCTGGAAGGCAAAGACTGACTCTATCCCAGGCCAGAAAACCCTTCCACGGAGTCTGCCACGCCACTTCAGGACTGGCAAACAATGACTTCAGAGAGCGAAGAGCCTCTCGGCTCTGCCCTCGCGATGCCGGGCGACCCACAGCGACGCCCCCCCCCCCCCCCCCCCCGCTGCCATCACCGGCAGCCTTCCCCGGCGGCCGGAGCTCCCAGCTACTAGAAGCTCAGCAAAAGCCGCCACTGCTATGGCCACAGTGCCCCTCGCCCCGCCCCTTTCTTCTCGGAGCTGCACATCCCGTCAGGGCCAGGACGCGACGACGGGGATTTGGGGGGCAAGCCTTGGGGGCCACTTGGCCCGCACGTCCTGACAGGGCGCCGCGGACGGAGCAGGAGTCCACTCTTTCCCTTCAAGCCAACCCGGGCCCGCCAGCAGCTCCCCACTGCCCGGGCAGCAGCACAGTCCCGGCGGCCGTTCGTGCCCACTCACCCGCCGCCCCACTCCCGGCGGCTGGCTCGGAGCAGTATCAGCTCCGCTGTGGCTGCAGTGCCGACGGCTGCGCCTCCTCAGGCAGAACGCGAGTGGTCAGCCCCAGCGCGGCGCGGCGCGGCGCAGCTTGCGGAAGCTTTCAGGGCGGAACGCGCTGCCAGGGCATTGGCTGAGGACGGCGCCAATCACACGTTCGCCGGGCAGGGCGGGATTAAGGGCGGTGTGCTCGGTGCCTGCCCCGCCCCGCGTACGTTGTGGGTGAGTCGGGGATCCGCCAGGCCGGGCCTGGGCTCCGGTTGGCATGCTGGCTGGTCTGCTAGTGGATTGTTGTTGCCCACCTCGCGCGAGCAAGAAGGTAGTGTCGTGTGGCTAACGGGTATTCATTCTTATATCGTAAGCTCGAGAGCCTCCTCCCCTCCACTTGTCCCGGTCGGGGCGGGAGCGCCGGCGGCCGCAGTGGGCGCCCCTCCCCCCCCTCGCGGGGCGGGAAGCGGACGAAGCCCGGCTCGCGAGCGCGCACACCTGGAGAGCGGTCTCCCAGCAGGTGTGGGCTGCTTAATGTCTGATTTGGACTTCCCTGACTAAATGGTGTTTAGGCCTTTGTTGCAGCCCATTCCTCAGATCCTTCTGGGTGCAGATCTTAAAGTTGTTGTTTGCCAGGAAGAAACTTTAACCCCTGACGGCCGTAACTCAGCCTGTCTAGAGTGTGAGTGAGGGGTTTTATAATATTGTAGGTTGTGGCATCATGCAAGTGGCAGAAGCAAACTTTTCGGTTAACCATGATTTTTACTGGTGTCATTCTGGGTCTGTCTACACGCTGAAGACAGGTACTTGTGTTATATGCTGAGGAAATGTGGGGTTTTTTTATTCATATTGCTGAAATAACTTACAATGGCTTTTCAAAATTGGTGTAAGAGAATGTTGACTGTATATACACATATATGTGTACATATATTGCATTTCTAATGGCCTTATAAAACCAATTAGGTTAGATTTATTACGTTTTTTTAAAAAATAATTATTTCATTGTGTGCTTCCTAAAGTTTATCTATGAGTTCTCTGATCTTTACTTCTTTTTTAGGTACACTGTTAGCCTTAACTGAATTTCCTGATCGTCAGCACTCTTTCAGTAGTGTTTGATTTACCTCTCAGCAAATATAGAAGACTGATTCCTGGCATTCTTAGACATTCTTTGCTGTGAGTCGTAAGCCTGATATCAACCCTTCCACTTTTCAAAAGATGCCGTTTGGTACACATACGGTGGAATGCTTGTTATGTTCCAGAGGTTGTGCTAGGGATATGAGATTAATATATCCTCAGAGAACTCTCAGCCAGGAGGAAGGGACAGAAATCCAATACTTAGAATAATCTGTGATGAGTTTGGGATTAGAAATAAGGAAAAGGTGCTCTGGGAGTACAGAGGAAGGACTGCCTAATCTGTTGGGGCAGGGGTTGGAGCTGGTAAGAAAGGCTTCCTCGAGGAGGTGATACTTGAACTAAATCTAGAAGGATGGTGAGAAGTCATCAGTAGAGAAAGGAAACCTTATGAGCCAAGGAAGGAGTCACTGCCATCACATTAAGAGAGACAAGTTGCATAGTATGACTGGCCTAGTGTGCATTTGGAGAAGAGTGGGATGAGATTAGAAAGACAGAGGTTCAATTGTAAGGAGTTTGGATTTAACATAGTTAGTAATTGGAAATATTTATAAAATTTTAAGTAGGATAGCAACATGATTAAATGTAAATTATAGAAAGAATCCTGTAGGTGGTTGAGATTCCAGGCAAGCTGTCAATTAGCTGGTTATTGCAATAGGTCAGGGGAAAATTGTTGAAGGGCTGAACAGAGGCAGTAGCCATAGGGATAGAGAGGAAATAACTAGTTTGAGAAATATTTAGGTAGTAAGAGAGGCAGGAGTGGGTGGCAGGATGTAGAGAGTGAGGAGAATTTCAAGGATGACTCAAGGTTTCTAATTTTGCTTTGTGAGACTGGATGAGCATAGCCTTTGGAGTCAAACATGACAAAATATGCAGGTGTGCATCTGTCACTTAATAGTTGTGTGATCTTGGAACAAGCGATCAAGCTTTTAAATCCTGTTTGTGATAGAGGAATGACACTATACATAAGCTTGTTGTGAGGATTAACTGGAATAATTGTATATATATATATTTAAGTAACTTATGTTAGCTGTTATTTTTATTATCAAATAAATATAGCAAGAAAGACACTTAATTAGAGAAAGATCTGATCTCTTTGGGACATGTTGAGTTTAGGGTGCCTTTCGGTCATCTAAATGATGATATTTAGAAAGTAGTTGGAAATAAGGCCCTGGATTCTAGAAAAAAGCCTGGTTAGGAGATACAAGTGATGAAGGGGATGATATGGAGTCCAGTTAAAATAGAATACATAAAGGGAAGGAGTTAAGGCAATGGTGACTTGATGGGAAGGAGGTCACTTTTCCTAATGTTTTACCTTGGCATGAGGTAGGTGCCGATAAAATTATTTTTCGTGGCCACTTCATTAATAATTATGAAGTACTCACCTTGAGTGAAGTACTCTGATTACTCTGTGTTGCATCCAGAAGTATATAATTCCGTGCATTTAGAGGTTGTATAGGTCAGGACAGGGGTGTGATAAGCAAGCCAAGTTCTTTCGGAATGGGAGGAAAGGGTCATTCCTGGCTGGGTGATCAGAAAGGACCATGTTACAAATGATATTGAAACCGGGTCTAGAATAATAAATAGTATTGCATTAGGAGAAAGTGGAGGTGCAAATAGGGTGGGATTGCTGGCAAAGGAAGATTGAAGATTTTGACTTGGTCACTAAGAACAGTGAGTTATTAAGAGAAATAGCAAAGTTAAGTGGGAGGTATGGAGGGCGGAACAAGAAGATAAGTTCTATTTTATAAACATTTTGAGGTAGTAGTGACACTGATTGTAAGAAATGTCTGTCTTAACTCGGGAAGAGAGAGATCACTGTTGAGATGTAGATTTAGATGTTATTCTATAACATCTAAGTTTATAGGGTTTTGGGTATATAAGAAGAGGGGAGAGGGATTAGGGAATGCCCATTTTTCTGGGAAGAGAGTGAAGAAAACACGAAGAGATCCAAGAGGTATTGATGGATGGTATAATCCTTGAGAATAGGCAGTATCATCAATGTCACATGCTTCAGGGATATCAAGGAATGTGAATCCTGAGAAAAGGATTTGATGATTTAAGATCTCATTGGTGAACTTGAAGAAAACAAAATCCTAACAGTGGTTGTGTAAGCTATTTTGCAAGGGTTTTGGAAGTGAGTTGGTGATAGGGAATTGGTGACGGTGAATACAGGTTACTTATTCAAGTTTGGCTTCATAAAGAAAGAAGATAATCATAGAGTTAATAAGGTTGAGGGAAGAATTTTTTGTTTTTGTTTTCAAGACCAAGAGGCCTGGAGGAGGGATGGGACTAGATAAAGAAACTAGGTGAAAGTGTTAGTTTAGAAGAAAGACATTGGTGTGAGACTGAGTGAAGAAGAACATGGGTAGAGGTGGAGACATTTTAAGAAACCAAAGGACACAGTATGGTGGAGGAGGTAAAGTGTGTGAAGATAGAGTTGATGCTGTGGTCTGCCTTGATCTCAGTAAACTAGAAGAGGGGGAAGATTGGGATGAAATTAGGGACTTGCTGGGGAGAAATAGAAGATTTTGGAAGAGAGATTATAGAGAATGAGACAAAGATGATGAGATTAATAAAGAGATTAATTAATCTCTGCAGAAGGAGGGAAGGTTGAGGTGAGGCTAGGTTTATACGCCAAAGCTTGCTTGATAAATGTTTTTCTTAGATCCCTGGGACTCTCAAACTAAGGAAGAAGACTTCTTAAACCCAAGCCTAACCTGATACCAAGCACTGGGTTAGCTCCTGTGGGGCTAGGAGTTAGAAGTGTGTTGGGGGGTGTGGTATTCATGTAGTTTGGAGGAACTCAATTTAGTCCAGAGATCCTGGGATTTTTTAGCATGTATATGCCAAGCACTATAATACGTTGTATACATTATCTTATTTACTTCTCACCACAACCATATGATATCATTATTATCTCTATTTTAGGTTAGGTGATTGAGTTTTAGAGTTTAATTTTAACTTCCTCAACATTATATAGCTATTAGTGTATAATAATAATTAGTGGCATATTTTTCCATTGTGTTAATCAGCTTTGCCTTGTACAAAGCAAAATATAGTTATGAATTGTGAACAGTTAACACCATTCAGAACTCAGTATATTGACTTTTTCCCAGAAATGCATCCCTTAAAATTTTATGTAATCATTGTAATGGCTATACTCCATTTCTTGCTCAGTTACTTATTCTTAAACTTTATGTGACTCTGCTTGTTTTATGTCTTAAGTTGCCTGAGAAAGAATCCTAAACAGAAACCTTTTTATTTGGTTTGGTTTGTCTTTGGCGTTGTTGTTTCGTTTGGATCTAGATTCCATAGGGTCAGATCATCATGTGAGCATGTAACTAGTCATGGTAAATTAAGGAAGTATCTAGGGCTCCTCCCCCTCCCCCCACCATTTTATTGTCAAATAAAATCATGACTCTAGAGGAATTGCATGTTGTCAAGCTAGTATTTTTTATTTGCCTGAAATCTTTTCTGAGTTAGGCATTAAGGTAGTTGCAAACCCCACTGCCTGCAAATTTTACATACGTGATTTCCATATGAAATTTTTTTGTTTCTTTGTTTGAAAAGGTTTCAGACAAAGGGTTTCATGGCTAAAACAATTACTGGCAGAGAGATTTTGGGTGTACAAGTTGGATCGGCATGTAAAGGACCTTGAATGCCAGCATATGGTTTGAGCTTTATCATAATTTGGCTTTGGGGAGCCACATGATTAGAAAGATGTTTTAGACACAGTAGTGCATAGGATAGTAATCTGATATGATATGTCTGAGTATGACTAGTTTAGATTAAGAGTAATTCTAGAGTCTGGATTTCCTAACTCTAAAAGAGCTCAATAATTGAAAGAGATACTGTAATTCATCAAAATGTGTAGATGACTAATGATGTTCAAGTGCAACTGCCATTAAGGCACATGACTGACATTATCTGCATAACAGTTGGCAGCACCATCTGGTGATTCCTAGCCAGACACATCATATATTACACTTATTGCACAATTATTCTTATCATTCTTTAATTAGTAACATAGTGTGATTTACCAACAAATTTCTCTGTGCCTTAGTCTTATAATATGGAGATGATAATGGCATCTATTTTAAAGGGTATTCGTAAGAAATAAATGATTTAATACTGTATGTGCTTAACAGTAGACCCTGACATACAGTGAGGCTCAATAAATATGTGTTGCTATTATTGCTGCTGTTGTTGCTATCAGTTCTGTTAGGAATGTTTAACAATTTTTATTTTTACAACTTATATTTTATTTTCTAGCTACTCTGCTAAAAGCTAGAATGAAACAGCTGCCGGCAGCAACAATTCGCCTCCTTTCCAGTTCTCAAATAATCACTTCAGTGGTCAGTGTCGTAAAAGAGCTCATTGAAAACTCCTTGGATGCTGGTGCCACAAGCATAGATGTTAAACTGGTGAGTGTCCCTGAGATGCTGCTAAGTACTTTTAAAGCAAAAAAGGGTTGGACAGATATTTTCTCATTACAATTATTACCTTTCTTTTCTTTATATAACAGTAAATTATTCTTAGGACATTGAACCCTTTGTCCTGTTTAAGAGTAAATTCTTAAAAATAAGTTTTAATTTGGATCAGTGTTACAGTAACATTAAAGGAAATTATAAAGGAAAGATTATTCTAAAGGACTCTATCACATAAAACATGAAATTAGTTTGTCTGTATTTTCTAATACTTATCCTTGGTTATTTGTGTTTACTTGTTTTATATATTCTCATTTGCATTTTGTTTTTTCTACCTAATCTTATTTCAGAACGGTGTCCCTTGTTGCTTCATAGTTTTCACATTTTTAAATTTAAGTGCTACATATTAAATCATTTGAGTTAATAATGACTTATGACTCTTATTATGATTTATTACAATTAGTCTTCAGGTCTACCTCCCCTGTTATAAGTTACTAGCTCATGGAGGTAAGATCTATATTTTTTTGTGTCCTCTATACCTGTCCAGTATCTGGTACATAAATGGTAAATAAATTTGAGTGAACGTAAGAATACATTTTTTTGTAATCTCCTAATTATCAGATATTCATATTATTTCTGGTATTATGGCATTAGAAAGACTACTGATATGAATATCTTTGTAGGAAAGAGACCTTCCCTTTTCATATACATATGCATATATTATATATATGTTACCCATTTGCTCCTTGTAAAAGCTCTATGAATTAGCTACTGCTATACTCATTTTATAAATAATTGAGGTTCTGAGAACTTTCCCAAAGTCATGTAAGTAGTAAGTACTGGAGCTGAGATTGCAATCCAGGTCTTTATGACTCTAAAACTCATTCAGGATCTTTCCTCTATGCCAGTGGTTTTCATAACATTTGGGTGCATCAGTAATTTTAGGGAGTCTGTTAAAACAGTTATTGGGCCGCAGAATCTCAGATTCTAGGTAGAGCCCCAACTTTGTGTTTCTAACAAGTTTCTGGTTGATGCTGAGAACCGCTGTTCTATAGTCTATCAAACCGCTACTTTGGTTTTAAATAATATAGTAAAAGCTTTATAAACATGAAAAAATTAAATTAAACCGAAAGAAAGACATTTTCTTTCTCTTAGACATTTTATGTAGTCAGTTCAGTCTGATTAGAATACAGTTGATAATACTTAAATAGGATTATATAATTATATCTGACAAATTTAACTTAAGAATCTTAGGCAGGCAAACATATGTCTTGTTCTCAAAGTTCTTGGAAGAAAAACATAGTTTTTAGAAATCGTTTTACAGAGCCAACAGAAGTCCTCTTTAAAAAGTAAATTAAAGTACACATTTTTATCCTGCTGCATATTTAAGTCTCTTGACATTTGCCAGTTCCTGCTTTGTAGAATTTTAGAATAAACAAGTCTGTTGCTTTACATAATAAGATCTGTTTTCTTATAGTTTCACACAGTAATAACTGTTCTGACTAGGAATGTTTTCATAATTAGTAAATTAAACATGTAGATATTATTTTAAACATATAAACAGATCTTTGTGTTATTTTACTCAAGTGCCTGCAGTTCTTATTTATATTGAAAGATTTGCATTTCTATAATTATTTTTCTATAAAATGAAGCAGACAAGCTATTCCCAGAAAGATAATTTTTAGATCGAGGGAGAGATAAGAAACTAAATCTTAGGTGTCTCCCCCCAACACCTTTTATTTCTAATTTATCTAAAAAGTAATGATACAGTATATAATTCTAGGTTATTAAAAAGTATTATTTTTAAATAGCAGAGTCATTATAATTGTAGGAAGATTTTTTTTCCCTTTATAACATACATTTAAGGCCATAAACATAAACTTTGTGAAGTAAAGCTTATGATAGAAGCTTGCTACCAAATTTAGAATATGGTATTCATAGAAAATGTGATCACTCTAGGAATTTATGCTTTGTATTTATTATGTATGCATATTTTTAGTATTAAATTACCAATATTAAGCTATGATTTGTTTTTTTCCCTCCATTTTCAAATTAAAAACTCTGAGATTGCCAGTTAGCTGTATTTTCTCAGCAGTCTGTTAGGTGACTATTTGCAGAAAGAAAATTAGAAAGCTATAATGTAGCAGATTTTTATTTATTTATGAAAGCAATAAGTAGTTCAGGGACAAAGTATTAAAAATCAGATTGAATAATGATGATTGCTAGACTCTTGGTGGGTAGAACCAGCTGGTGTTTTTTGGTTTTTGTTTTTTTGGGGTTTTTTTTGCGGTATGTGGGCCTCTCACTGTTGTGGCCTCTGCCGTTGCGGAGAACGGGCTCTGGACGCGCAGGCTCAACGGCCATGGCTCACGGGCCCAGCCACTCCGCGGTATGTGGGATCCTCCCAGACCAGGGCATGAACCCCTGCATCAGCAGGTGGACTCTCAACCACTGCGCCACCAGGGAAGCCCCCAGGTGGTGTTTTTGATGGTGATGGTAATCTGTTTTATTTCAGAGATTATATATACAAAAGTGTATATAACTTAGAAGAATATTTCTGGGCAAGTTTAAACATAAATTTAAACATAAATACCTATCATACTGAAACAATTCTAGGGAACCTTGAAGATCATACTGATCTCCTTATTTTATAGTTGAATCTGAGTGCAAGGAAAATAAGGGACTTGCCCGTAGTACCATAGCTAGGAATTGGTAGAATTAAGAATTTAAACTCTTGCTTCTTAAATGTTAAGTTTCCATAAAAGATAGATAAATGACAAAACCATTTCACTTGTGTTACATTCTGTTTGTAAATGTGATAATAGTTTAATGTCCTTATATACTAAAAGTACTGTTTAACTTTCATAGGAGAACTATGGATTTGATAAGATTGAGGTGCGAGACAATGGTGAGGGTATCAAGGCTAATGATGCGCCCGTGATGGCAGTGAAGTACTATACCTCAAAAATAAGAGGTCATGAAGATCTTGAAAATTTGACAACTTACGGTTTTCGTGGAGAAGCCTTGGGGTCCATTTGTTGTGTAGCTGAGGTGAGGTAATGTGTATTGACTATTTTAGTGGTTTCATAATAACACAATATTAGAATTAAGAGACAATTTACCCAGAATTTGGCAAAGAGTTTTTTTTTATTGCGTAAAATATACATTTTATTGTGTAAAATATACATAAAATTTACTATTTTAGTCATTTTTAAGTGTACAATTCAGTGGTATTAAATACATTGACATTGTTGTGTAGGCATCACCACCATCCATCTCCAGAACTTTTTCATCATCCCAAACTGAAACTATGCCCATTAAACAATAAACCTCTATTCTCCTTTCCCCTGTCCACAGGTAACTGGTAAGTATTCTGCTTTCTGTCTCTATGAATTTGACTGTTCTAGGTATGTCTTATAATTGAAATCATACACTATTTGTCATTTTGTGTCTGGCCTATTTCACTCAGCATAACGTTTTTAAGATTCATACATGTTGTAACATGTATTAGAATTTCATTCTTCTTAAGGCTGAATGATACTCTTGTATCCATTCATCTGTCAATGGACATTTGGGTTGTTTCCACTATTTGGCTATTGTGAATAATGCTGCTGTGAATATTGGTGTACAGATGTCTGTTTGAGTCCTTGCTTTCACTTTTTTGGGTATATACCCAGAAGTGGAATAGCTGGATCAAATGGTCCAATAGTCCCCCCTTATCCATGGTTTTGCTTTCCATGGTTTCAGTTACCACAGTCAACCACTGTCGGAAAATATTAAGTGGAAAAATTCCACAAATAATTCATAAATTTTACATTGTGCACCATTCTGAGTAGCATGATGAAATTTTGTGCAGTTCTGCTCTGTCCTGCCTGGGACATGTATCATCCCTTTGTCTTGCATATCCACATTTTATATACTACCAGCCAGTTAGTCACTTTCTAGCCATCTGGGTTATCAGACCTGTCAAGGTATCATAGTGCTTGTGTTCAAAGGAACCCTTATTTTACTTAATAATGGCCCCAAAGTGCAAGAGCAGTGATGCCAGCAATTCAGGTATTCTCTTACTGTGCCTAATTTATAAATTAAACTTTGTCTTAGGTATGTATACATAGGAAAAAAAACATAGTATATATAGGGTTTGATACTATCTGCAGTTTCAGGCATCCATTGGGGGTCTTGAAAAATGTCTCCCGCAGTTAAAGGGGGACTACTATAATTCTGTTTAATTTTTTGAGGAATGGCAAAGAGTGTTTTTCAGTGGTAACATTTATAAGAGGAAAAAATGGTTTAGTGATCCACTGACTTGGAAAATTATTAAAATTAAACAGGTATCTTAACTGTAAGCACTTCTCAGAGCCTTTACTGTACTAAAGTGCATTGTGAATCTCTGAGGTTGGTGGTTTATAGTACAGACATTTCCTGCACTTACTTGACTATGAAACTCTTTTATTGAGACACATATCACTGTTATACTGTTGTGCTGTGGAATGCACTCTGGAAATACTACTCTAGTCAATACAGATAACTGGATTGTGCTCTAGAGATGTGCATTGACTTGAGCTAAACCTTAGCTAGAACTTTGCTCTTCTGATTGCTAGATGTTTTCAATTTCTGTGAACCCTTAAGTTCAGTGCCTGACCCACTCCATTGCATAGTACCAATTATACGTCACTGCCTCTGGCCTAAGTTACATAACTAGTTTGTGGCAAAGCCCATCTAGAACCTTGATCTCTTCATTTCCATGTATCTCAGTTATGTTTGATCACTAGTTTCTTTGTGCTGTACTGTTATTCTGTGTGTGTTAGGCTCTGTTTTATAGTGTGATAGTATCTGTGTGCCAGTTAGTGACATGGTAATTGTGAGGCTCTCTTTAGCTACCTACGTTTGCCCAGTGGCTGTGTATCCTTTCTTTTGTGCTTAGGCTGGCAGACCCTGTTTGGGTGAGCGTGCACAGGTGCAGTAAAATGATAGGACTTTATACGTATTGTCCCAGAAAAGTGGCAAGGACATGAGATATTGTTGCTATTTCTTTATCTATTTAGTAGCCTAGTCTCCCCAGCAATGATATATTCTTCAGGCTTATTTTGGTTTTCCCTTGGCCCTTCTGCCTTTAGAATGCTGGCAAAGTGTAGATTTTCTGTTTTCTGTGGCAAGGGCCCCAGCTAGGTATTCACTTACTCTTTACTTCAGGACTCTGTAAGCTGATGCCTATGTAAGAAAGAAAAATTGTGGGTTGGGGAAGAGATAGAGGTTAAAGTGGGAGGTTTTGCTATTCTGGCACAGAGGACTAAGGGCCCTTGCTTGTTAGAATCCAGATGTTCAGACATCACTAAAGAAGGAAAGACTTTGTCATTCGTTAAGTGCATTCTGCTTAATATCTCTATGCAAAATCTAGCACACCGTGTGCTTTCTCTATCTTTCTCAGCTCTTGCTTTATTTAGAGTTCACTGAGTCTCCAGATAGATTTTAGGGAAGAGCAACTAGAGGGTACAACTGGCCATTGCCCATTTTTATCCCCCGAGACTGTGTATGGGAACCTATAGCCCTAGAATCTTGTACAAAGAGTCTGTTTTGAAAATGGGGTGGGATTTGTACCAAGGAAGCTTTGAAGCTCCCAGTGCTAGTACTATTGTTGGAGTTCTCAGTGGCTATTTTAGAAATCATATGATTTGTTTGAGAATAAAAGTATTCGCTTTTTTAGCAGTCGTCCAAATTTGGCAGATAGTTATAGTTGTTAAGCCTTATTTTGGCAAGTATTGTTGAATAATACATTGTTCAGCGTTTCTGTATTTTCTATAAGATGTATATAATAACCTTTCAGAACTGAAGTTGGTCATTATCAACTTTGTCTGCTAGGTGGCAGTACTATACTTAGTCTTTTAAAATACATTGTACATCAGCCATGATTTCTCCAAATTTTCACTGTAGCTCTGATTTTAGATGGCAGTTTTGCAAGTCCTTATCCTGCAATACTCTATCTTGTTTTTTAATTTGATTACTTAAGCCCACTTGATATCTAGGTTTATCATTTTGCCTTGTTTTATTTTTGAAGCATTTGAATGCCTTAAGTATAAATATTTAAAATAATTTTGTTCATCAAAATCACAAAAGGAATAAAAAAATTGTCAAAGTATCACAATAATAGAAAACTATAAGCTTTAAAAAAATTATGTTCAGTTTACATATTGCAATGTCAAGTGTTTATCTTAGAAAATATTCCAGTATTTTGTGGACTCTCTTTTCTTGTAAGTCTTTGGGAAAATCACGCATAGATAAGTGTGTGTGTGTGTGTGTGTGTGTGTGTGTGTGTGTGTGTGTGTGTGTGTGTGTGTGTGTGTGTGTGTGTGTGTGTGTGTGTATTTATGTATGTATACTTCAGATCAAGATTTAGACCGTTATCAGCATCCCTGAAGTTTTCTGTCATGTCCGCTCCCATTTAGTACACCTCAAAGGTAATGGCTGTTCTGATCCCTATCAACATAGATTAGTCATACCTGTACTTGAACTTGATCTGAATGGAATCTTACAGTAAGTACTATTTTGTCACAGATTTTTTGATGATTTAGGTTTGATTGTTTCTTATACAGGGGCCTCTTGTATTAGTAGTGGACCCTTACCCACCTCATACAGGGCAACCTGCCATCCAATGACTAGTTGATGCGGGGTTGTAAAGGCCTTATTCCAATCCAGAAGCAGCTCTGCCATGCTGTTTCTGCTCCAGAGTGCCCCCCTGGGGTCTGCCAAGGCCTTGTGACTATGGCACAGCTTCACTTCTCTTTCTGCCCTGCCCCCACAAGTGATCATCTCTGGAGCACTCCCCAGTGCTGGTCTCCATCTCAGTCTTTTATGGTTTAGTCTCCTTATCTTACTGATAAGGAAAACGAGGTCTTGTGAAGCCAAATGCCAGGTTTTCTCACCCCAACTTCAAAACACAGCCTAATAATCAGTCGGCTAATATTTCAGTATCTGCTGTATGCAGGGTTCTGTGCTAAGTAGTTTACTTCAGAGGAACTGTGCACAGTGAAGTAAATGGAATATGAAAATTGTGACCTGTTTAGAGACACATAATGTATCCATGGCAAAGCCAAAAATTCATTTACAATTTCATGCCTCTCAGTAATGAGTTTTCCACAGTAGGTCATGCTGCTTTCTTACTAGCATGGTTATAAAGGTATTTATAAGTTTAAAAATACCTCATATTGGGGCTTCCCTGGTGGCGCAGTGGTCGAGAGTCCTCCTGCTGATGCAGGGGATGCGGGTTCGTGCCCCGGTATGGGAGGATCCCACATGCCGCAGAGCGGCTGGGCCCGTGAGCCATGGCCGCTGGGCCTGCGCGTCCGGAGCCTGTGCTCCGCAACGGGAGAGGCCACAACAGTGAGAGGCCCGCGTACTGCAAAAAAAACCCCACAAAAAACCTCATATTAAAATAATAAATATACTCAGGCCCACAGTGCTCCATAGAGAGGTTATCAAGGGGTAGTCAAGTTAAAAATTATATGGGAGGGTTCTGAATAGTATTTCAGAAACACAGAAAGTAATACCTGGTTGTTAAGGTCAATTACATTTAAAAATTAAAAATTGTTATTCAGCAAGGCAAATTAATGAGTGCTTTTTTGGGGAAAAAATTCAACTTTTTAAACAATATTCTTTACCATTCAGAAAGAATTGAAGTTTCAGGTATAGAAGTTGCATGTTTATTTTAAAGGCTCCAACTTATTTTGAAAATCTTTGGATAGAGATTGCAGTTACATAATAAAAATTAGTGATTTGGTCATTTTATCTGCCAAACTAACTGATGTAGATAATTTAAAGTCATACAGATGTAAATCATCTCAGACTCGGTAGATTGATAATATGCAATTGGGATATAGTTTTGTCACACTGCTAAACAGCCATCACCCAAAACTGTTGAAATTATTTTTTGTTAGATTATTTTAAAGATGTTAATAATTTTAGTTATAAAAAGAAAAAATTAAGTAGACTTTCAGCAAAATTGGGTGAAGAAATTTAAAATACGTCTAATTCTGTTTTTTTATTTATACATTTTAAAAGAATGGGCAGTTTTCCTAATTTGTTAATTATAAAATGACTTCCAATCTTAAACAGTCCAAAAGAGTAAAAAAAAAAAATTTATATCTACAGAGTGATCTATTGGTATTTAAAACTGGAATTACTGCTTCCATAATCTGTGATGAAGGTGTCAGTGACTGAAACAAATTGATACGGTTTTTTAAAAATTGTATCATCAAGCATAACTTCTCTTGAAATTTATTGTTGTTTGTGGAGCAATAATCTTGGGATATTTGTCAGTCTTCAGTGTTAAATTCCTGATACTAATTACTAAGCATACTGACCAGAATGAGCTAGAGATAGTGAAAATCCTGTTTTGACCTGTTCATAAAATTTTTTAAGAAGACTCTTTGTATATATTCTTCCTGTTACATAATAAAACACACAATAAAAGATTTTATTTCCTTTTAGGCTGATATTTTGTATACATTATGTTAAAAATGATCTTTTTTTCTCCAAGGAAATGTATGAGAAACTCGTGTAAGTTTTTTGAAATAGATTTTAAATGGAGGCTAAATTACATCTCAGTTTTCAGAGGAATACAAAACAGTTTTGATTTGTTTTGTTTTCTTCAAATTAGAACACACTCTGGACGAAGATTCAGAAGCCTAATTATCATTTCCAAGAGTTTAAATAAGAGAGTTGGCCAAAGGCATAAAACAGGTTGACTTTTCCGAGAGCCAATTTTTTTTTAATCTATAAAGTGCAGATAATGATTTGAGAGTTAAATGAAATAATATGTATTAAAGTATCTAGAATATGGTCATGTGCCATGAAGATGAAAGTTATTTTTATTCTGGACTTGAATGTGAAAAGTAGCATGCGTCTGTATCACGTAAGGTGATGGCGTCATCAGGCTTGCTCATTCTCTTGTTGGTAAGCAATATTTCACCTTAACTTTCAAAGTTTATGCAGACTCCTCAACATTTTCAGGAAATCCTTTCTAAAATTTAACCGCCATTCCTAGGTAAATTCCTTCTAATTCTCACCAGTGGTCTTTATTCTGTAGCTTAAGTTCACTTTTTTTCTCTTGTTTTTCCTTGGGAAGAATTAGAAGAGTTGCCAGCCATCCTCATGCATAAAACTCATGTTTATTGATTCATTCATCCAAATTTTTTAAAGTGGTTATAATGTGCTATGTGTTATTTTGATCTATCAAGTTCATTATACATTTTGTGATGAGTTGAAAAGGGATGTATAGATTTGTTTTTGTTTTATGTTACATTAAACCTCCATGGCTGAAGGGGGGCAGAATGAGAAGCTAAGTCATTCTGTTTTGAAGATGGGAGTTGGGGTGCCCTTATTTGTGGTTCCACATAGCGAAGATGGGAGTTGTGATGCCCTTATTTGTGGTTCCACATAGCTGTAAAAGAGTAGTAGAGGGAAGCCTCTAGCTTCATTCTGCTGTTTCCTGCTTCCTGTTCCACAGTGTAGGATACCTCCTGTGTCCTTTAGAGCCATTGTGGTAGGGCTTTAATTAGAATAGGCACAGGATTTTTGAAACACTTGGTATATCCTGCTTCCTAAATAAATGCAGCCTTCTCACAAATAATAAAACTCTGCTGAAAGGAGAAAAGCCAGGGCCAAGATCTCCCTGTTGCTAGTCTCCCTCAGTGGACTATCTGGAGGAAGGCTCTGAAATCATAGTATAGTTATGCACAGGCAGGCAGGCATACTCACACAGAGAAAGAAAAAGACATTTCAGTGATCCATGCACAGTCCACATTTTAGCTGAATCATGAGGACCATTTACCTTAGTTTTCAGATTTGTGTTTTTGTGCCAAAGTATTTGTCCAAAAGTCAGCCAAAACAAAACAAAAAACCCCACAAAACTTTAATATGATTATCTTCAATGAATTTTTGTCAAGAGAGGATATTTTTTTCTCATGAATTGCTAGGATACATCCTAAGCTTTTCAATTTACTTTCTTTTTAAAACATTGAGAAAAATTGTACTTATCTAAAATTTAAATGCTTTTATGTAATTTTAACTTTTGTAATAGTACTATAATTTCTTGAAACTCAGTAACTGGACCAGACAGTTGGTTTTTAATAACTGATAACTGATATAACCTCTAAGGACTTCTAAAACTTCTTTTAAAATAAACCTCTCATTTTAAAATTATTTAAAATAAATTTATTTATTTCTTTTCTTGACACCACTAGATTCATTCACTGCCACAATTCCTCAATGTCTCTAGTAGGAAGCACCAGTAATAATTTGTAATATTGGAGATGCTCCTGATGGTGGAGTTGCTACAGATTCGAATGTGTTAGCTGCTTCACAGCTAACACATTCTGAACCTGTGCCTCATCCAAAAAAAGGTTTCCTGCCCAGGACACAGGGTCATATGATGAAATGAACTCTTGAAATACAATTTTTTGCTTTGAGGAACACTGTATTTCATGAATTTGTGAAACGTGCTTAGGCGTGTTATCTTTCACTGTCTTTTGAAGTGAATTGCAAAGCATTTCCTATCTAAATAAATTTCATAGTACCCTAAACATTCTAGTTTTTTAAAATTTGACATTGGAAAAAAATATTGTGTTCTCTTCTTTTTTTACCATAACATAAATGTTACATTATGACCACTAAGGTTCTATTTTGTTTTTTAGCACTTCAGTTTATCTTGGCTGGAGTATATTTATTATTCAGTAATGTGTTTAAAGGATGAACACGTTGATATCTGTAAAATGCCCTTAAGTAGTTAACACAAAAACCCATGTAACCTTATAAACTATTAGCATCATCTTCATCTTATCATCACCGTCCTCTTAAAATGATAGTGTAATCATTTATTCAGGACCATCTAGCAAGCCACTGGCAGGGTTAGTACTAGAACTCAGAGTTTCAGGGCTGCCTTTGCTCAGTGACACCAGCTTTAGGTCAGGTGGCTAGCTCTTTGGAGAATAGAAATAGAATTCAGTTGACCGTGGCATTTTGGAGAAGTGGTTGGTTAAATGTAGAATTGTTTTTAAAGGGACAATCATAGAGTAATTAAATTAGAAACAGGAAAGAAAATCTCTAGCAATTTCTGTCTTCTTTGTTTTAAACAAACTTTACTAGAGGAAATCACTGTTGGACACAATAGAGTTGGGATGTAGGTAGGAAGATTGAGATTGGTTATCAGGAAAACTTTTAAAATACAACTTTTGAACCATGGAATATATTTTTAGAAGAAGTAGAATAATCACTTAAGAGTATACAGAGGCTCACAACTTTGTTTCAGGTACAACTCTTTGAGGGAACAGTTTTGACGGAAATAGCAGCCTGCAGCAATGAGCCTCTAATAAGGATTTTATGGACGTCACCCTTAGACAGAACCTAATAGACTCTACTAGGACTGTAAGCTAGAGAAACCAAATTTTTTTTGTGGTGACTCTGGTTTTCCCTTCATGGTACCGACATGTTCCACAGAGCCATTTGGCCTACCAGAAATCAGGGCATGGTTAGGACTTGGTGACAGAACCATTAAATGTAGACCCAACTGGACCTGGATGAGTTCCAACAGTGGAGCTGTATATTTGTGGCTTCTTTCTAAATTATATAGATTTATTTTAAGCTAGCTCTGCTGAGTTCATGGATGGCTGAGAAAGATTGCTCCCAGTTTTGGATCAACATTACTCACTAGAAATGTGAGGAGGCTACCCTTTTCTGAATCCACCCTGCTTTTTTTTTGCCAGCATTCCCACTCCCCACCTATGGTATTTTCTGATAATGGAATGTTTTACTACTGTTATAGCATGTACACTTCTAGTAATCTCACAAAGTAGGTAAATAGAAAGCTGAGGGTGAGGATTGCTTAGAAGAGTTCAGACATTCTTAAAATTTATATTTCTATGACTGTAACATCTTAGGAAATATTTTCATGCTGAATGGAATCCTTTCTTACATGTTTTAATGCTAGTTTTTTAATTAATAAAAATTTTACATTTAAAACAATGAGTTCAAAGCTTGGGTTTAAGAAAAAACTGCACATAAATATACATATATGTATAATTTATTTATTTTTATTCTTTTGAACCATTAACTTGAAATAGAGAAGTGCAGTTTTATCAGAATATAAAGGAAGGAGGGATTTTTCACTTTGCCAACAAATTTATGGGAATTGTCTGTTAAAAAGCAAGCTTCCCTAATGCAGTTGATTTGATTTTACAGATATAAGTCATTTAATACATACAATACAAATAGCCATTTCAAGTATACTGATTTGTGTACGTTTTAATTAAAGTAAAATATTTGAAATAAAAATCGGTAATTTGCAACATAGAAAATGTAAGCTAGCTTATTGCTTATTAATGTAACTCTAAGGAATATTTCAAGAGAAATGGTTGTAAGACCTTATTAAGTAAAACTTCTATCTATCAAGGAAATATATAATTATTATTTTAAATCTAATTTTACAATAAGCCCACTGCAATAACTAAAATCATAATTTTATTAGAGTTTTTTTTATTCCAGGTTTTAATTACAACAAGGACTGCTGCTGATAATTTTAGCACCCAGTATGTTTTAGATGGCAGTGGCCACATAATTTCTCAAAAACCATCACATCTTGGTCAAGGTAAGAGAGAAGCTTTGTAGCATTCTTTGCCTTTTCTGTCTTGTTTGTTTTAAAAAAATTGTTTACTCCTTAAATTCAAGTGTATTGCTTTGGGTTTGTTTCTGATAAAGGCTGGTTAACTTCCAAGTGAACATTCAGTCTTACTTTACCTGCTAACCTTTTAAATACATAGAGTTGTCCTCAAGAGGAACTGTGTGAAAGACTTTGAGCGACAATATGGATTAGTTATTCTGTAAAACTCTTAAGAGCAGTTGTTTTACTATTGCTGGATTACTAGTGTCTTCTTTACATATGAAGGATAATATTTTCTTTAAATGCCTAAAACATTATTGATTTAGTAATCATGATAATAAACCGTCCTATCAAGATATTATGATTAAATAATTAATTTAAAATATACCTATTTATGGAAAACTTCAAACATATGTACAAGTAGATAGAATAGAGCAGTGGTCCCCAATGTTTTTGGCACCAGGGACTGGTTTTGTGGAAGACAGTTTTTTCACAGATGGGCATGGTGGTGGGGGTGGGGGTGAACTCGAGCATGGAGAGCGGCAGATGACACTTCGCTCACTCGCCCACCACTCACTTCCTGCTGTGCGGCCTGATTCCTCATAGGCCGTGGACTGGTAGCGGTCCACGGCCTGGGAGTTGAGGACCCTGGAATGGAGTACCCATCACTCAGTTTCAATAGTTATCAACTCATTACTAATGTTTCATCTAATACTCTCAGCCACTTCCTTCCTTTCTATATTATTTGAAGCAAATAAATATATTATAAATTATATCGTATATAAATATAATAATATTCTATTTGTAAGTTCTCTTTTTTTTACATTTTTTTTAACTTTAAAATTTTATTTATTTATTTATTAATTTTTTTGGCCACGCACACCACATGGCCTGTGGGATATTAGTTCCCCAACCATGGATTGAACCTACGCCCCCTGCATTGGAAGCGCAGAGTCTTAACCACAGGACTGCCAGGGAGGTTCTGTAATTTAGTTCTCTAGTGTTTTATACACTTATGTAATTTTAGTACGTTTTAATTGACATCTTATATTTTTAAGTTCCTCTACTACTTATTTACTTCTAAAGAAAAAAAATCTCTTCAGGCTTGAGTTTCACATATTTCCTTTAATCTTTTTCATGCTGCTAACTTCTGGTAATGGGATCTATAAATTTGAGAGAATATTAAAGATATGCCCTGTTTAGAGTCATGTGCAAAAGAATGATTAGATCTGAAAAGGGACTTCTGTTGTTGTTGGGGGTTTGTTTTTGTTATTTGTCCTTCCAATTTTGTTGTAAGTTCATTTAAAATTTTTGGGTTCCTCATTGTAATTTATCAAAGCATTATATATATATTTTTAAACATCTTTATTGGAGTATAATTGCTTTACATTGTTGTGTTAGTTTCTGCTGTATAACAAAGTGAATCAGCTATACATATACTTATATCCCCATATCCCCTCCCTCTTGCGTCTGCCTCCCCCCCTCCCTATCCCACCCCTCTAGGTGGTCACAAAGCACTGAGCTGATCTCCCTGTCAAAGCACTATATGTTTTTCTGTGGTTTCTTCCCTCCAGTTTTCATGTTAAATTATTGGATTTATTTTATTGTCAAATGACTTCTCTTTGTCTTCATTGAAATTTATTTTCTTGTATCTTAATACTGATACCAAATTTTCTCATCCTTTCTCTTATTTTATAAATCCTCAAATTAGTTACTTATTACTTTTGCCCATTAAGAATTATTTTTGCATCTACATAAAGAGTTAATAGGGCTTCCCTGGTGGTGCAGTGGTTGAGAGTCCGTCTGCCGATGCAGGGGATGCGGGTTCGTGCCCCGGTCCGGGAAGATCCCACATGCCGCAGAGCGACTAGGCCCGTGAACCATGTTCACTGAGCCTGTGCTTATGGAGCCTGTGCTCCGCAACAGGAGAGGCCACAACAGTGAGAGGCCCGTGTACTGCAAAAAAAAAAATAAAGAGTTAATAGGAATTCTTAAGAAAACACACTTTTTTCTCATTTATTCAGTTAATAAAAATGAGCTCAAGTCTAATAGTGATTTAATTTGATGTATTATATTGTACATGTTTTAATTAAAAGTAATAGATTGTGATTTTTTTTCTTTTTTATGTACTGAAGATAAAGACAAGGAGAAGGCATTTTTTAATATTGTCCCTATTCAGAAATGCTCTGACCCCAGTTCTTGAGAGTTGAGATTAAGAAACCATTAGGAGATATTTGAGTGGCTAGCCTATGGAGTACTTTGAAGTAATCTAGTCACCTTATAAAACTTAATTGTATTTATTTTTATCTTGGTAGTAGCCAGTCTAATCTGGATGGCCAGTGGCTCTGCATCACTCATACTTCTCATGCTTTTCTGTATCCATTTCCATGGGAACTATGAAATAACAATCCTTAAATATGGTATCCTTCTGATCTTTGCCCAGTCGCTTATTGATTTTTTTTTTCTTGCTGACATGAGTCTTCTCTACTTTAGTGAGACCACATAAGCATATTAAGAAATTTCTACAGTCAGTAAATGAACCTTATTTTCTTTAGCATATTCCTTTTATCTTAAGAAACTACCCACTTAGAAGGTCAACATTTGCGAAACCAGTCACTGCCTTTCATAACTCACTTTTTTCCCCCAATTACAGCTGGTTGCCTAGGAAAACAACAAAAAGTCAAACTCTTAGTTTCTTATTGCTCTGTGTAGACATATAAAAATCCACAAGCACTTTCAAAAGTCTTTTACATTTATATTGCCTTAGTGCTGATAGTTTTTGAGTGATTGAATCACAGACTCACATTTCACCACCTGTCATTTAAATATTTTCTGTGTAACATAAAACTGCAGTACAACCATCCTAATTAATACCTGTGCATTTAGGGTTCTTGTAGATTAATTTCTGCTGTGGTGTGAATATACTTGCTTAGCAGTTACTCCTCATATCATCTGATAGGATGATGACACCTGTAGATAGCCTAACTGTAGATGCAGGGACAACTTACGACAGAATCTTTCTTAGGCATTGGAAAATCCATTACCCCTTTAAAACATGTTTTAAAATGTTTAAGAATAGTTTTACTAGAGATTCCAGTTCTGTTTTTTCCAGATGTAGGTATTTGTTTTATGGATTAATTTAATCATTTAAAATGATTTATGTGTTTAATAGAATGTCATTTTAAATTACCCTTCTGTTCAGTTCTAAGACGTTTTTAAAATTAACAAGAAATGTAAAAATAAACTTCTAGCTTTTAAATTCTTTTACCAAGAACTCTGACTAAATTATTTGTTTTGGCCGTATCTTTTTTCTGTCATCGCTTCTATTCTCTTTACCCTAGATAATCAGCATTAAGCTTTCTAAGTTGATTTACCCTCCTGGACAAATTCTTTTAACACCTCCTAGTACTTCTGCCTTAGGAATTTCTCAGATATCAAAAGTAGTATATTTAAAGTACTGTGATCAGGGTATATCCTTTCCCTACTCTTATTAGAGTTATTAGAGTAATGCATCATGTTCTTTGTAAATCCCTGCTATGTGTGATTGTGCAGGTGTTTAAGGATTTTTTTTTTCATGTTGAGAATGGAACTTTATTCATTAAATAGTTTAAGAAAACTCTGATACAGTCAAGCAATCATACCTCTTTACATTAGGAATATAAATAGCTGCTTTTATAAATGACATAACATAGAGTCATGTAAAAATATAACAGAGAGCATATTACAGACTGCAGTTTAATTCTGGTGTTTATAGAATGTGCTAAAGTTAGAGAGCTGAGCAGTTCTCTTGTAAAACATGATAGTATACTAGGGCCTCCTCCCTATTGGCCAGTATTACTTGGTACTTTTTTTAAGGATATACATTTCATTTGGAATCAGCAGAGTTTTCCATCATTAAGTTTTATTTGAACATATATATAATTCTTGGCTTACTGGTAATTCTCAGTTTGTTCAGAGAAAACAGTTTTAGCTGTTGAAGCAATAATTTATCAATTAATATATGGATTAGGTACAGTGTGGTCTTGGATGCAGAGATATATTTAAAAGCCAACATACATCTTTTCCTTTCATGAACACATATTTTGCCCTACTGATTTCTGCCTACCTTCCTTCCCACCATCTGTCCACAGCTACAGTGTATGTCATTATATTTGCACAGGCTAGTGGAGAACACAGGTGAGTGAAAGGAATTCACAGACGAGTGGAGAACACAGATGAGTAAACAGGCAATGACAGTAAAAAGAAGCCACCAGCTGCCTAGAGGAAGGTGAGCGAATTTTTCAGAAAAGATAACATTTGAGTTTGAAAATGGTAGTAAGGAGGGGTGAGAGCATAACCTTTCAATAAGAGAAGAATGATGGCTCTAGAAGATTTCGGGAGACCATTGCTCTCTGTGTAACAATGAGGGGGAAAAACACATAAGTTAAAATCTTGTATTTTTTAAAACTCATTGGAGAACTGTGTCACAAAGAAATTAAATGAACCAAGTTTAAGAGGAAGATGACCCTTCTTAGGTGCACCTAGGCACAAAGAGATTGGTGGCTGCTTGTATCCCTGAGAGCATTAACTGAGCCTGGAGGCATAGGCATGCAAAGGAGCAAGCCTACTATAGACAAGGGATCTTTTATGGCCCTAGGAGAAACCAGCTGAACTTTATTAGCCACATGTGAGCTGACATGACAGATTGGAGGATAGGATCCTCAAACACAGAGCTAGTTCACCCAAGAAGCCAAATCTCATCAGGACTTTTGCTGAGTAAGCAGTGGTGAAGAAAGTTGGGACTGAGCTAGAGAGAGAAATATCTTAAAGTCTTACAGTACTTAGATCCCGAAGCCTTGCTAGAGGCAGAGAGAGACCCGATTCCATCCTCAAGACATTTGAAACCAGAAGTGAACTGGAACTAAATAAAGGGGCAACTCAGCTCCAACCCAGATGAACTCCTCTAATTATATATTGAAGAGCTCTATTCTTCACTCTAGCTGTTTGATGAGAAAGTGAAGTACGTTCACTGGGGGAAAATATCTATTTCAATATCTATTGTTCTTTTATATATTATGTCTGATGAAAATAAAAGTATTGAGAGACATGAAGAAAGGAAAGTGAGGTTCATAGTCAAGAGAAAAAATAGTTGATATAAGCAAACTTGCAGATGTTTGAATTAGGGACAAGAACTTTTAAAACTACTGTTAAAGAATTTAGAGGAAAAGATGGTCAATTGGTAAAAGGTGGAGAATATCAGCAGAGAAATGGAATTCTAAAAAAGAACCTAATGAAAATTCTAGAACTAAAAAATGTACCACTAAAAATAATACAAAGAAGTATAGCTAAAAAGCCAATAAAGTAGTTAAACTGGTATACTAAGCATGACATAGCAAAGTTCTGTGAGAATGTTGGGAGGTAGTAGATGCAGGAGATTAGGTAAGAAAATGGTAACTTGGATATTAGGTTATGATGGGCCTGTTTTATCATGGTAAGGAGTTTGTACCCTTTCTTGCAACCAGTGATGAGCCCCTGAAACTTTTTAGGTAGAGGATGGATATCATGCTATTTAAAAAAATTAACCAGTAAGACATTATAACTCCTACCGTAATTTATGTCTTACTGGAAGAGATGTTATCCTGAACTAAGGTTTGAGGAGAAGGAAGGAACTTGACATAAATTTGAGAGATATTTTGGGGATAGAATGGATAGGGCTAGGTGACTTAAGCAATATTGGTAGTAAGAGGTAGAGGAAATCTAGAGTACCTGCTTTTAGAAACTGTTGGATGTCAGTGTTATGTGAGAAAGGGAGGATAGATGTAGTATCAGACTCAAGAAGAAAGATTATGAGTTCAGGTCTGTGTGTGGTGATTTGAGGTATCTTTGGGATATCCAGGTAATAATTTTGAATAAGCATCTGTATATAACTTGAGTGTTATAGGTCTAAGATATATATCTTAATTATAAGATGCATGTTTTGACATCTCTGAAAACAGGTTGTGGCTTATAATAAATGGCTTCCTCAAATCCTTTTTGGACAAGCAGTTTTGTGCATTGTTTGTAATTTGTGTGTTGATTTCAGGAATAAACAACAATTTTGTATTTTCTTTCTGAAGCAACAAATGCTTTATGAGACCTAAAAAGAGAAAATAGCCACAAGTGAAAAAAGCTGCGTTAAATGCAAAAGGATTGCTGTCACATGCCAAGCATTGAAATTGAAGACACCAGAGGAAATTGCCTTATCCATGGGACTAGTTGAAAGTAATATCAAAGCATGAAAGTCTGGTGTGACTAGTTCTGTTTTGCATGGGACTGTTGTTAAGGCATTGTAGCATACTTTAATTGGCCTGTTTTATCTTCTTTAGAGTTTCATAACAGTATGGTGTTTCTTACAGTTTTGATGAAAAGAATCATTGGCATATGAAAGGCAGTTGAAGCTGTTGGAGTGGAGGAAAAATCTAGGGAGAATGTAGCCTGAGATGAGCAGAAGGCATAAGAGGTTTCAGAACAGGGTGTGATGTGAATTCTTTTGTGAGTGTGACCTCTGTTTAGCAATGGAGGCAGAGTGCATACTTGTTCTGCGTGCATTCCTTGATCTGTCAACTTTACCTCAGAACTTAACAGTAGCTTTTTTACTTCCCTAAGGCAGAGAATACCAGCACCACGGTGTTACTAGTGAGGAATACTGTGGTGTTCCTAGGACTTTTGTTCTTTGGTGGAAGTGACATGTACATTTAGGCCAAGAAAATACCCTACATAAAAATGGAGGGAGGCCAAAAAAGAAAACCATTTTAAATTGTTAGTACAGTCATCCCTCAGTATCCGATTGGTTCCAGGGCCCCCTGCGAATACCAAAATTCTCAGATGTTCAAGTCCTTTATATAAAATGGTGTAGTAGTTGCATATAACCTACATGCATCCTCCCATATATTTTAAATCATCTCTAAATTACTTATAATACCTAATACATTATAAATGCTATGTAAATTGTTGCCATTGCACGCAGCAAATTCAAGTTTTGCTTTTTGGAACTTTTTGGATTTTTTTTTTTCCCAACTATTTTGGATCTGTGGTTGGTTGAATCTGCTGATGCAGAACCCACTGATATGGAAGGCTAACTGTGATATGCTAATGAAGCACCTAATCAAGAGAAAAAAAGCAGAAAAACATCAGGTGTGAGCAAAGTAGAAATACAGCTTTTCCTTTGGTCCTATTCCACAAAGATCTTTTTTTCCCTAACCTTGTTTTCTTTGTTTTTTTCTTTTATAGTAAATTCCCTTCCAAAAATTATAAAAATACAATGTGTGCTTCTTTAACTACAGAAACAATTTAAACAAAGTTTCTACCTACTACCTTATTTATTTTATTTTCTTTCTTCAGTGCATTCATTCATTTGTTCAAAAATTCTTAGTTAATTGCCCACAGCTTATTAGTCATTGTTTGAAGTGCTGGGGATTTAATGGCAAACATGGTAGACAGTTACTTGCTCTCATGCTCCTTGTATTCTAAAAGAAGAGGCAGACACAAGTTTTTTCAAATATTGATCATTTCTAGGAAGAAATAAAACGTGATTTAACTTTGGGAGCAACAGCCTTTGATAGGGCATTCAGGAATGGATTCTCTAAAGAGGTGTTACTTAGATTGAGACTGAAGGTTGATAAAGGAGTTAGCTATGCAAAGGGTAGGGGATAGAACATGTGCAAAAGCCCTCAGGTGGAAAGAAATCTGATGCGCTGGAATAACAGAAGGAAGGACATTGAGAGGAAAGAAGATATCCATAGTGAAGGTTATATAGGACCCTGTAAGCTTTATCCCTCTTTATTCCTAACTCTTTTCTCCAGTTATTACCCAATGTAAGAATCATTTAAAACATTGAGTTCCAAGCTATTGGTAGGATTTCCCCAACATGATATTTCTTACATTTTAAAAATCTTTATTTAACAATTATATTGTAAATGCCAGCTACATTACCATCTTCTGTTTACATTCAGGTCTTAAGATTCTTTGATCACCAAGTTTATTTTCTTCTCTTATTGTGAAATCTCTTGTTTTGATATAATTGTCGCTTGTTTAGTGTTCATCCTCCACTGTTTTCATCATATATACTTTGGTTGATATACTTTCAAATCCTTGCAGGTCCCAAACTGTCTACATTTTGTCCATATACATATCATATCTTGATGTAAGTTTCTTAATTACACCTAAGTAGTTTGAGGTTGTCTTCTACTGTTATAGATAACAAATTTGATGCAAGTCTTTCCTCATAAGGAACTTATGCTTTCTGAAGGTTTGGAAAACCTTTCCGTTCTCCTTAAAATTTAGGACTTACAGTGGAATGTGGTGTCTTTTTTTTTTTTTTAATTCCTACTTGTAATGCTCTAAGCTCTTGAAACCTGCACTCAAGCCTTTAACTCAAGAAGATTTTCTTCTATTACTTATTTAATTACATCTGCATTTGTTTCTTTTTCTCTTCCTGGAACTCCTGATTTTATGCTAGGCTTCTAAGTCTTATATTTCCCTCTTGATTGTCATTTCTTTGTGTTTTTGCCATTTCTTATGAGCAGTAGGTCAAAAGTTGACCTTTGCAGCAACTTTCAGGTTTTTTGATTCCAATTCACAGTAAGAAATACATTTTACATAGCAACCCAGTTTATACAAATCTAATCAAAACAAAAATTCTTAATGCAATATATACACTTACTATGTGTGATGCATTCTATTTTTGTTCTCGTTCAGTCTATTTGTATTTTAGTTTTTCTTGTTTGTTTGTTTTTAATGCTAGTTGCTGTATACTGAATCAGTGATTCTCAACCAAGGGCAATTTCCTACCCCCACCAGGAGGCATTTGACATTTTCTGGAGACATTTTTGATTGTCACAACTGGATTGGGTGCCGACTGCATCTAGTAGGTAGAGGCCCAGGGATGCAGCTACACATCTTGAAATGCACCAGTCAGCCCCCACAGTAAATGTTTGAGAAACCATACACTAAATTGTTTTTTTGACTTTTCAGTGCTTTGTATCTCAACCCTGCGGTACATTCATTAGAATCATGTGAGGAGATTGATTTAATAAGTCGGGATTAGCTGGTGACTGGTAGTTTTAAAAGTTGCTCAGTGTTTGAAAAAACACAGACTTAACGGTTTATGGCCTTGAGAAAGCATCCAGTACTAATTTCATGTTTTTTTCCCCAACAAAAGCTAATTATTAACCTGATATTTAAGCAATATACTTTTTATACCTTTATTCAACGTTTTTTCTTTTTCTTTTTTTATTGAAATATAGTTGATTTACAATATTAGTTTCAGGTGTACAATGTAGTGATCCAGTATTTTTATAGATTATGCTCCATTTAAAGTTATTATAATATACTGGTTATATTCCTTGTGCTGTACAATATATTCTTGTAGTTTCTTTTATACAAAGCAGTTTGTACCTCTTAGTCCTCTACTCCTATCTTGCCCCTCCCCCTTCTCACTCCACTAGTAACCAGTATTTTGTTCTCTACATCTGTGAATCTGTTTTATTATTTTCATTCATTTGTTGTTGTTTTTAGATTCAACATATAAGTGAAATCATACAGTATTTGTCTTTCTCTGTCTGATTTATTTCACTAAGCATAGTACCCTCTAGGTCCATACATGTTGTTGCAAATGGTAGAATTTCATTATTTTTTTCATGGCTGAGTAGCGTTCCATTCTATATATGCACCACATCTTTTTCATCCATTCATCTGTGGTTGGACACTTAGGTTGTTTCCATATCTTGGCAACTTAGGTTGTTTCCATATCTTGGCAATTGTAAATAATGCTACTGTGAACGTTGGGGTGCATGTATCTTTAAGAATTAATGTTTCTGTTTTCTTCAGATACATACCCAGGAGTGGAATTGTGGGATCATATGGTGGTTCTATTTTTAGTTTTTTGAGGAACCTCTATTCTGTTTTCCATAGTGGCTGCACCAATTTACATTTCTACCAACAGTGTGTTAGGGTTTGCTTTTCCCCACATCCTTGCCAGTTTATTTGCAGTCATATGATAGCCATTCTGACATGTGTGAGTTGATAACTCATTGTGGTTTGATTTGCATTTCTCTAATGATCAAGCACTGTTGAGCATCTTTTCACATGCTTGCTAGCCATCTGTATATCTTCTTTGGAAAAATGTCTATTCAGGTCTTCTGCCCACTTTTTAATCAGGTGTGTTGTTTTTTGATATTGAGTTGTTTGAGTTGTTTATATATTTTTTATGTTAACTCCTTATTGGTCATATTATTTGCAAATATTTTCTCCCGTTCAGTAGGTTGTCTTTTTGTTTTGATAACTGTTTCCTTTGCCATGCAAAAGCTTTTCAGTTTATTTAGGCCCCATTTGTTTATTTTTGCTTTTGTTTCCTTTGCCTTAGGAGATATGTTCAAAAAAATATTGCTCTGATTTATGTCTGAATGTTATGCCTGTGATTTCTTCTAGATGTTCTAGTCTTATATTTAGATACTTAATCCATTTTGAGGTTATTTTTGTAAGTGGTGTGAGAAAATGTTCTAATTTCATTTTACATGTAGCTGTACAGTTTTCCCAGTACCACTTATTGAAGAGACCATTTTTTCTCCATTGTATATTCTTGCCTTCTTTGTCATTAATTGACCATAAGTGCCTGAGTTTATTTCTGGGATCTCTATTCTGTTTCACTGATCTATGTGTCTATTTTTGTGCCAGTACCATACTATTTTGATTACTGAAGCTTTGTAGTGTAGTCTGAAGTCAGTCTGATACCTCCAGCTTTGTTCTTTTTTCTCAAGATTGCTTTGGCTCTTCAAGATCTTTAGTGGTTCCATATAAATTTTAGAATTATTTGTTGTAATTCTGTGAAAATGTCAAGGGGTATTTTGATGGGGATTGCATTAAATGTGTAGATTGCTTTGGGTAGGATGTACATTGTAACAATATTAATTCTTCCAATCCATGAACACGGGATATCTTTCCATATCTTTGTATCATCTTTAATTTCCTTCATCAGTGTTTTATAGTTTTCAGAATATAGATCTTCCACCTCCTTGGTTAAGTTCATTCCTAGGTATTTTTGATGCAATTTTAAATAAGATTGTTTTCTTCTTTTCTTTCTCTGATAGTTAATTATTAGTTATTAGTTATTTCATTATTACCATCAGGTTTCTATATATTAATCTTGTATCCTTCAACTTTACTAAATTCATTTATTAGTACTAGTAGTTATTTGGGGGGAGACTTTAGGGTTTTCAATGTGTAATATCAAGTCATCTGCAAAAAGTGAGTTTTACTTCTTCCTTTCCAATTTGGATTATTTTTACTTCTTTTTCTTGTCTGATTGCTGTGGTTAGCACTTCCAATACTATGTTAAATGGAAATGGCAAGAGTGGGCATCCTTGTGTTGTTCTGTTGAGCATGATATTAACTGCGTTTGTCATCAACGGTCTTTATTATGTTAAGTTACATTCTCTCTATACCAACTTTGATGAGAGTTTTTATCATGAATGGTTCAATTTTATCAGATGCTTTTTCTGTGTCTATTGAGATGATCATGTGATTTTTATCCTTTTTGTTAATATAGTGTATCAGATTGATTGATTTACAGATGTCAGACCATCCTTGCATCCCTGGAATAAATCCCACTTCATCATGGTGTATGATCCTTTTCTATATATTGTTGAATTTGGTTTGCTAATCTTTTGTTGAGGATTTTTGCATCTATGCTCATCAGAGAGATTGGCCTGTAATTTTATTTTTGTAGTGTCTTTGGTTTTGGTATCTGGTTAATGGAGGCCTTATAGGATGAATTTGGGAGCGTTCCTTCCTCTTCAATTTTTTGGAATAGTTTGAGAGGATAGGTATTATTTCTGCTTTATATGTTTGGTAGAATTCCCATGTGAGCTTCTCTGGTCCTGGGCTTTTGTTTACTGGGAGTTTTTTATTATAAAATCAGTTTCACTGCTAGTGATCAGTTTGTTCAGATTGTCTATTTTTTCCTGCTTCAGTCTTGGAACATTATATTTCTAGAAATTTATCCATTTCTTGTAGGTTGTCCAATTTGTGGGCATATGACAGTTTATAGTATTTTCTTAAGATTTTTTCGTATCTTTGTGATATTGGTTGTTATTTCTCTTCTTTCATTTTCTTGTTTTGTTTATTTGGATTCTCTTTTTCTTGATGAACCTGGTTAAAGGCTTATCCATTTTGTTTATATTTTTAAAAAACCAGCTCTTGATTTTGTTGATCTTTTTTATTGTTTTCTTGGACTCTTTATTTCCTCTCTGATCATTATTATTTCATTCCTTAATGCTGATTTGGGCTGTGCTTGTTCTTTTTTTCCTAATTCCTTTAGATGGTAGTTTAGGTTGTTTATTTGAGATTTTTCTTATTTCTTGAGGTAGGCCTGGATTGCTATAAACTTCTCTCTGAGAACTGCTTTTGCTGCATGTGATAGATTTTGTAAAGGTGTGTTTTTTTTTTCATTTGTCTCAAGGTATTTTCTAATTTCCTTTTTAGTTTCTTCATTGACCCATCAGTTTTTTAGTAGCATGTGGTTTAGTCTCCACGTGTTTGTGTTTTTCCCACTTTTCTTTCTGTAATTGATTTCTAGTTTCATACTGTTGTGGTCAGAAAAAATGCTTGGTGTAATTTCTGTTCTCAAATTTTTTTCAATTTATTTTTATTTATTTTTATTTTTTATTGCTGTACGCGGGCCTCTCACTGTTGTGGCCTCTCCCATTGCGGAGCACAGGCTCCGGATGCGCAGGCCCAGCGGCCATGGCTCACGGGCCCAGCCGCTCCGCAGCATGTGGGATCCTCCCAGACCAGGGCATGAACCCGCGCCCCCTGCATCGGCAGGCGGACTCTCAACCACTTCCCTACCAGGGAAGCCCTGTTCTCTTAAATTTTTGAGAATTGTTTTGTGGTCTAGCCTGTGATCTCTAGCATGGAGAACATTCTGTGTGCACTTGAAAAGAATGTGTATTCTGCTGTTTTGGATGGAATGTCCTGTAGGTATCTATTAAGTCCAGCTGGTCTAATGTGTTATTTAAAACTACTATTTCCTTATTGATTTTTTTTTTTTCTGGATGATCTGTCCATTGGTGTAAGTGGGGTGTTAAAGTCCCCTACTATTATTATATCATTGTCAATTTCTCCTTTTATATATGTTAATATTTGCTTTATATATTAGGTGTTCCTCTGTTAGGTGCATATATATTAATGAGTATTAAACTCTCATTTTGTATTGATCCCTTTATTACTGTATAATTCTCTTCTTTGTCTTTTGTTACAGATTTTGTCTTACAGTGTTTTTTGTTCGATATCAGTATTATTTGCCCCAGCTTTCTTGTTATTATTTGCATGAAATATCCTTTTCCATCCCCTCACTTTCATTTTATGTATGTCTTTAGCTCTAAAGTGAGTCTCTTGTAAGCAGCATATAGTCAGGTCTTGTTTTTTAATCCAATCAGCCATCCTATGGCTTTTCTTTCTCTTTTTTTTTTTTTTTTTTTGGCCATGCCCCACAGCTTGTTCCCCTACCAGGGGATCAAACCTGGGCCCTCAGCAGTGAAAGCCCAGAATCCTAACCACCAGGCTACCAGGGAATTCCCAGCTACCCCATGTCTTTTTTTTTTTTTAAATAAATTTATTGATTTATTTTTGGCTGCGTTGGGTCTTCATCGCTATGCGCGGGCTTTCTCTAGTTGCGGTGAGCAGGAACTACTGTTTGTTGCGGTGCGTGGGCTTCTCATTGTGGTGGCCTCTCGTTGCGGAGCATGGGCTCTAGGCACATGGGCTTCAGTAGTTGCAGCACGCAGGCTCAGCAGTTGTGGCACACGGGCTTAGTTGCTCCACAGCATGTGGGATCTTCCTGGACCAGGGCTCGAACCCGTGTCCCCTGCATTGGCAGGCAGATTCTTAACCACTGCACTACCAGGGAAGACCCTATCCTGTGTCTCTTGCTTGGAGCATTTAGTTCATTGACATTTAAAGTAATTATTGATAGGTACGTACTTATTGCGATTTTGTTACTTATCGTCTGGTTGTTTCCGTATATTTTCTCAGTCATCTTCTTTTAGGTTCTTTCCTTATGATTTGATGATTTTCTTTAGTGGTATGCTTGTCTTCCTTTCTCTAGTTTTTGTGAATCGTATTTTTTTTTTTTTTTTTTTTGGCTGCGCATGCCGCTTGCAGGATCTGTTCCCTGGTCAAGGATTGAACCTGGGTCATGGCAGTGAAAGCCTGGAATCCTAACTACTAAGCCACCAGGGTACTCCCTCTATTGTAGTTTTTGATTTATGGTTACCGTGGGGTTCATATATGTTGACCTATAATTGTATCTACTTGTTTAAAACTGGTAGTCCTTTAAGTTCAAACACATTATAAAAGATCTACATTTTTTTCCTCCCTTCTCCCACATTTTGTGTTTTTGATGTCATATTTTACATCTTCATTTTTATCCATTAACCTGTATTGTAGTTATAGTTAATTTTACAATTTTTTTGTCTTTTAATCTTCATAGTAGCATGCATATTTAAGTGGTTGATGGACAGCCTTTACTATATATTGGTTTTTGCTTTTTTTTTTGGCTGTGCTATGCGGCGTGTAGGATCTGAGTTCTCCGACCAGGGGTTGAACCCAGGCCCGACCAGGAGTTGAACCGGGGCCCTCAGCAGTGAAAGCTTCGAGTCCTAACCACTGGACTACCAGGGAGTTCCCTATATTTGTTTTTAATAGTGGGATTTTACTTTCCAACAGATTATTACTTCTTGTTGTAGCCTTTTCTTTTTCTTAGAGAAGACCTTTTAACATATCTTTTAAAGTCATTTTATTATTGATGAACTCTTAGTTTTTGCTTGTCTGAGAAGTTCTTTATCTCTCCTTCAATTCTAAATGGTAATCTTGCTGGGTAGTATACCCTAGGTTGTAGGTTTTTTCCTTTCAGCACTTTATATATATCATGCCACTCCCTGATGGCTTGCAAAGATTCTGCAGAAGAATCAAATGATGGCCTTATGAGGGTTCCCTTATATATGACTCTTTGTGGGGGGGTGGTTGTTGCCTTTAGAATTCTCCCTTTATCTTTAATCTTTCTATTTTAATTATGATATGTCTTGATGTGGGTCTGTTTAGGTTCATTTTGTTTGGGACCCTCTATGCTTCCTGTATTTGGATATCTCTTTCCTTCTTCAGGTTTGGGAAGGTTTCAGCCATAATTTCATCAAATATATTTTCGACCCCTTTTCTCTCTGTCTTTTCCTTGGACCCCTGCAAAGCAAATGTTAGTATGCTTGATGTTGTCCCAGAGGTCCCTTAAACTCTTCTCATTTTTTAATATTTGTTTTTCTTTTCATTGTCCTGATTGGGTGATTTCCATTATTCATATTCCAGATCACTTATGCGTTCTTCCTTTATCACCAAGTCTACTGTTAATTCTTTCCACTGTGTTTTTTGTTTCAGTTATTGTATTCAGTTCTGACTGGTTCTTTTTTGTTTCCTTTTAGTTCCTTGTTAAAGTTCTCACTTTGTTCATCTGTTCTTTTCCCTAGTTCAGTTAGCATTCTTATTACTAATGCTTTGAACTCTATCTAGTAAATTATTTACCTGTGTCATTAGTTGTTTTTTTCATGGGTTTTCTCTTGTTCTTTCATTTGAAACAAATTCCTCTGTCTTCTTATTTTGCTTAACTTTTTCTGTCTCTATGGAATTTGGTGAAACAGTTACTTATCTTGGCCTTGTAGTGGCATCCTTGTCTGGGAGCATCCCTATACTGTCTGTGTGTGCCAGGTGCCTTTGGTGGGAGAGCTGGATTTTATATGAGCATGAGTTACATCTTCCCCTATGGAGTAGTGGCAGCTTTCACCTTGGTTGGGGAGTAGGGCTAGAGATAGATGGGCTAGAACCAGAGTCACGTGTGAGCTGGGGCTTCTCTGCTCAGTGGCCAATACCACCCTATTGGGGATGGGATCAGGTCCCATGTTGCTGGAATAGAAGGTCTGAGGGTCAGGTCTGAGCTGGCTCTCTTCCCTCTAAGTGTGTGCTCTCCCCTCCCAGCATTGGCACACTTGCCCTTAAGGGGAGCTGGAGCAAGAGAGGCTGGTGTGGGTGCTTCTCATGGGTCGGGGTGCAGGCTGTGGTGGTCCTGGCACCAGTTAGAATTCCATACTACTCTTGATCTACTCTCTCCAGGAGCACCAACAGAGGCTGACTTCAACCCTGCTCAGATGCTGCATCGGGCCTGAGCCGGCTTCACCCTCTACAATTGTGCATTCTTTTCAGCCAGGACAACCCTTGCCCTAATGTGGAGCTATGCTGTAGAGCAAGAGGGACCAGGGCCAATGCTCAGTGTGGAATAGGCATGCACCATGGCTGTCCTGGCACCAGAGTTCTGGACTATTCCCAATCCACTTCCTTTGCAAGTGCCAGCAATGATTGCCCCTACCCCATTTGGATGCTGCCCCAGGTCCAAGCCAGCTCCATCCCCTACAACTGTGCACTCCCTTTGGCTGTGGCAGCCCTGTCACAGTGTGGAGCTGTGCCACAGAATGAGCCGAGGCCAGAGTGGATGCTCAGCTTGTCTGAGGTACGTGCTGGGGTGGTACTGGGAAACAGGCCAGAGACCTGGGCAGTTTTAATCTGCTTCCTCTGCCTTATTTCAGGAGTAAGCAAGCATGTGCGTGCTCTTCATGAGTGGAGTCTAGGTTTCTTATAGCCCCACTGTCAATCCTGCTGGTTTTCAAACCACCTGAAGCGACTCATCTTCCTGGTGTTGGACCCCATGGATGGGGTGCCCAGTAAGTGGTTCAAACCGCTCACTCCTCAGGGAGGATCTCTGAGCCTGTGTACTCCCTCCGCATCTGTGCCCCCTCCAAGAAGAGGAGGGGGATTACACAGACTTGCTTCTCTTCCCCTCCTGCTTGATTTCATGTGCATCTTTCTTACACATTTGGTTGTATAAGAGTCTTAATGCCAGTCTCCAGTTTGTTTTCAGTAAGAATTGCTCTACAAGTAGTTGTATTTATGATGTGTTAGAGAGGGGAAGTGAGCTCTGTATCCTCTGTCTCTGCTATCTTGATCCCACCTCTCAACTTTTTAGTTAAATAAGTTCAAAGTTAAAAAAATCCTTTTGTTAGATTATCCTGTGTTTTGCGTATTTGTTGTTGTTCAGGAGATGAGGTAAATTAAACCAGGCAATTAGATATTATTTCAGATAAGAATTTTTTTTTTATTTGAAGTATAGTTGATTTACAATGTTGTCTTAGTGTCTGGTGTACAACAAAGTGATTCAGTTTTACATATATATATTATTTTTCATATTTTTTCCATTATAGGTTATTATAAGATATTGAATATAGTTCCCTGTGCTATACGGTAGGACCTTGTTGTTTACGTGTTTTATATATAGTAGTTTGTATCTGCTAATTCCAAACTCCTAGTTTATCCCTCCCTCCTGCCCTTTCTCCTTTGGTAACCATAAATTTGTTTTCTATGTCTATGGGTCTGTGTCTGTTTTGTAGATAAGTTCATTTATATCATATTTTAAATTCCACATATAAGTGATATCATACGGTATTTGACTTTCTCTGTCTGACTTTTTTCACTTAGTGTGATAATCTCTAGGTCTGTCCGTGTTGCTGCAAATGGCATTATTTCTATTTTATGGCTGAGTAATAGTCTGCTGTATACATATACCACATCTTTATCCATTCATGTGTCAGTGGACATTTAGAGTGCTTCCATGTCTTGGCTATTGTCAGTAGTGCTGCTGTGAACATTGGGGTGCATGTTTCTTTCTGAATTAGAATTTTCTCCAGCTATATGTCCAGGAGTGGGATTGCCGGATCATATGGTAACTTTTTTTTAAGGACCCTCCATACTGTTTTCCATAGTGGCGGTACCAATTTACATTCCCACCAACAGTGTAAGAGGGTTCTTTTTTCTCCATACCCTCTCCAGTGTTTATTATTTGTAGACTTTTTAATGATGGCCATTCTGACCAGTATGAGGTGATAACCTCATTGTAGGTTTGATTTACATTTCTCTGATAATTAGCGATGTTGAGCATCAGATAAGAATTTTTAATTGAATAATTAAGGTTATCACATATGCTGTTAGCCTTATACCACCTATGTATTTCAAAGTGCAGAATAAGCATCATCACCAGGTAGTTTGAATATCTGCAGATTTCTTAAGATACTGTACATTCTAGTAAGCCCATGTTTCTCTGCAGTGGTAGAAATAAGATTATTCTTGTTTAGATCACATAGAAGAGATCATACTTAGCAGGTCAGACCTGTTACAAATAGGAGAGCCTAGCAAGGGATCAGAATAGCTTGCAAGGTTGAGCCTTCTTTGTGTTCCCAGAGTTTGAAGAGGACTGGCCTTCAGTGATAAAAGGGATTAATTACTGATTGTATGTGGATTTGAAGATCTGTGAAGTTCCTTCCACATCTAAATATGCTTTCCTCTTATCTACCAACAGGTACAACTGTAACTGCTTTACGATTGTTTAAGAATCTACCTGTAAGAAAGCAATTTTACTCAACTGCTAAAAAATGTAAAGAGGAAATAAAAAAGGTCCAAGATCTCCTCATAAACTATGGTATACTTAAACCTGATGTAAGGATTGTTTTTGTACATAACAAGGTAAGCATTATTGTAGTTTCAACAGGACATTTTTGGTATATGATATAATAAAGGGACAACATATTTTATCTAAATCAGTTAGATATGTAAAGAGTCTTCTTTCAAAATGTGTCCACATTTGTTTAGCTTTTTCTTTATTGTTTAAAGAGCATCTTTACTTTGTTACCTTGTACCTATATGAAATCTGATTGAACCTTTTATTTCTTAATTTCTAAGATAGGTGATTCTACCAAGAGACTTTTCCATCCAAGAAATGTTTGCTTCCTAACTATGACGATGAGTAAGACTTGTTCTTTTCCTTTAAAGAATTCACAATTTAGTAACATTTTCCACCTTCTATTCTAAACTGTTTCTTCTTTGGAAGAGTTTTTTGTTAAGTTTTTAAAGGAAACTCTACCTCATTTCTTTCCATTTTTCAAAGCAGGGCTGATAAGGAATTCCTCCTGTTGCTTGATGAATCTTAGGGGAAAGAAAGGTTTACATATCTTCTGATTGTTATGTTTTTCATAAAATTCCACACATGCACTTCAAAATATTTAATGTAACGTGAGTAGAACCACACAGCAGAAGTTTGGAAACCTGATGGGGAGTAGAGAGTTAACATTTATTAAGAGTGTACACAATGCCAGGGCCTATGCTAGGTGTGTAAAACTCCTATATCCACAGCAACAGCCAGGTGAGGTAGACATTATATCAATTTGCAGTTGTCCTCTGAACTCAGAGGTATGATACTCTGCTCAGTGTTGCACAGCTGGTAAATTGTTGAGATGGGTTTCAAAACTTTACCTGCCTACAGAGTATAGGTTCTTCACACTCTACTGTTTTGTCTTCCCATTTTAATACTACATTACATTTGTGTAGTTCTTTTCCAGGTTTCAGAGCACTTACCATAACCTTGTGGGTTAGACAGCCTTATCTCTATTTGTATGGGGAACTTGAAGCTCAGAATGATCTAAGGAATTGTTTTCTATTTTATAGTAAGTAATACTACTGAGGTCAGAACCCTTTTTCATCCAGTTTTCTTTCCACTCCATGTCTTTTTACTTGTTATTAAGAAGATTCCATATTAAACCAAGTTATGGTGGAATATTTATGATCAAAATCTTTGGTCATCTTAAAAAAATAAAGAAAAACATTAAAAATAGTCAGCCACCTGTTCCTGCTGGTATAGAGCTCAACCAAATGATACCTTGAGATCCCTTCCAGCTCTATCATGCTAGGATTCCTCAGGATGTTGATAGATAGAGACTCATCCTGTTAATATAAATAACCCTATGACCTCTTGATCCAAAGGACATTTAGTCATTAAAAGTTGAATTACCCAAGTTAAGAAAATATTAAGGGCAGAAGAAACAGTGATCACGAAGGGAAAACAAATGGAAAAAGGTAAAACATGAAGACAGGAGCTACATTTTTATAAAAGAAAAGTGACTACAACCAAAGAGAAAAGTTTTAAGAGAAAACAGAAGAATATTATTGCCCTGTGTAATGGAGATGCATATTTAAAGTCAAATATATATCTTCTAAGCTTTGAATAAGTTTATATTATTATCCCAATCTGTGTAAGATCATCAGTGTAGGCATTTTCTTTTGAAACTGGAAAGTAGTATTTTTTAATACACTGTATTTTATAATTTTTGGAAGACACTGTATCTGAACTTATACTGAGCAAACGCAGGTCTCTCGGTGGTCTTCAGTAATTTCAGATGCAGTTCAAATCCTGGAGAGTGTTATACCATGCAAGTAATGTAAGATTATCAAAAGTTTTATAGTAAAATTAAGTATTAGCTATTATTACACAAGGAAATCATGGACTCAATTATATTTTCAAGCTTTTTTCTTTTAGTATAAATTATTTTTTCACTCTTCTATTTATTAATAGTGCTGTTGTGCCTCAAATGTTATATTGTTAAATGTCCTAAAATAGCATTGATACATTATCATAAATCTCTTTGAACATTGAGTCCTGCTCTGCTCTTACAAACATGCTTATGTTTGTCATTCTTTATGTGCTTTTCTGAAGAATTTTTTTGCCTTAGCTTAAAATTTAAAGATGGCAATATTGTTGTCTCTTCTTTTTTTGAAATTTTTTTCTACATTAGAAACAAACAATCATATTGCACATAATATGAGAAGTACTATTGCTATTTTGACATCTTGGATTAAATAGTGTTCCTTCTTTTTATGAAGGTTTAACCTGCCAAGACTTTCTTTGAATACTGATAATGTTGATGTTCTTGCCAGTATGGTTATGTTAGAAAGAGGTATTTTTCTTCTTTCATCACCATGTTCCTTGAAAGCATATTGAATAATGAGACAGCCAAAGAGAAATAATTTACAAGTAGATTCAGTGACTTTATTTAAAGTAGATTTTGTTTGGAGAAATGCTAGAGCCATTTCTTTTTTTTTTTTTTTTTTTTTTTTTTTTTTGCGGTATGTGGGCCTCTCACTGTTGTGGCCTCTCTCGTTGTGGAGCACAGGCTCTGGACACGCAGGCCCAGTGGCCATGGCTCACGGGCTTAGCCGCTCCGCGGCATGTGGGATCTTCCCGGACCGGGGCACGAACCCGTGTCCCCTGCATCGGCAGGCAGACTCTCAACCACTGCGCCACCAGGGAAGCCCCTAGAGCCATTTCTTAGATGAGCACTACAGTCTTCAACTTTTGTTTTGTAACCGAATCCCTGTGAGGTCCTGCTACATATATTTTCATTTATAAAGTAGCTATTTCCCAGAATTAGAAGTTTTTCTCAATGTGGTGATATCTGAAACCCACTTAGTAGTATTAGCTCTTTCATAAGTGCATGAGTAATTTCATAGACCACTAGTTTAGAACATAATGGTAAATATGTGATTTCAGATAAGGGATACTTTCATACTTCATACTTGTGGATTTTCGTGATTTTCCTTTGCTTAAAATATCATTTGTATTTTAAAAAATTGTTTTGAATTTAATCCTGTCTTGATAATTAGAGTCCTGCTGTTATTGCAAAAGCTGAATTGGAGGGCTTCCCTGGTGACGCAGTGGTTGAGAGTCCACCTGCTGATGCAGGGGACACGGGTTTGTGCCCTGGTCTGGGAAGATCCCACATGCCGTGGAGCAGCTGGGCCCGCGAGCCATGGCCACTGAGCCTGCGCGTCCGGAGCCTGTGCTCCACAACGGGAGAGGCCACAACAGTGAGAGGTCCGTGTACCGCAAAAAAAAAAAAAAAAAAGCTGAATTGGATATTATTGACATAAGAAGGTCTGATCTGTCTCTTACAAAAGAGAGAGAGAAGTAATTTAAGGAATGGCTTTCTACCTATCCCACTTACATGTGACATGAATGTTAAGGCTTATTGGGATGAATTTATTTATTTTTGAAGTCTGGAAGAATGATGACCAAGAATGAGAAGGAAGGCACACATTTATTAGATTATAAACTAAAGATAAATAAGTGGTAGTTTATAATCTGTATGCCTTACATCTATGTTATTCCCTTTGTTCATTTTATTCTACTTTGCATCTTTTAGCCTTTTACTCATGTTTTTTTGTTTTTTTTTTTTTTGCGGTACGCCGGCCTCTCACTGTTGTGGCCTCTCCTGTTGTGGAGCACAGGCCCCGGATGCACAGGCTCAGCGGCCATGGCTCACGGGCCCAGCCGCTCTGCGGCATGTGGGATCTTCCCGGACCAGGGCACGAACCCGTGTCCCCTGCATCGGCAGTTGGACTCTCAACCACTGCGCCACCAGGGAAGCCCTTACTCATGTATTTTTGAATGTCCCAGTTTTGTTTCACCTGTGCTGTGAGGAATCAAGGAAAAGTCCTTTGCCCATAACTGGACCAGTATTAAAGGGTCACCCCTCCCCCCACCCATCCCAGCCAGTGTTGTGGAGGCAGTATAATCAAAGAGAAATTCCAGTCCAGGACTATGGTTCAAATGCCCCTTCCTTCTGAAGAATATATTCTTCCAGTTCTAACCTTGAAAGTTTGGGTGGTTTGTTTTTATTTCTTTTTTAATTAGTGAAGGTGGATGTTCCTTCAGATATATTTTAAGGTTAGCTTGGGGCTCATTATCAATCATGATTGGTTGGTTGTTTATTTGTTTTTATTTGCAAATTAATGATAAATTTTTTTAATGGTTCTCATTTTTCTTCTGTTATATTAACTTCTTTTACTTTTCACCTAACTTCTGTGAAATATTATATAGAAAAGATGAGGGCCATATATAAGTCAAATTCTAGTTTAGTTGATTTCTAATTTTGATGTTTGCTCACACTGTTAAAAAAGTCTTTGAAGTCTTCCCCTATCTGCCAGCAAGACTTAGTTATTATGTAGCTTTTTCCGTAGCATTTTCTGTGTATTCCTATTATGTCACTTTTGCTTTGTTGGAAATGATTTGCATTCTCTCTCCCCGTCCCAACAGCCTCTTGTGGAAGGGGGGGGCCGCATCTTGCTTATATCTGTATTCCTCTTAATGCTCACTTAGCATTACAAAATTTTGAGTATACAACCATAAAAAAGAATGAAATAATGCCATAGAGATTATCATACTAAGTGAAGTAAGTCAGAAAGAGTAAGGCAAATAACGCATAATATAACTTATATGTAGAATCTAAAATATGACACAAATGAACTGATCTACGAAACAGAAACAAACTCACAGATACAGAGAACAAACTTGTAGTTGCCTAGGGAGAGGGGGTGGGGGAGGGAGAGATTGGAAGTCTGGGATTAGCAGATGCAAATTATTATGTATAGAATGGATAAGCAGCAAGGTCTTACTGTATAGCACAGGGAACTATGTTCAGTATCCTGTAGTAAACCATAATGGAAAAGAATATATATGTGTGTGTGTGTGTGTGTGTGTGTATATATATATATATATATATATATATATATATATATATAACTGAATCACTTTGTTGTACAGCAGAAATTAACAAAGCATTGTAAATTAAAACCCCAAAATATTGAGTATAGTTCCCTGTGGTATACAGTAGGTCCCTGTTGGTTATCTCTTTTATATATAGTAGGGTATATATGTTAATCCCAAACTCCTAATTTATTCCTCTTCCCCCCCCTTTCTCCTTTGGTAACCAAAAGTTTGTTTTCTATGTCTGTGGGGTCTATTTCTGTTCTGTATAAGGTCTGTGGGGTCTATTTCTGTTCTGTACAAATGACCTGTATAAAGTCATTTGTATCTTTTTTTTATTTTTGGATTCCATATATAAGTGATATTGCATGATATTTATCTTTCTCTTTCTGGCTTCACTTAATGGTACAATAATCTCTAGGTCCATCTATGTTGCTGCAAATGCCATTGTTTTATTCTTTTTTATGGCCGAGTAATATTCCATTGTATATATATACCACAAATGGGACATAATTAAAAGCTTTTGCACAACAGAGGAAACCATAAACAAAACAAAAAGACAACCTACAGAATGGGAGAAAATATCTAAAAATGATGTGACTAGCAAGGGATTAATCTCCAAAATATACAGAGAGCTCATACAGCTCAATATAAAAAAAAACCAAACCACCCAATTAAAAAATGGGCAGAAGATCTAAATAGATATTTCTCCAAAGAAAACATACAGATGGCCAAAAAAGCACATGAAAAAATGCTCAACATTGCCGATTATTAGGGAAATGCAAATCAAAATTACTAGTACCACTTTAAATTCACGATCACTAATCTTTGTACTGCCTGGTAGTCATACTGTGTTTCTCTTGCCCATTTTCTCTCCTGGTCTCCTATATCAGTGCTTTAAACAAACTTTAATGTGCATACAAATCACCTGGGGATCTTGTTAAAAGTGCAGATCCTGATTTAGAAGGCCAGGGAAGGCCTGAGATTCTACATTTCCGACAAGTCTCCAGGTGGTGCAGTTGCTGCTGGCCCACGATCCACACATTGAGTGGAAGTCCCAAAGGGCTATTTCATGTGTTCTCTTCTCAGACAGTCAAGTCCTTCTTCCCTATCTTCACAAGAGTAGCACAGGGAACTAGAACATAACCTGATCTTACGTCCTATTTCACTGAGAAAATTGAGGCAATCAAGAGAGAACTTTTACAAACTACCCACCTGTCTGCAATTGTGCCCATACATTCAGCCTTCCCTTCTGTTGCTATAGATGTATGTGTCATGTTTCTAGGCAAGGCCAATTCCTTCACTTGGGCAAAACTTCTTAAAATACTTGTCTGTATTCATTGTCTCCAATTACTTTCCCCCCATTCTCTCTTGAACCCACTCTAGTCAGACTTTCTCTTTCTGCCAGTCCACAACTCTTACCAAGATCACCATTGACTTTCAGATTTCTAAATCCAGTGGTCACTTCTCAGATCTTATCTTACTTAACATTTGCTACAGTTGATCTCCGCATCCTTGAAACACTTTTTCACCTGTCTTCTAGGTCAACACACATACTTGGTTTTTTTCCTATCTTTCTACCATTTGTTATCAGTCTTCTAGTTCCACCTCATATCCTAACTTGTAAACATTTAGTGTCCTGTGGCTCAATTCTGGAATTTATCCTCATATATGTGTGTGTGTGTGTGTGTGTGTGTGTATGTGTGTGTGTGTGTGTGTGTATAATTTATTCTCATATATATTCTTTTCTTGATGTGCTTATTCAGTCTTATGCCTTTAGATATCATTTATACATTGATGACTCCTCAATTTTTATCTCCATTCTATAGCTCTCTTCTGAACTCCAAACTTATAGATCTAACTACCACCCCAAATCTCTCTTTGTTTTTTTTTGTTTTTTGTTTTTTGCAGTACGCGGGCGTCTCACTGCTATGGCCTCTCCCGTTGCGGAGCACAGGCTCCGGACGCGCAGGCTCATCAACCATGGCCCACAGGCCCAGCCGCTCCGCGGCATGTGGGATCCTCCCAGACCGGGGCACAAACCCGTGTCCCCTGCATCGGCAGGCAGACTCTCAACCACTGCCCCACCAGGGAAGCCCCCCAAATCTCTCTTTGGATGTTTAGTAATAAGCTCCTCACATTTAACATGACCAAAAGTAAGCTCCCTACCTTGTCTCTCAGAATTGCTCTTTCCACATCCTTCTGCATCAGCATGTGAGAATTCTGTTTCTCCTGTTGGCAAACCAGAAGCCTTAGGGTTATCCTTGACTACTGATTCTCTCACACTTTAATCTGATAAAAGAGTAAATTCTGTTGGTCTACCTTCAAAATATATCTAAAATCTAACTTCTTTTCATCATGTCTGACTACCACTGTCGTCCAAGCCACCATCATCTCTCACCTGGATTTTTGTAATAGTACTCTAATTGGATCTCCCCACTTCCTACCTTTCTCTCTTTAGTCTATTCCCAGCCCAACAGCTAGAGTGACCTGTAAAAACGTAATTCAGGTCATGCAACTCCTCTTCAGTGAGTTTCCATCTCAAAGTCTTTATAAATGGGCTGTGAGTTCTACATAAAGGTTAGTAAACCTTTTTTTGTAAAGAGCCATAGTGTAAATATTTTGGGTTTTCTAACTCATACAGGCTCTCTTACAACTGTTCAGCTCTGCTGTTGTAGCATGAAAGCAGCCGTAGGTATTAAATCTTTACTTTAAAAAGCAGGCAGTGGGTTGGATTCAGTCCTTGGGCTATAGTTTGCTGACCCCTGTTATAGATGATCTGATCCACTATTATGTCTGATCTCATTTTTTTCTTTTCTTGGCTTCAGCTACCTGGCCTCCTTGTTTTTTCCTTGAACGTACTAGTCATACTCCCAACTCAGAACCTTTGTATTTGTAGTTCTTTGCTTAGAACATTCTTCTGTATATCTGGTTCAATCCTCATCTTTTAGTTCTTAAAACTTCTCAATGAAGCTTTCTTTAGCCACCCTAAAATTATAACCATTTCTCCCGCCCCACACATGTTTTCCTGCTGCTGCTGCTTAAAACTTCTCAAAATCAAATACACTGTATGTTGTATTTATGGGTTTTTTTTTTTTTTTTTTTTTTTGCGGTATGCGGTCCTCTCACTATTGTGGCCTCTCCCGTTGCGGAGCACAGGCTCCGGACGCACAGGCTCAGCGGCCATGGCTCACGGGCCCAGCTGCTCCGCGGCATGTGGGATCTTCCCGGACCGGGGCACGAACCCATGTCCCCTGCATCGGCAGGTGGACTCTCAACCACTGCGCCACCAGGGAAGCCCTGTTGTACTTATCTTAATTTATTGTCTCTCTCTCCTCCTCTGGAATATAATTTCCATGAGTGGAAGCATTTTTGACTATTTTTTCACCGATGTGTCCCTAGTCGATGGTAGTACTTCACGTAGGTACTCAAAAAATAGGTGTTAAAATAATGAGTGTGATCAAGGATTGAGAGCATGGAGGACAGGAGTACTCTTATCACATTGGTGGCACTAGCCCATATGGGATTGTGAACATAGGTATTAAAGCACCAAAGATACAGTGGTAAATGGTGTCACTAGAATCAGAAAAGAGAGGTGGGAAAACAGCAAGTATCAGCTTTTATACTCGAGACATTTCCCTTTTTTTCTGGAGGGCTCCTAGGAAGTCACAGAAGAGGGACGGCTGACTTTAGCCACTTGGCAGGTGGGTGTTACTTCACTTGGCAGTGAAGTAGGAACAACCTGTAAAAGTGATTTCACCTAGAACTCCACAAGTGGGTGGGTCATAGGCTAATTCTATTACAGTGTAATTTGCTGATATAGATAAATGGACCAAGATCATTCTAGGTAGAGGAATAGTATGAATATAAAAGATGTAGGTAGGAAAGTACAGAGCACATTTAGAGGCAGTGAATAAGTCAGTTTAGGTGAGTAAGTATTTTATATAAAGGAATACAGGAAGATAAATCCTGAAAGACAATTTGAGGCTAGATTATAAAGGGTCTTTAATGCTAGGCTGATTTTTTCTTTTTAAATAGAAAATTGGGAGTAGGGAAGTGACTTGATCAGGGTGTTACCTCAGACAGTTAGTTTGGTAGTAGTGTGCTGGGAGAAATTATAGGAGGCTATAAATGGTGACATTAGTTAGGAAGCTGTAACAAACGTTCAGGCACTATGGGTCTGAATAGGATAAGCAGATAGGGCATAGAAAACAGTGTGATTGCTGTTATAAGGAAGAATCAATGAGACTGATTGACTGCACATAGAAAATGAAGAACAGAAAAGATGTGAGGATACCTGATTTAGTTAATGCCTAGGCAAATGATAATACTGTATACATGCCTTTTTTTATTCTTGGATGGGTGCATCTGTCTTTCTCCTCTTATATGTAGTACCTTCATGAATTACTCTGGCATAATTTTGATTTCACTCCGGAAAGAACCTAATAGAATCAAACCAAACTTTTAAAGTGAAGTTACTGTTACCTCATCAGTAGAAAGTTTTTGTTAACTAATCAATTAAGAAAGAAAAGCTAATCAACTCCAGGCTGCATATTATTTGTTAGCCTTAAAACTTGTTGCTTGTTTTTTTAATAAAAGGACAAAATTAGAAATAAAAAAAAAAAGAACCATAAGGTAATTGTTGGCATATTTGCCTGAATAGGGTGTATGGGAAGAGAACTGCCATCAGTTAAGGACCAGAGAGCCAGCTGATTGTAGGAGTGTTGGCAATTCAAAATCTGTAGGTTTGGTCGTCTTTTTTCTTTTCTAAATATTATTGTGTTAAGAACACTTAACATGAGATCTGCACACTTAACCAATAGTTTAAGTGTACCATATAGTATTGTTGACTAGCGGTATGGTGTACAGCAGATCTCTAGAACTTACTAACCCTAGCTGAAACTTTATGCCTATTTATTAGTAACTTCCTATTTCCCTGTCCCCCCAGTCCCTGTTAACCACCATTTTGACTCTTTGATTCTATGAATTTGTCTATTTTAGATGCCTCATATAAGTGGAATTATGCAGTATTTGTCTTTCTATGACTAGTTTATTTCACTTGGCATAATGGTCCTTATGATCATCCATGTTGTCACATGTTGTAGGATTTCCTTCTTTTTTAAGCCTGAATAATATTTCATTGTATGTATATAGTACATTTTCTTTATCCATTCATCCATCAGTGGACATTTAGGTTGTTTCCACATCTTGGCCATTGTAGATAGCGCTGCATGGGAGTGCTAGTATCTCTTTGAGAGTTTGCTTTCAATTATTTTGGAAAATACTCAGATGTAGGATTGCTGGATCATTTGATAGTTCTATTTTTAATATTTTGGGGTATCTCCATGCTGTTTTCTGCAGCAGCTACACCATTTTGTATCCCCACAAATAGTATACAACGGTTCCAGTTTCTCCACATAGTTACCAACACTTGTTTTCTTTTCAGTAGCCATCCTGACAGGTGTGAGGTGATATCTCATTGTGCTTTTTGATTTGCATTTTATACTGAGCATTTTTTTATATACCTGTTGACCATTTGTATTTCTTCTTTGGAGAAATGTCTATTCAGGTCTTTAGCCCATTTTTTGTTGGGTTATTAGTTTTTTGGTTTTAGAGTTGTAGGAGTGTCTTATATGTTCTGGAAATTAATTGTCAGATATATGGTTTGTAAATATTTTCTCCCATTTCATAGGTTGCCTTTTCACTTCATTGATTGCTTCCTTTGCTGTGCAGAAGCTTTTTAGTTTGATGTAGTCCCACTTGCCTATTTTTGTTTTTGTTGCTTGTCCTTTTGGTGTATTATCCAAGAAATCATTGCCAAGACGAGTGTCATAAAGCTTTTCTCGTATGTTGTCTTCTAGTTTTACAGTTTCAGGTGTTATATTTAAGTCTTTAATCTATTTTGAATTGATTTTTGTGTGTGGTGTAAGATAAGGGTCCAACTTCATTCTTTTGCATGTTGATATCCAGTTTTCCCAACACTATTTATTGAAGAGACTATCCTTTCCTCATTGTGTAGTTTTGGCACCCTTATCGGACATCAGTTGACCATATATGCATGGATCTTTTTCTAGGCTCTCTATTCTTTTCTGTTGGTATTTATGTCTGTCTGTATGCCAGTGCCATATTGTTTTGATTATTGTAGTAATCAAATACTACAATATATTGTAATATATTTCAACCTCAGGAACTGTCATGCCTCTAACTTTGTTCTTTATCAGGATTTATTTGGCTCTTCATGCTCTATTATAGTTCCATATGAGTTTTAGAATTGTGTTTTTCTATTTCCGTAAAGAATGCCATTGGGGTTTTTGGTTTTTTTTTTAATAGGGATTGCACTGAATCTGTAGATCACTTGAGTAGTATAGAAATTTTAACAATTTTAAGTCTTCCAACCCATGAACACAGGATGCCTTTCCACTTGTGTCATCTTTAATTTTCTTCATCAGTGTCACCATACAAGTCTTTCACCTCCTTAGATTTATTTCTAAGTATTTTATTCTTTTTGGTGCTATTGTAAATAAGATTGTTTTTCTAATTTCCTTTTCAGGTAGTTCATTGTTAGTATATAGACATACAACTGATCTTTGTATTAATTTTGTATCCTGCAACTTCATTGAATTTATTAGTTCTAACGGGTTTTTTATGGAGTCTTTAGGGTTTTCTAGAAATAGGATCTTATCTGCAAACAGGGACAATTTCACTTCTTCCTTTCTCATTTAGATCCCTTTTATTTCTTTTTCTTGCATAATTGCTTGGCTAGGACTTTCAGAACTATAATGAATAGAAGTGGCAAGTATGGGCATTCTTACCTTGTTACTGATCTTAGAGGAAAAGCTTTCAGTTTTTCACTGTTGAATATGGTGGGCTTTTTCTAGATGGCTTTTATTATGTTGAATTACCTTCCTTCTATTCCTAGTTTGCTGGAAGTTTTGGTTTTTTTGTTTTTTGCGGTACGCGGACCTCTCACTGTTGTGGCCTCTCCCGTTGCGGAGCACAGGCTCCGGATGCGCAGGCTCAGCGGACTTGGCTCACGGACCCAGCTGCTCCGCAGCATGTGGGATCTTCCCGGACCAGGGCACGAACCCGTGTCCCCTGCATCGGCAAGCAGACTCTCAACCACTGCGCCACCAGGGAATCCCCTGCTGAAAGTTTTTAATTGTGAAAGGTTGTTCAGTTTTGTCAGATATTTTTTCTGCATCTATTGAGATGATCACGTGATTTTTATCCTTTATTTTGTTAATGTGGTGTATCACATTAATTTAAATGGATATGTTGAACCATCCTTACATCCTAGAGATAAATCCCATTTGACCACAGTGTATGATCTTTTTAATATGCTGTTGGTTTGATTTCTAGTGTTTTGTTGAGAATATTTGCATCTGTATTCATCAGGGATATTGGCCTGTAGTTTGATTTTCTCATAGTATTCTTCTCTGGCTTTGGTATCAGGAAAATGCTGGCTTCATAAAATGAGTTGGAAGTGTTTCTTCTTTCTCAGTTTTTAGGAAGAGTTTGAGAAGGATTGGTGTTAATTCTCCTTTAAATGTTTGGTAGAACTCACCAGTGAAGCCATCTGGTCTTAGGATTTTTTTTGTTGGAAGGATTTTGATTACTGATTCAAACTTCATACTAGTTATAAGTTTCTTCAGACTTTTCTTTCATAACTTAATCTTCGTAGGTTGTATGTTTTTAGGAATTGAACCCTTCTTGTAGGTTATCCAGTTTATTGACATGTAATTGTTCATGTTGTCTGTCATGATTATTTTTATTTCTGTGGCATTAGTTGTAATATCTCTTCACTTCTAATATTATTTATTTGGATCTATTTTTGTTAGTCTAGCTAATAACGGTTTGTTTTGTCCCATTTCAAAAAACCAACTCTTATTTTTGTTGATTTCTTTTTCTGGTTTTTTTCTCTATTTTGTTTATTTATTTTCTACTCTAATCTTTATTTTTTTTCCTTCTGCTAACTTTGGGCTTAGTTTGTTGCCCTTTTTCTAGGTCTTTGAGGTATATAGTTAGGTTGTTTGACATCTTTCTTTTTTAATGTAGGTGATTTTTCTGTGAACTTCCCTCTTAGTATTGCTTTTGCTGCACCCATAAGTTTTGGTATGTTGTATTTTCATTTTCCTTTATCTCAAGGCATTTTATAATTTCCTTTTTTATTTCTTCTTTGACCTAGTGGTTGGTCAAGAGTATGTTGTTTAATTTCCACATATTGTGAATTTTCTGGTTTTCCTTTTGCTATTGATTTTTAGCTTCATTGCATTGTGGTCAGAAAAAATACTTGGTATGTTTCAATCTTTTTAAATTTGTTAATACTTGTATCGTGACCTAACATATGATTTTTCCTGGAGAAAGAGCCAAGTGAGCTTGGGAAGAATGTGTATTCTGCTCCTGTTGGGTGGAATGTTCTATATATGTCTATTAGGTCTATTTGGTCTATACTGTTGTTCAAGTCCTTTGTTTCCTTATTGATTTTCTGTCTAGATTTTCTATCCATTATTGGTCTTGACCTGAAAAAAAGAACAGCTAGAGAACCATGTAGAGGATGGAGTTGCATTGTAGAAGAGGTGGTTGGGGTAGCTTCCTTTAAAATGTGTTAGGGAGGGCTTCCCTGGTGGCGCAGTGGTTGAGAGTCTGCCTGCCAATGCAGGGGACGTGGGTTTGTGCCCCGGTCCGGGAAGATCCCACATGCCGTGGAGCGGCTGGGCCTGTGAGCCATGGCCACTGAGCCTGCGCGTCTGGAGCCTGTGCTCTGCAACGGGAGAGGCTGCAACAGTAAGAGGCCACAACAGTGAGAGGCCGGTGTACCGCAAAAAAAATGTGTTAGGGAGAAGTAAGAGTCAATTTGGAGAAGAAAAGTCTCTTGAAAAACAAAATATAATAGAAAGGTGATATATTCAGTTCGAATAAAGAAGAAAAGCTGAAATCAAATATTGTATAAAGCAGTAGCAGCTTGATTTGCAAATAACCTTTTCTGTAAAGTTAAATATGGGAGGATGTAGTGATTGCCTCAGAGATCCACTATTAAAGAGCTGATCAGAAAGACTGATCTGAAAGATTTCTATAAACAGTATTAAGAATATAAGTAATCTGGAAGCAGTCATTAAACTGGTTGAATTCAAAAAGAATTTTCAGAGGAGGTGGCTTTAGAACTGGTTCTTGAGAAAGACTTAGTGGGCAAAAGCATGCAAAGCACGTGCCAGATCAAGGAGTCATGAGAGGTCAGAGAAAGCCAGTATAGGAAAATAGATGAGGCTGGAAAGGTTGCTTGGGTCTAGATTCTAAGGGATCTTATGGACTTTACATGGGAATATGGACTTCTTGCCAAGTGGTTAACGGGAACATAATAAGGACATTTAGTAGGAGACTCACAGGATATGATAATTCTCATGGCAGTTGGAGAATGAACCAAATTATGTGTAGTAGTTGTGTAACAGAAGAAGCTGATTCAGTAGTCCAAGCAGTTGCACAGAGCATGTAGAAAAGGGTATAGGCAAGAAAAACATTTTTTTTTAATATATCTTTATTGGAATATAATTACTTTACAGTGTTGTGTTAGTTTCTACTATACAGCAAAGTGAATCAGCTATATGTATACATATATCCCCTCCCTCTTGAGCTTCCCTCTCACCCTCCCTATTCCACCCCTCTAGGTCATCACACAGCATCGAGCTGATCTCCCTGTGCTATGCGGCTGCTTCCCACTAGCCATCCATTTTACATTTGGTAGTGTATATATGTCAATGCCACTCTCACTTCATCCTAGCTTCCCCTTCACCCCTGCGTTCTCAAGTCCGTTCTCTACGTCTGCATCTTTATTCCTGCCCTGCCACTAGGTTCATCAGTACTGTTTTTTTAGATTCCTTATATGTGCATTAGCATACAGTATTTGTCTTTCTCATTCTGACTTACTTTACTCTGTATGACAGACTCTAGATCCATCCACCTCATTACAGATAACTCAATTTCGTTCCTTTTTATGGCTGAGTAATATTCCATTATATATATGTACCACATCTTTATCCATTCATCTGTCGTTGGACATTTAGGTTGCTTGCATGTCCTGTTTATTGTAAATAGTGCTGCAGTGAACATTGTGGTACATGTATCTTTTGGAATTATGGTAAAGAAAACATTTCTGATGTAGATAAGATTTGATTAGCAATTGGAAATAATCTTTCTTGCTTTAAAGACTACAAAGAGTATCTATAATCTCCCTTTGAAAATTATGCAGAGGTTAACTTATGTTTTCAAATTTTTGCTTAGTTTTTTTGACTGAACCATACCTTCTTTACATGATTCAAAATCCAAAAAGTATGAAAAGGTAGAGTGAAAAAATTAATCTCATCTTTGTCTCTCATATGCCTAGCTCCTATAAGCCCCCCTCCCATAGGTAAAGTCACTAATTTCTTTATAACTGTAGGAAAAAATAATTATGCATACTATATTCCAAAACATGAATATAAAATAAACATTTAAGCAGAGTAAAGTAAGCATATAAGATTTTATATATTTTTTTTTTAAGGGGGGAGGGAGGGGTCTTTTTTAATTTTTTTTTTTTTTTTTTTTTTTTTCTCTTTTGCCATGCCATGTGGCTTGCGGGATCTTAGTTCCCCAACCAGGGGTTGAACTCAGCCCCCACACCTCCACCCGGCTCAGTGAAAGCACTGAGTCCTAACCACTGGACCACCAAGGAATTCCCACATAAGAGACTTTAAATATTGAACTCTTCTAAATAAATTTTACCGGTTTTAAACTCTAGGGCTGCTTAGTAAGAATCAAATCATATTAATGCTTATTATGTTAATAGAATGTGATATTCTTTTTTTTGTCTTTTTTTTTTTTTTTTTGCGGTACACGGGCCTCTCACTGTTGTGGCCTCTCCTGTTGCGGAGCACAGGCTCTGGACGCGCAGGCTCAGCGGCCATGGCTCACGGGCCTAGCTGCTCCGCGGCATGTGGGATCTTTCCGGACCGGGGCATGAACCCATGTCCCCTGTATCGGCAGGCAGACTCTCAACCACTGTGCCACCAGGGAAGCCCATGATGTTCTTTTAACAATAGTATTTGGTATTGTGATGGAATAATCCATAATTTTATACTAAACTCAAAACATTCAGCAATAAAGTTTCTATAAGCTTCTATAGCTAATGTTGTTATACTGCCAGTGTGGAAAGAGGTTGCCTTTTCTTATACTGTGTTTGTGCCTCTGCCCTTTTCTGAACCATTCAGTACAAATACATGTCCAGGAGTAGATAGCAGTACATACAGATCTATTATTGTAAGACCTTGGAAGTAGTTAAAACTTCTGATTTTTAAGAAATTGAAACATGAAGTTCTTAGTACATGTCTGCAAATAATGTGCGTGAAAAGTTTGGTTGCACTCTATGCCAATATGTATACTTTGATTTCATATTCTAGGAGTCGCCTTTGCTCAGGCAGTCTTATTAGCATTATAGTTTTTAGTTAATTGTTTATTATCTATGTGTAACCTCCTTTTTCCCATTATCACAAGTTGCCTTCACAGTTGAGGTTTACTAATTAAATACTGAATATTCTCATCTAACTTCAAATAGTATATGTCAATGAAGTAGGAAGAGTGGCAAGATATATTTGGCTAACTTCAATCAATTACATGGCTTGCATGTAATAATATATTTTTTATTGAGGTGTTTTCTCGCTGTCATCATCTTGACTAGAGTCAGATTCTTACTTGGCACATCCAGATGCTCCAACTTTGTGTGACCTAGATAGAAAACATATGGGGGTATGTGTGTGTATTTTTAGCACACATTAAGCTTTCAGCCTAAGGGCGAAATATATGAAAAACTTCAGGAAGTGAAAAGAAGATCTCTGTTTTAGAAAATAATACAGGATTGATGAAATGGTGGGGAAAACAAACTAAAAACTACTTGCTGTAAAAACTGTAGCACTTAAAAATTCAGTACTTTCTATATCCTTAATTTTTAATTACTATACTTAATTGTTTAGTTCTTTAATAATGGGTCCTGTTTTGAAAATGAATCTTAATTGCCTAAGTAATAGTGAAGATTTAATTTATTGGCAGACCTCTTTATTATTTATTGTTAGCCTAACTATAACTACTTAGAAAATGCTTCTAAATCAGCCCCCTGATCTGATGCAATAATTGCCCAGTGTGAAATAATGCTCTAGAACTGCTAGTAGTATTTACATTAAAAAAAAAAAAATTCACATTCAGTGGTTCTCGTGTTTCACAGCTTGTTTAGAGCCCATTTCCTCAAGTGATCTTTCTGCAGTTCTGTATACTAGCTTTTCAATAGGTCAGGCAGTGCAATAGCATGTTTGCATTAATCAGCAGCTAAGATTCCTATCTGAGGCATCACTCTAATACAAACTAAAACACACAAGATGACGTTTCCACTAGAAAAATCACAGGTTTTATAGCTGTATTAAGTGCAGGAATTTTAAAACATTAGTTTGCTTGAAATATTTTCATGAGTACTCATTTTAAATACATTTTATACATATGTATGAATCAGAGAGCTAGCTGGCTAGCTTTAAGGAGATAAACTTTTTGTGAATAAGTTTTTATTGCTCAACTACTCCTTGTTAAAAATAACTTGTGATATAGAAAGTATGAAGCAGATGACAATTTATATACAGTTGCAGATTATTCAGAACCTTAACCTGCTTCTCTTATTTTGAGTATTTTTCCTTAAATCACCAGCTACTGGCTGGCTTAAAATAACAACCATCATAGCAGAAGCCAGCACCTTTTTGTCTTTTTACACTCACACACATACAAACACAAACACGTGCAGAGGAAATGGAAAGATTACAGTCTGACAAAAATAAACAGAGAAAATAAACAGAGTTACCACTTTACCCAGCTATTTCACTCCTAGGTATATACACAAGAAAAATAAAAATATATTTCACACAAAAAGATGTACGTGAATGTTTATAGCAGCATCGTTCGTAATAGGCAAAAAGTGGAAATAACCCACACGTCCATCATAAGAGGCAATGATACTTCAAATGTATATCCATATAGGGGAATATTATTTAACCATTAAAAAAGGAATGAGTTCCTGACAAAAGTCCGGGACCAGCCAGCTTCACAGGTGCATTTTAACAAACATTTAAAGAATTAACACCTGTCCTTCTCAGACTGTTGAAGAAGGAATGCTTGTGAACTCATTCTACAAGACCAGCATCACCCTGATACCAAAACCAGACAAAGGCAGTGGGAAAAAAATTACAAGTCAATATCACTGATGAACGCAGATGCAAAAATCCTCAACGAAATATTAGCAAGCCAAAATCAGTAATACATTAAAAGGATCATAACACCATGATCAGATGCAATTTATTTCAGGGATGCAAGAATGATTCAGTATCCACACATCAATCAGTGTGATATACCACATTAACAGATTGAAGAATAAAATCATAGGATCATCTTAGTAGGTGCAGGAAAAGCTTTTTACAAAATTCAACATCCGTTTAATGATGTTAAAACTGTCAACAAAGTAGGTATAGAGGGAATGTACCTCACCTTAATAAAGACCATATATGACAATCCCACAGCTCACATCATACTCAAAGGTGAAAAACTGAAAGCTTTCCCTCTGAGATCAAGAGCAGGAAAAGGTTGCCCACTCTCACCACTTTTATTCAACATAGTATTAGAAGTCCTAGCCCCAGCAGTTAGATAAGAAAAAGAAGTAAAAGGAATCCACATTGGAAAGGAAGAAGTAAAACTTTCACTGTTTGCATATGATATGATACTATGTATAGAAAATCCTAAGGATGCCACCAGAAAACTATTAAAACTAATAAATGAATTTGGTAAAATTCCAGGATACAAAATTAATATACATAAATCTGTTGCATTTCTATGCATTAACAATGAACTATCAGAAAGAGAAATTAAGATAACAACCCCATTTGCAATTGCATCAAAAAGAATAAAATGCCCAGAAATAAATCTAACCAAGGAGGTAAGAAACCTGTACTCAGAAAACTATAAGATATTGATGAAAGAAATTGAAAATGATACAAACAAATGGAAAGCTAAAACATGCTTATGGATTGGAAGAATTAATATTGTTAAAGTGACCATACTTCCCAAGGCAGTTTATGAATTCAGTGCATTGCCGTCAAAATACCAATGGCTTTTTTCACAGAACTAGAAGAAATAATTCTAAAATATGTATGGAAACACAGAAGACCCAAAATGACGAAAACAATCTTAAGAAAGCAGAACAAAACTGGAGTTATCGTGCTCCCCAATTTCAAGCTATCCTACAAAGCTACAGTAATCAAAACAATATGATACTGGCACAAAGCTGGAATTATCATGCTCCCCGATTTCAAGCTATACGACAAAGCTAAAGCAATCAAAACAATATGATAGGGAGTTCCCTGGTGGTGCACTGGCTAAGAATCTGCCTGCCAATGCAGGGGACACAGGTTCGAGCCCTGGCCCAGGAAGATCCCACATGCTGCGGAGCAACTAAGCCTGTGTGCCACAACTACTGAGCCTGTGAGCCACAGCTACTGAGCCCACGTGCCACAACTACTGAAGCCCGTGTGCCTAGAGCCCGTGCTCCACAACAACAGAAGCTGCCACAATGAAAAGCTCGCATGCTGCAACAAAGAATAGCCCCCGCTCACCGCAACTAGAGAAAGCCCACATGCAGCAATGAAGACCCAATGCAGCCAAAAATAAATAAAACATAAAAGTTATAAAAAAAAAACACAATATGATATTGGCACAAAACCAGACACAAAGATCAATGGAAGAGAATAGCCCAGAAGTGAACCCTCATGTATATGGTCAATTAATCTACGATAAAGGAGGCAAGAATACACAATGGGAAAAAGACAGCCTCTTCAACATATAATGTTGGGAAAACTGGACAGCTACATGCAAAAGAACCAAACTGAACTACTTTTTCACACAATTTACAGAAGTAAATTCAAAATGGATGAAAGACTTACATGTAAGACCTGAAAACATAAGCAGTACACTCATTGGTCTTAGCAATATTTTTTTGGATCTCTCTCCTCAGGCAAGGAAACAAAAGCAAAAATAAACTAATGGGACTACACTAAAAAGCTTTTGCACAATGATAGAAACTGTCAACAAAATGAAAAGGCTGCCTATTGAATGAACAAAGATGTTTGTCAACAATATATATGATAAGGGGTTAATATCCAAAAAGTACAAAGAACTCAACATAATAAACAAATAAACTGATTTAAAACTGGGCAGAGGATAGCACAGGGAGATCTGCTTGGTGCTTTGTGACCACCTAGAAGGGTGGGATGGGGAGGGTGGGAGGGAGATGCAAGAGGGAGGGAATTTGGGGATATATGTATACATATAGCTGATTCACTTCGTTATACAGCAGAAACTAATACAACATTGTAAAGCAACTATACTCCAATAAAGATGTTAACAAAAAAAGGCAGAGGACCTGAGTAGACATTTTTCCAAAGAAAACATATAGATGGCCAACAGGCACCTGAAAAGATGCTCAATATCACTAATCATCAGGGAAATGCAAACCAAAACCACAGTGAGATATCACCTCACAGCTGTCAGAATAGCTATTATCAAAAAGCAACAAATAACAGGTGTTATTTGAGAGGGTGTGGAGAAAAGGGAACCCTCCTGCACTGTTGGTGGGAATGTAAATTGGTGCAGTCACTAAGGAAAACAGCATGGAGGTTCCTCACAAAATTAAAAATAGGACTACCACACGATTCAGCTATTCCACTTCTGGGTATTTTTCCAGAGAAAACAAAAATACTAATTTGACAAAATATATCCACCCCTATGTTCATTGCAGCACTGTTTACAATAGTCAAGATATGGAATGGGGCTTCCCTGGTGGCGCAGTGGTTGAGAGTCTGCCTGCCGATGCAGGGGACACGGGTTCATGCCCCGGTCTGGGAAGATCCCACATGCCGCGGAGTGGCTGGGCCCGTGAGCCATGGCCGCTGAGCCTGCGCATCCGGAGCCTGTGCTCTGCAACGGGAGAGGCCACAACAGTGAGAGGCCCGCATACTGCAAAAAAAAAAAAAAAAGATATGGAAGCAGCCTAAATGTCCATTGACAGTTGAATGGATAAAGAAGATGTGGTACGTATATACAATGGAATACTACTGAGCCATAAGAAAAGAATGAAATCTTGCCATTTGCAACAACATGGATGGACCGAGGGTATTACGCTGAGTGAAATAAGTCAGAGAAAAAGAAATACTGTATGATTTCATTTATATGTAGAGTCTAAAAAACAAAACAAATGAGCAAGCATAACAAACCGAAAGACTCATGGAGAATCAACAGGTGTTTACCAGAGGGAAGTTAGTGGTGGGATGAAAGTAAAAACAAAAAATAGTAACTATGTGAGGTAATGAATGCTTATTAGCTTGATTGTGGTGATCACTGCACAATATGCAATGTTATATGAAACAATAAGATTGTACATCTTAACTATATAGTTTTTGTCAATTATACCTCAAAGCTGAAAAAAAGATTTTAAAAAAGAAATTATTGCTCATTATCAACCAAATATTTCCATGTCCTTAATTATCCTATTGATACCAATACTGCATTCTAATTCAGCCAGCTTTTAATTTCCTAGAGGGCAAGGATTCTGACCATTTTTTTCCTTGTATGTCTACGTAACCCATTGCTCTTTTCTCTGTGATGGGACCTCAGTACTTTGATGTGTATAGGCACGTTGAGTGGACTAGTGCTTTTGGAATCTTTCAGGAAGGCTGTATTTATATAAATAGATTTATGTTTGCAGTGCAGCTCCCAGTGCAAAAAGAATTAAATGTTATGTGACATACAGAAGTGTAGGTTATATAGCTGTTAATAGGACATTAAGATTTCTTTATTTGATAAGTATCACTTTGGAATTTTGCACATAAATATGTGGAGATTGAGCCTTTGATTAAAGTTTGAGTGCCCAAACTCTGAAATCACTTGAAATCACAGTTTTAACCTGAAATCACTTGAGCATAGCTTTTTTGCCTTTAAAATTTCTAGTATGGACGATGAAGATAAAAGGAACTCTGCACATTTTTACATATGAAACCAGTCAACCCAGCTAATCAGTGACTATTCCAGATGCCAATGAAATGAAGCACACTAATGACTTAATGTGATTCTTACCTAAACACATTGTGTTTAATGGTCAGAATTCAGAGGCATTGCATAAAAATTATATCTAAGCTGAAATTGTTCAGAAGTGTTAAAAAGGCAGTGACTCAAAATTCACTTGAAAAAGATAAACAGAACTAGGAAGCAGTGTCATTCAAAATGATCTTCTTTCAAAGAGCCTTGCTGCTGTCAGTATTATTTGTAACTTTTTGGTAGGAATCATTTTATCAGTATCTGTTTATAGAAATTGGAAAGAACCTCAGTCACCTATTTCTAGCCTCCATCTAGAAGGGAGAGAATATTGGAAGTTCCTGTGACCTGAGCTGAGTTAGAATCATCATTAGTGGAGTATATAGCTGGTGGCTTTCTACATCCATCTCATTTTAAAACATGTAAATAATATTCGTTATGTGACAGACACTAAATTTCTGAGTTGAACAGCATAAAAGTCCCTCATCTGGAGAATCTATCATCTCATGCAAGTTAACACTCAGTTACAGAATTTGTTAGCTCCTATTTTTTCTTTAGATCATATAATATTAATTATGCTAGCTTCTTCCCTTACTATAAACTCAAAACTAAATTCATATATTTTATGTTTTACCCTTTCGTGTAAAATAAATTAAATTGTATCATTACTGTAAGATACACCTGAGATAGTCTGTAAAGTCTTTAGCATTGTGTAGCTAAATAAAACTGGATTTTAAAAAAAGAATGAAGTACTGATACAGCATGGATAAAACTTGACAAAGTTATGCTATAAGTGAACAAGCCACTCACTATGTATCGTATGATTCCATTTATATGAAATACCCAAAGTAGGGAAATTTATAGAGACAGTAGATTAGTGATTGCATAAGGTGAAGGTGCAGGGACATGGGGAATGACTGCTAATGGGTACAGGGTTTCTTTTTGCAATGATAAAATTGTTTTAAAAAATTAAACTGTGGGGATTTAGTTGCATAGCTCTGTAAATATACTAAAAACCATTGAATTGTATACTTGTATACTTTAATTGTATCATGTGTCAGTTCTATCAGAATAAAACTATTATTTTAAAGAAAAGAAGGAAAAGCAAAGTTGTTTTGGATTTCCTAAAGGAATAGACAAAGACTATAATTTCTAACCCATGTAGTGGTGTGAGAACCAGCAGTCTTAATATTTAAAAATAAAGAGCTAGTTTTCAACTCCACTAGGGTTACTTTTCTCTAGAAAAAAGTATTCATTTGCTCACTCCTTCAACAAATCGTTTACTGGGCCCTTCTGAGTACTTGACACTGTTATTGGTACCAAGGATTCAATCACATTCCTGATTCTTCTCCTTTTCTTCCTCTCCCTATGCACTGAGTCACAAAATCACATCAAGTCTGTTTCATATCCTTTAGTCTATCTCTGTTTTCTTTTACTCTTAGCAGTGTGCTTGGTTCTGTTACCCAGTCCAGTGATTCTCAGCCACAGTGTTAATATTAGTAAGATACCAAAGTTTGCAAATGTTTTACCTTTAAAAAAATAAGATAAATAATCCTGTAAATGTCACTTTTACTGACTTGCGTTCCATTGTATTTTTGTGAGTGGAAGAGAAAGCAATAGTGTTATAGCTAGTGTGCCAGGAAAAACACACAGTCGTCAGTGTCTATGAGACTATTTTGCAAATGTGAATCTCATCCATTTTATGTGTCCTCAATAAAAGTTGAGAATCTCTGAGTTGGATTATTACAGTCACATTTTTTAATCCATATTGCTTTAGTTTCAATTCTCACTAAATCATTCTTGCCAAAGATCTCTTTTTTTTTATTGAAATATATTTGACATAAAACATTGTGTAAATTTAAGGTATATAACATGTTGACTTGCTACTGTATTATTGAATATAATATGATTGCCATTGTAGCAATAATTGTACCTCTATAACATTAACTAATTTTTCTTTTTACTGGTTGGAATAATTAGGTTCTAGTCTCTCAGCAAGTTTGGTGATTGTAATACAATATTATTATCTATATTCACTGTACTGTGCATTACATCTCTAGGATTTATTTACTACTCATTGCAAGTCTGTACTCTTAAATAACATCTGTCCTATCCCCCCAACCCTTATGCCCTGGTAACTACCAATTTTACTCTGTTTCTGTGAGTTTTTCCTTAGATTCTACATATGAGTGATGTCATACAGTGTTTGTTTTTGTCTCACTTATCTCACTTAACAGAAAGTCCTCAAGGTCAAAAGATCTAACATCCATATCTGATCATGGCATTTTCCCAGTTAGATTTGTACATTGATTCTGCATTGCATATAAGAGAAACTGTAAACTTCTTTGCGTGATATGCTAGGTCATTCATGATCTTGTTCCTGTCTATCTGTCCAGCTTCATCTCCAGCAAGGCATATTTTCTATGCTTCCATACCTTTGCATGTGCTCTTCTACCTGTCAGGAATGCCCTTCCCATAATTTGTGGGTGGCAGACTCCTTTCAAGTCTCACCGTACATGCAGTTGCTCTGTGGAGTAGACTTAGGTTTCTTCTACAGTGTTCCCGCTGTGTTTTGTATTAGCGGTTTTCATAATGCATTATAATTATTTTAATACCTTACTTTCCTTTGGTATTTTTAGCTTCTTGAAAGCTGGAACCTTGTCCTTCTATCTTTGTATTCCCAGCTTTTAGCATGGAATCTGGTACAAAGTAGATGTTCAGTAAAATATTTGCTGAATAAATTTAGAAGTTTCTCCAAAAATTTTAATTTAGCCAGAGCATTTATATATTATAATATGTGCTGAAATAAAGATTAAAAATGTGAGGCTTCCCTGGTGACGCAGTGGTTGAGAGTCTGCCTGCCGATGTAGGGGACACGGGTTCGTGCCCCGGTCCGGGAAGGTCCCACATGCTGCGGAGCGGCTAGGCCCGTGATCCGTGGCCGCTGGGCCTGCGCATCCAGAGCCTGTGCTCTGCAACGGGAGAGGCCACAACAGTGAGAGGCCCGCGTACCGCAAAAAAAAAAAAAACTTATGTGACATCCCATGTTTCCTGGAGCAGTTCCAATTTTAAATAGCGTATTGGCCTTTAAGTGGAAATGTAGTTACCAAAACATAATATTTTTAGAAATATACACATTGAACCTATACCTTAATTTTTTAATTGTTTACAATTTACTTTTCTATTTGATTTCATGTACTTTAGGTCCTTTTTTCTAATTGAGATCACTTTCAAAGCAATAGACAGTGAAAAGTTGGCATCTAGGACAGAACAGTACCTAAATTCTAGTTCTGTCATTTTGCTGGGACTAATTACTGCACATCTGTATTTATATGAATATTAATAAATAAAAATTATCAGAAATTTAGAAATCCTTAGGTATAAGGATCTGCATAATACGGTTAAGGTTGGTACTGACAAGCTGCACTCTCAAAAATATTCTGACTTCAGGATGCTATAAGAGTAGCTCCCAGTCTTTTTTGGATTTCTGTTATTCTGGTGTGGTTTCTTTGATTTGGAGACCCCGATTCTTCTCCTTGCCCTCTTCTAAAGGTAAATTATTTATTTAACTTTAAATGAATTTTTAAAATAATTTTGTCTTGAGAGTGTATTAATACCCTCAAACAACTGGAGATTTCATAACATATCACATACTCATACATGAAAATGCGTTTGTCAGAGACACTATTTGAGAATTCCCAATTAGGGTCTGAAGTTGGCTGTAACTTATTACTATCCTTGACTAGAGAGGAGAGAGATGTTCAAAGTAAAAATTTGGAACCAGAAGGTTAGGGTATGAATCATGATTCCATGATCTAATATCTCTGTTTCTTTGGGTAAATCAATCTGAGCCTCAGTTTCCTCATCTGGAAAATGAGATAATAATACCTGCCTGAAATGGTTGTGAAAATTAATGGTTTCTAGAATAGTAGTGCCTAGTAAGTAAGTTCTTCATAAATTGTAACTCCTACTTGATTAGTATTAATAAAACCCTGGGAATAGGTAAAAGGTTTTCCTGTTACACTAAATATTGGGCAATTTTTCTTCTTGAGCAGTTGTTACACTATCTGTTTTCCCCAGCAGGTTGGTCTTTGAGATTCTAAAAACAAAAGTGGCTTACAGATGATACATATCAAGAAGCAGAGTCAGTGACTATTGTCATCTTGTCCAGAAGAGAACAGCACTTCGCTGCTATCCCCTGACATGCCAGTTAGAGAACAACATGAATTCATGTACTTCCCCTTTCGTTTTATTATACATAATATTGTTAGTACTTCTTCCTGCCTACATAGGTTCCTGGTCATGTTAAGGAATTTGTTTGACTAGGATCCTTTGATCTAGCCGGAGTGTCTCTCTTTTAAACCTTCTCTACAATCAAATATTTAAATCAATGTCTTTTTACTTGGAACAAATAACCTTTCTACATTACAAAAAAAAAGAGGGGGAGAGAAAGAGAGAACAAAGGAGAACTTTCTCAACTTCCTTCCATTGATTCTACAAACCTACTTGTTTGTATACCCATTCTTCCCTCACTGCTTTTTGTTCAAGTGTGTCATCAAGGCTTGCCTTGATCCACCTGCCTCCAGTTATTGCTGTTTGCTTTCACTTTACAGCCAAACTTCCTAAAAGAGCTGTCTCTTTCATATGTTCCCCCTATAGTCACTGTCTAGTAAGTAAAATTTGGCTTCGTTTACTCTGCTTCCTGAGAACTGCTCTCATCCTCCTGATTGCTAAATCCTGTGGCCACATCTCTTTTTTTACCTTGGTCTCTCAACACTGGTCACACATAACTACTTCTTTCTTCTTAAAAAAACTTCCTTGTTCTATGCACCATACTGTCCTGTGACTCTTCTTGCCTCTGTGGCCAATCCTTTTCAGTCTCCTCTTCTTCCTCTGTCTGCCTCTTGAATGTTGATGTTTTCTCCTAAGCCCTTTACACATTTTCTTTAGGATTTAGGGGGTTCTAAGTGAATATTTGTTGAATGAATGATATGTGTCTGTATTGGTGGTTTCTCAAGAGATTTGACTATAATTGGACCTCATTAACTGAAAAAAATTCAGTATGTGGTACCTGATCATACACTTCACAGCCAAACTTTGGTGCAGTCTCTCTGGACTATGCTTCTCTTAAACTACCCTACTGGATGCTTGCAGTGAAAAAAATCCAAGCTCATTATTCAGCTTTTATGTCTGTAAGGTTCAGTTAGCTTTTTTAAAGTTTTCTGTGTATAAAAGGTAATTATAAAGGTAATTTTAAAAAGCATGCATTATCCTAAATTTTTATACCAGTTTGACTATTTACAGAAATCTTAGAGCATAGGTGTCTGTCTTCAATAAAACAGTAATACTTTACTTGGAGTAGCGATTTAATTTAAATATACTCTGAAGTATATACTCTGAAGTTTAGGATTAGAAGAGGGGAGAGAATTAATATTTAATGAAACTGTTTTATGCCAGACACTGCCTATGTGTTTGCCTACATCATATATTTTCATCTTCCAACAACTCAGGGAGATAATTATTCTTAGTCATGTTACAGAGAGAAGAAAATTGAGGTTAAGGGGAATTAAAATAGATTCTACACTGCAGCATATATAGCTACTAAAATTTGGAAATGGAGTTCTGTCAGACATACATATCTTATAAATGATGCAGAAAATATAAGCTAGGGATGAATGCTAAATATAGCAATAATTTATATAAGTACTTGAGTTTACTAAATCCAAATTGTGTCAAAAGTTGTCTGTGTTATTTTGTCCCTAGGCAATTATTTGGCAGAAAACTAGAGTATCAGATCATAAAATGGCTCTCATGTCTGTTCTGGGGACTGCTGTTATGGGCAACATGGAACCCTTTCAGTACCACTCTGAAGAATCTCAGGTATACAACAAAAATGTTCTTTAATAATTCTAATTTACCAATGAAACTGTTAAATTATTTCCTTTTTGTGGGGTTGGGGTTGCAAGAAGTTTTTCTTTTAAAATTTTAACGAAGTATGTGTATAAGGTACAAAAAGAAAATATGCACAGAGCTCATATTAAACCTCTCTTCCCAGCCCTGCTTCCTGTTTTTATCTTTTCTGTTTATTGTTTAATTTTAAGTATCGTGGCTACATTAATTTTTTAAGTGATTTTCAATTTAGAATCTTCATCTGTTTACTTTCTACAATGAAAGAAAAGAAGTTGAGCTCTCTTACCTTTGTTTTCCCTTTTCCATCCTAGATGTATGTATTCCAGCTTTATTTTCTTGATCTGTCAGCTTCAGACAGTCTTCTTCAGTCCCAATAATATTGGATGAGGTTATTAACACTCCCAATCTTACTTCTACCTGCTCTTCTCCCTCTCAGTCATGTCAGCTCCACTTTCATGTTATATAGCTTAATAACCTGTTTTCTTATGTAACCATCTTTTGTTTGTTGGAAGAATTTTAATTATGTAATCATCTTTTATTTGAAGATTCATTCTAAAAGTTGAAAGCTTATATGGAGTATATATTACTATGACTTCTCTGTTCTCCTTTTCTTTTTTATAATTTGTTGCAATCTCTTTTCTGCTACTAGTTCCCCTCCTATCCTTTTTTGCAGTATTGAGTTCTTAATAATCATCTTATTGGAGTCTTGGATGGGAGCTTGTGCTCAATTAATGTGTTAAGAGTTCTCTCTCCTGAGGAACAATTCAGGCCACCCTTAGTGGCCATGATCTGACATGGGTTCTATTTTTCAGAGCTCTCTAAATAGTTGTTTAATAGTTTAGGCACTAGTGCCACCTTGGACTGGTCATGGTGGCTGACTTGGGATAATAAGGGTACTGTCTAAATTCCCCTGGGTTCCCTGTGGCTTCCTGGAACTTTGTTGCCTATGCTGATAACCCAGGAAGCTTGTGACAGGAGATCCAGACATGATATCTGTGGTGTTGTGCTTTAGAGATTCTACCTGTCATAGTTTGGTCTGAAGACCAGCAGCATTGGCATTACTTGGAAGCTTGTTAGGGTACTGTCTAATAAGGGTAATAAGGGTAATAAGGGTAATTTTAATAAGGGTACTGTCTAAATTCCCCTGGGTTCTGTCTAAATTCCCCTGGGTTCCCTGTGGCTTCCTGGAACTTTGGGATAATAAGGGTACTGTCTAAATTCCCCTGGGTTCCCTGTGGCTTCCTGGAACTTTGTTGCCTATGCTGGTAACCCAGGAAGCTTGTGACAGGAGATCCAGACATGATATCTGTGGTGTTGTGCTTTAGAGATTCTACCTGTCATAGTTTGGTCTGAAGACCAGCAGCATTGGCATTACTTGGAAGCTTGTTAGGTGAAGAATCTCAGGCCTCATCCCAGACATACTGAATGAGAATCTGCACTTTTTTTTTTTTTTTTTTTGAGGTACACGGGCCTCTCACTGTTGTGGCCTCTCCCGCTGCGGAGCACAGGCTCCGGACGCGCAGGCTCAGTGGCCATGGCTCACGGGCCCAGCTGCTCCGCGGCATGTGGGATCTTCCCGGACGGGGGCACGAACCCATGTCCCCTGCATTGGCAGGCGGACTCTCAACCACTGCACCACCAGGGAAGCCCAAGAATCTGCATTTTAATGCGGTCTCCGAGTGCATATTCAAGTAGGAAAAGCACTGATTTAGACCTTGGTTAGTTATGATTCCATGTGTGATTGGAACATGAGTCATTCCTGCAGTTTGGATTTCTTTTCTTTGATCTGTATTGAGATATGTTGCCAGATCTGTGCATGTCCATTGATTTTTTTCAATAAATTTATTTCATTATTTTATTTTTATTTTATCTGGCTGCATTGGGTCTTTGTTGCTGCGTGCGGGCTTTCTCTAGTTGTGGCGAGCGGGGGCTACTCTTCCTTGCGGTGCACGGGCTTCTCGTTGCCGTGGCTTCTCGTTGTGGAGCACGGGCTCTAGGCGTGGGGCTTCAGTAGTTGTGGCATGTGGGCTCAGTAGTTGTGGCTCACGGGCTCTAGAGCGCAGGCTCAGTAGCTGTGGCTCACGGGCTTAGTTGCTCCGTGGCATGTGGGATCTGCCTGGACCAGGGCTTGAACCCATGTCCCCTGCATTGGCAGGCGGATTCTTAACCACTGCACCACCAGTGAGCCCCATGTCCATTGATTTTTAAATTTTATCTTGAGTAGAATTGTACAAGGGCTGCTGGTAATCTTTGACAGATACCAAAACTTTGCTGCACCTTCACGTGGTTATTCTTGCATGGGGGAATGAGGGTACTTGGAAACTATGTGTTGCTGAGTAGTACCACTTCGGTGGGCTGTCAGAAGGACAGACTTTTGAGTGTCTCCCTGGTGAGAATGATCATCTAACCAAATCTCTCTTTTGTTCATGCACTGTGTGTCTAAATGGATATTGTATTTATGTTGCCACCAGCTACCCATCACTATTCCATGCTTTCTGGGCTTTCAGAGTTTCCTTGACCCATTCTCATTCCTAGCCAAAATCAATCTTAAGTTGTTTACCAACTGCTAATGGTTGCCCCTCTCACCTCACTTTTGTCCTCATTACATACATTCAAGTTGTGAAACTTGGCCACCAAGGCCCTTCACGGGACTGGGGTGGCAGATGCATAAGTCATTGGGAACCTTGGGTGCAGAAAATCTTCATAATATCTGTTTCTGTAATGTTGAGGGTCCCTTTCTTATCTATATAGCAACTCCATATGGGAAGAATCTCCTAATTATGGATGGTGATCCCAGCTGCACCACTGCTGTGGTGGCATTTCTTATGGAGTTTCCCAGTGTGGCTTTGTTGGTTTGATGGAACTCCTCAAGTTGGTTTTTTTGTTTGTTTGTTTGTTTTGACATCTATCTTCTCTTTGATAGCTCTGCATCAATCCATGCTAAGTTCTGGGTGAATTCCTCAGTGCTGCCTGATTTTTATTCCCAAAACAATATCTACTTTTCTGTTCTTTCTTCTAAACTTGATTTATAGCTACCAGTTTTGATTTCTTTATCTTCTGGGTTTTTTTTTTTAATAATAATGGTTTTTTATTTACTCTTTTGAAAGCATGGTACACATACTAATTTCAGTCATTTTCATATTGCTCTATCATTTTTATTCCTGAGAGAATATTCTCTCATTCTCTGCCATTTTATATGCTTTGAAATTTTAATTTACAAAATCACTTTGAATGCAGATTTATTGTTTTGTTTTTCCCTCCCACTTTCCCCTCCCTTCCCGTAGTTTGGCAGATACCACTGCTCTCCCAGCTCCAATTCAAAACTAGGTATTAATATTAGTAGTTCATGCCTTTCATCCTGACAATATTTTGCAGACCCTTTTTCCTAGCTGACTTGGCTTAACTTTATTTTTGGTTTTGGAGTTGTCTCTGTTCTTTCTGGTGATCCTTGCAAGCAGCTCCAAACAGTGGTCACAGCATTTTTTAAACATTTGTGGGTGTGGGAGGAGAAATTTGCCCATTTCAAAGGGAAAGACTGATTTAAATCCCCTAACTATATGTGTTTTCTGTCCTTATTTCCATACCAGAATTGAATTTCCAATTGACCAGCTGGTTTCTTTTTTTCTTTTTAATTGATATACAGTTGACATATTAGTTTCAAGTGTACAATGTTATGATTTGTTATATGTATATACATTGTGAGGTGGTCACCACAGTAAGTCTAGTTACATCCATAATCACACATCGTTACAATTTTTTTTCTGATACAGCTGGTTTCTGATCATAGAGCACATAAGGGCTTTTGATTTCAGCCATCACTCCCTGTTATGTTTAGCATTCATAACATCTTTATGTTTGTAGTTCCTTTGTCTTATTTTTAAACGGTTAGGTCTTTAAAAATTTTTGTAAGAATTTATTTTATCTATCACTGCTATGTATTCGCAGTTGGGATGGAGAGAAGGGAATTATTAATAAGTTGTGAATTTATTCCACTATCCTGATCAGAAGTACTTAAATTTTTACTTTAGAAACATAAATCCCATAGGGTTCTAGAGGTTTACCGAAAGAGGAGAACGTCAAGGTTACTTCAGCAGAATCGGGGCAGAGAAGAAGAGATGGGTTTGAGAAACTGGGTAGGGGGCAGGGCTGTTTATCATGGTAAAGGAATACAGGAGGAGCTAGTTGGACAGCAGGGTAGAAGTGAGCTTAAATATTTTATCGAGTTTTGAATGTGGTGAGATTGAGAAGATTTGTGTGACAGCTAGTTAAAGATAGTAAGCATTTGGGGATGAAAGAAATAAAGGTTCTACATCTGTATCTTAGCGTCACTGGTGTATGTGTATAGATGGGAATGAAATTACTCAGGGAGAGTAGAGAGCAAGAAAAAAGGATCTGATGATGAAACTCAAGGGGACCATCATCATTATAGACTGTAAGCAAAGAGAGAGAAACCAGCAAACCATACTAAAGAGGAAGTGTCAGAGAGGAAACAGAAAGAGAAGGCTGAAGCAGTGTCATGCTTCCCAAAGTAGAGAGTTGTCATTGGTATCAGGGTCTGTAGAGAGTCAGGTAAGGGTAGAACTAAGTGTCCATTGGAGTTGGTCACTGAGGTAGAAGCCAGATTATAGAATATTGGAGATGAAGGGAAGGAGAGAGGGGTCCATAGCTGAAGGACAATCAGGGGAGAATTATTTGTTTATATTTTGCCTTTGATTTTTGTTTTGCTATTTAGTTAATAGTTGGGTATAGAATCTTACAAGGTCTGTCTAATTTTTTATTTTGTTGCACTGATTTGTCCTCTTACAGACATTTTTCTTCACTCGAACTAGATGGATTTTCACTTTTTTTTTTTTTTTTTTTTTTTTGTGGTATGCGGGCCTCTCACTGTTGTGGCCTCTCCCGTTGCGGGGCACCGGCTCCGGACGCACAGGCCCAGCGGCCATGGCTCACGGGCCCAGCCGCTCCATGGCATGTGGGATCTTCCCGGACCGGGACACGAACCCGTGTCCCCTGCATCGGCAGGCGGACTTTCAACCACTGCACCACCAGGGAAGCCAGGATTTTCACTTCTTATAGCATTTTATAAGACTTTGCCATTTGATTTTACTATTCCATATAACTTACAGCTTGTTAGTTCTTAAGGTTGTCTTAAGCCATTTTTAAAGCTCCATATTTGGAAGTAATATTATTTATTCAGTGGCCAGCCAAGATGGTGTGGAAGGAAAACACTAGCAATATTACCAATTTTTTCTTCATTTTAATCTTCATTCTTCCCTATTCTGGGTATTTTTTTTCCATCAACAAGCCCAATAAGTCTTTCAGAAGCTAAACAGGCTCTCCCTGATGCTCAGCAAGTGCTTTAAGAAGGGTCTTATGTTACTTGGTAAATTATACAACCATTTATAAGTCTTGTTAAGTTTTACAGTTAAGTATTTTCATTTTATAATGGATTATCTAGGTTTATTTATTAACTTTTTTTAATTGGCACAGTTTGGCACTGTGATGGTAATGCGCTTAGTGTTCTAAAATTGGTACTGCATCTCCTTAAGCACTTATTTCCAAGGGCAGGGATAGCTGTAGACATAGGTGGCAGCCTGCAGGATACGTTGCCTCATGGTTTCTGCTTAACTAAAAATAGCACCCCCACTGACACTCTTGCTTTTCTAAACCTAAGCTGAAATTTTCCCATTATTACTGTTTCTTAACAGGTTAATAAAACAGCTGATGCCGGTTGTTTCAGATAAGAGATTATTATAGGCCTGTATTTTGAATAATTTGACCAAGATCACACTAGTAGTAGAGCTAGGATTTAAATCATGTCAGTCTGGCTCTATCCGGTATTCCTAACAATCCTCTGTATTATCTTTAAAAGTAAAAGTAGGAGCATTTTCCTTGCCTTCTGTTCCCTAAATCAATCAATCTTCTCGCTGGTATTTTTTCTAGGATTCTTCTTTATTTTCTCCCTCTTCAAACATTTGTAAAGTAGTTCTCTAAACAAAAATGAAGATAAAGTACAACGCTGCAATGTATCAAAGAGTAAAAGATTTTTTTATTTTCCCTCAGTAATGAAAACCCAGTCAGATTGACTTCATAGCATACTCAGAATAAAGATAGAAACAGCCACTTCTTTACAGAAAACGGTTGCTGAAAAGAAAAGGATAAAGAGCCAGAGGAAAGTCACAATATGAGGAAAGAAATTTTTAGAAGACAGAAAGAAGATCAGGTTGAGCAAAGAGCAGTATTTATGCTGTATGTCCTATGACAATAAGACATATGGCCGTTGGTGAAACTCTCATGAATGCCAGTTTTTCCTTAAAATAGAATTGCAAAAAGGGAGAGTCAGAGGCTGAGAACACCAATTTAACACGCTTCAGTAATTTATTTAAGGTTAATGCTCATGACATGGTTATCAGGAAATATATGGCTCTTTAGACCTTAAGATCGAAATCCATTTGTTTGTTAATTTTTTTATACCTTTTAAAAAATATATACAGTGTTATTTAGGCTTTTTAATTTTTTTTACTTTATTATTTTTTTTCATTTTTTTAATTTTTGGCTGTGTTGGGTCTTCATTGCTGCGTGCGGGCTTTCTCTAGTTGGGGCAAGTGGGGGCTACTCTTCATTGTGGTGCGCGGGCTTCTCACTGTGGTGGTTTCTCTTGTTGCAGAGCACGGGCTCTAGGTGTGCGGGCTTCAGTAGCTGTGACACGCAGGCTCAGTAGTTGTGGCGCACGGGCTTAGTTGCTCTGCAGCATGTGGAATCTTCCCGGACCAGGGCTCGAACCTGTGTCCCCTGCATTGGCAGGCGGATTCTTAACCACTGAGCCACCAGGGAAGTCTCAATTTTTTTATACCTCTTAATGTATTGTATATAGCCAGACCCATGGAATCACATTTATCATTGACATTGCATATCAATTCTGTAATTATTTATTACAATTATAGATTTATCTAAGTGGATTTCTTCCAAAGCATGATGCAGACCACTCTTTCACAAGTCTTTCGACCCCAGAAAGGAGTTTCATCTTTATAAACAGTCGACCAGTACACCAAAAAGATATATTAAAGGTAATCTTTTTAAGAAAAGGTATCACTTGGATCAGAAATAAAAACTCTGTCACTTGTCAGCTTCTTATAAGGACTACTTCTAAGAATTTGTTCCAAAATAAGGAAAAGGAAAAATAGATACAATATCATTTATTAAGCATTGTGCTAGGTACCTTACATATGACTCTTCACAACAGTTCTGCGGTGAATTATTATCCTTATTTATAGTGAAGAGACTGAAATGTTTGTGACTATCTTAGACCACATAACGAGGAAGTAACACAATTTGGATTTGAACCCAGGACTTTCAAAACATCCATGACGCTATGATCTTTTAACCATGAAGCCAGTTGCATTGGATATTTGTACTTCTTAATGAATGCTTGTGCTTTATGTAAGTTCAAAGCCTCTAAATGAGCATTACTATTTAGATACTACTTTTCCTAATAAGCAGTTACATCCACTCAGTTTCTCAGTTAAATATGCTTCTTTTGGTGGTATTTTAAAGATGGCAATACTATCTTTTTTTATGTCTTTTTTTTTTGTCTTTCACTATTACATGTATTTCTAGCTAATCCGACATTATTACAATCTGAAATGCCTAAAGGAATCTACTCGCTTGTATCCCATTTTCTTTCTGAAAATTGATGTTCCTACAGCTGATGTAGATGTGAATTTAACACCAGATAAAAGTCAAGTATTATTACAGAATAAGGTAATCTTTTTCAGATTTTTTTTGTATTTATGCTATTTACAAATTTATGCAGTCCTAACCATTTTCATATGAAAAAGATATGCTTGTTTCTGTAGATTTTTTAATATTATTTTCATAATTTCCTCTAACATTTGTTAATTTGTATTTTTAGGAATCTGTGTTGATTGCTCTTGAAAATCTGATGACAACTTATTATGGATCACTAACTAGTACAAATTCTTATGAAAGTAATAAAACAGATGTTTCCTCAGATGACATGGTTGTTAGTAAAACAACAGAAACAGATGTGCTTTTTACTACGATGGAAACATCTGGAAATAATTATCCAAATGTTGATACTTCAGCCATTCCTTTCCAGAATGATGTGCATAATGATAAATCCGGGCAAAACACTAATTATTGTTTGAATCATCATATGCATATTGGTGACCATTGTGATGATCATTTTAATAGTGAAAATTCTAGCATTGATAAGAACAGTGGGAATACATTTCAGGAGATTCCAATGAATAATTTATCATGTGAGGACACCCAAAAGGAATATAGTGAAGTTTGTTTTGTAGGTTCTGTTAAGCAAGCCCAATCAGAAAATGGCAGTAAAGGCCATATAGATGAGAGTGGGGAGAATGAGGAAGAAGCAGTTCCTGAGAAGTCTTTGGAAATTTGTGTAGATGACTGGAGCAAGGGAAATGTACTTAAAGATTCAAGAGGAGAAAACATTGAACCTGTGAAAATTTTAGTACCTCAAGAGAGTTTAGCATGTAAAGTAAGTAATAATAATAACCACCCAAGTCCTGAACAGAAGAATTTGAATGAAAGTTCCTATAACAAAAAATCAAATGTGGTAGATAACAAATCTGGACAGCTTACAGCTTATGATTTAATTAGCAATCGAGTAATCAAGAAACCCATGTCAGCAAGTGCCCTTTTTGTTCAAGATCATCGTGCTCAGTTTCTCACAGACAATTCCAAGACCAGTTTGGAAGATGCAACAGTACAAATTGAAGAACTGTGGAAGACATTGAGTGAAGAGGAAAAACTGAAGTAAGTTTCCAGAGCTTTCATGGGACCTGAATGTTCAGATATTTCCATTCTATATGACTCACTGAGTTAAAAAAAATTTTTTTTAACTTATTTATGGAAAAGCAGAATGGAAAACGGCTTTTGGCGTGACTAGAGTACCTTTTTTGGCATTACTTTTTTGCTAATTTAGAGGTTTTTATGGGATTTTGTTTGTTTGTTTTTTATTTTGGTACAAGCCTTAACTACTTTCTGATTTAAGTTTGTAGTTAAAGGTTTTCCATTCTTAACTAAAAACTACCATTTTCTTCTATTTCTTTTTTATTTTTACGTTAATCTTCCTATGACAGGACTTTTTCTTTTTTAAACTTTTGCATTAGAACAGTGGTGTTTTTAAGATCTTGACTATTCCCTTTTTAAATTGGTCTCTAAAATATGTAACACAATACAAAAAATTGTAACATTGTTGCAGATTTAATTTAATGATGTTAATACTGTTCCTATTCAGTATAACTCAAGGCTTTCTTATAAAATCTTTTATTTATTGACAACTTATAAACTATGGTGGGTTTTTGGGGCTAGGTAAATAGGTGGTTTGATCTCTTTGATTAAAATAACTACATATTATTTGCCATTTTTAGATCAGATGATCTGAATAAATATTCCCAAAAAATATGAGGGGTATTTCTAATTGACTTAGGGCACTTGCTGTAAACACAAAATATTATGTTTTGAGTGATTTAGCTCACAAGAAAATGAAAGAGTGCAATTATACTTCCAGTCACATATTATTACCTGAGGCAGTGGTCCCTACCTAACCTTTTTGGCACCAGGGACCAGTTTCGTGGCAGACAATTTTTCCACTGGTGGGGGCCGGTGGGGATGGTTCAGGCAGTCACGCGAGTGATGGGGAGTGGCAGATGAAGCTTCGCTCGCTTGCCTGCTGCTCACCTCCTGCTGTGCGGCCCAGTTACTAACAGGCCGTGGACCGATACCGGTCCGTGTCCCGGGGTTTGAGGACCCCTGACCTAAGGCATCGCAATACTATGTCAAACATCTGGAAAAAATTTTAAATGTAACCTGTCATCCAGAGTTTATATTTGGTGATAAACTACATGGATACTTGACCAATTTTTTTTTTCATTTTTTCATTAGCTTTTCAATCTTATAAAGACACTGTTAATTTAAAGTAATAAAGACCACTATTAACACACCAATAGGCAAAACCTCCACAAGTTAACTTTTTTTTTAAGTGGGGATGGTGGTTGTGTTTTGTTCTTTAATATATATCTGTAAAAGATAAATATACTCTTATTTTAAACAGAGCCATAATACAAATTGTTACCACTTTCTAAAACATGAATTCCTTAATCTTCATTGTTCAAATTTCTAATTATTTCATAAATGTCAAATTTTTTAAAAGTTTATTTGAATTAAGATGCAAATGAGGTTCACACATTGTTAATTATCTTTTGTCTTACATAAATGACACATTCAGTTTAAAGGTGAGAGCACTTGAGTTTTAATACAGTAAGCCCTCAGAAGTTGAATTGCATTGACCAGGGAGGTGATGAATTGAGAGCTGTCTGAGAAAATTAAAAAAAGCATAGATGTTCCCAGTTCTCATGGAAGTATTGACATTGGAACAGCTCAAGGTAGCTGTTCCCTTGCAGCCTCACAATAGCAGGTATTACTCCAGTTTCCTTTCAAGGAATGTCGGCATTGTTTCTCCTTGCAGGCCCCAAGGTGTTAAGGTACAAGGGTTATGGTTAATAGGTCTCATCTAAAAATTTGTTAATCATCAGGCAGTATTCTGGAATTCAGAATTTTCTCTATTGCCATAAGGTATACAAAAGAGGCATTGTTGGTCAAGAGCAGGCCTCTGAAGCTACACCTGCGTTCTAACCTCACTTCCTCTCTTTGATAGCTTTTTGTAAAAATGTGTGGACAGTATATCCCGGATTGTTGTGAAAATTAAATAAGATATATTGTGTGTTATGATACAAGATAAATGACTAGCACATAGTAAATAATTGTTCATGATGTTAATCAGAGTTTTTAATCTGTGAAAAGGAAATTTCTCTATTGTGATAGATATTATTTTTCATTTGCTTATTCAAGGTTAAATTTAATTTGGAGCCCAGAAATAGAAACCTGTGAAGAAAATATAGGTATCTTGGGATCAGAGAGCTTACTGTATGTCACAAAAAGCTCTATTAGAATCTTCCAGAGCCAGGGATCTGTGAATCAAAATCATGATTAGTGAAAAGGTAGAGTAAATATGTTATAACACAAGAATCACACTAACTACCATTTCTCTTCTGATCTTTATCTTAGAATTCTTTCCATGGTCTTAAATTCTACAAGGAGTGTGAAGGGATATGAGAGTAGACTCCTGTTCTACAGATAATCAGTCTTTCCAGCCATTCTTCCTTTTCTTCCCCTTTTTTCTCTTCTTGTTTCCTGTTTTTTTTCCATCCCCTTCCTTCCCTTTTTTCTTTCCTCCCTTGCTTCCTTCCCTTCCCTTCCCTTCTCTTTCCCTTCCTTGTTTCTTTCAGTTAGGAACTATTTACTGAGGCCATTCTGTGTACAAGGCCCTAAGTACTCTAGCTAGTCATTTCAGATACAGTGATAAATTATAAATAAAAGATACTTTTACTACTCATAAAAGTGCAGTCTAGTGAGGAAGACACTATTAAACAAATAGTAATCATAGAATATGAAGAGTTTTTAAATAAAAGGAACACAGAAGAGTTATGAAAACAGTTAGCAGTTGGGCTTAATCATATTTATGGGACAGGAAATGCTTCCCTGAGTAGAAATTAATCAAAATGGTGTAGGGAATTTTCTTTGTAGAAGGAACAGCATGTAAGAATGCCCAGAAACTAGAAGGAAAATAGTTATTGAGGAACTGGAAGATGCCCTTTTTATGACAGGAATGGATCATGGGGGAGTGTGATAAAGAAAGATGGGGTAGGCTGGTCAGATCATGGAAGGTTCAAACAGTTTTGAATAAGACATTGGATCCGGGTTTTCTACCGAGAGCTTAGGATTGACTTTGCAATAGAGGGTATCTACATTTTAAAATTTTTCCTTTCTGGATTTTTTTTCCCCCTTGCTTTCTTCTCCTTTCCTCTAGTGGATTAGAAACCACTGTGTCCTCCCACTGGGTTCTCAGTCAATTGATGTGAACTTGAACTTTCATTTGTAGTAGCTATGAACATATTTCTACTTAAAATAACTTAGAACAGTACTGTACTTGGGATATTATTGAAAAATGGTAAGTAAACTTTATAATTACATGTAATCTTGAGACACAGAAACATTTGAATTGATTACTGATAAATCAGAATTAATATTTTTTGTTCAAGTTACTAAATCCCTTAATGATATAAAGTTGAGGATAACAGCTGTTTTTACTTAACATTTACTTAATATTCCTTTGGACATAACTTTTTATATTTCCCAAGGAACTAATTAAATTGACTTCTTGAATAAATCAAAAGATTAGTACCATATGTGAAAATTTGCACATCATAATTAATTACAAATGGTAACCTTCATCTTGAACTCATTTTCCACCGTAGGAGGAAATCTTGAGTTTGAATGTCTAAGAGCTAAAAATACTTATTTATAGTACTTATTGAAGGTAAACTGTATTGAAAATTTTGTGTTTTATAATCCAGAACTCCAGATTCTAAGCGGAAATGGGAGAAAAATAACGTAAAAAATTATGAATGTGGCCTGGTCAGTAACCAAAAGAGGCATTTTTCATTCATCTAGTTCACAGTGAAATAAAGGCTGTTTTACATTCTCCTCCAGCTAACATTTCTTTATTTAACAAACATATGCTGAGTACAAATTACATAACGTGCTTGTTTCTTGTGTTTTAGTCTCACTTTTAACATTTAATTCCATTCTCCCAATAGTATCATTTTTATTTCCTAGTACATAACTACTCAAATTTCTCCTTAAAAATGTATATATGTTATCTACAATAGAACTCAAACAGTTTCTTAAGATTAGAAATAACACTTTCTAGTCTCAATTTTAAAACTGCATTTAAAGAACGTTTTATCAAGGTTGCTCAAATAATTACCAACGTTTAGTCAATTGTGTGCCCCGTTCATTATAAGATAGGTGTTTATTGATAGAAAATAATGATAACGAACATTTATTATCATTTACTATGTGCCAAGCACTATTCTAAGTACTTAAAACTCATTTTAAAGATAATGCTGCCCAACTCCAGCCTAGGTGTGGAGAATTGGAAACTCTGAGGGTAGGACCCAGGCATCTCAATTTTTTAGAAAAGGGTTGATATAACCACTATACCAGACTGCTGTCTTTGGCCCCAGGAGTTTCATTTTACTTCTGTTATTGTTAACCAAAAAGAAAAGACCTCAACTTTTTACCCAGTATAATTTTTTTTTTAATAAATCTATTTATTTATTTTTTGCTGCGTTGGGTGTTTGTTGCTACATGTGGGCTTTCTCTAGTTGCGGTGAGTGGGGGCTACTCTTCATTGCAGTGCGCGGGCTTCTCGTTGCGGTGGCTTCTCGTTGCGGTGGCGTCTCGTTGCAGAGCACGGGCTCTAGGTGCACGGGCTTTAGTAGTTGTGGCACGTGGGCTTAGTTGCTCCGAGGTGTGTGGGATCTTCCCAGACCAGGGCTCGAACCCGTGTCCCCTGCACTGGCAGGCGGATCCTTAACCACTGTGCCACCAGGGAAGCCCTTACCCAGTATAATTTTAAAAGGTCCATTACCTTGTTTGAAATTGAATTAAATTAGGTGGTTTGGATGTGTTCAGTTTATTTGAATTTATTTTTTTATTGTTGACTCTAAAATGAGAAATAAATAGTAACAAAAAAATTAACATTTAGCTATGAAACCATTACAAATTTAATCATATAATTTTTATTTTGAGTGTTATTATTATAGTGACCTTAACTTTACTAGTATATAATTATTAAATGTATGTAAGTTTTCTTTTGTTGTGCTCAGGGAATTGCTTCTTCTATGTTGATGATATAGCGCATATTTAAGGAGCTCTTCACATCTAAAATTGACTTTTTTTTTTTTTTTTTGCGGTACGTGGGCCTCTCACTGTTGTGGCCTCTCCTGTTGCAGAGCACAGGCTGTGGACGCACAGGCTCAGCGGCCATGGCTCACGGGCCTAGCTGCTCCGTGGCATGTGGGATCTTCCTGGACCGGGGCACGAACCCGTGTCCCCTGCATCAGCAGGCGGGCTCTCAACCACTGCGCCACCAGGGAAGCCCTGACTCCTTATTTTATTGTTTAATTATTTCCTTTTTTTTTTTTTTTTTTTAGTTGCCTGTACCTTAAAGGTTTTTTAAATTGGGTAAAGTTTAGCTGCTGTGAAATGCATAGATCTTAAATGTATATAGCTTAGTGCATTTTCATATGTGTACAACGATGAAACCACCACTGCAAACAAAATATAGAACATTTCCATCACCCCAGAAGGTTCTTTAATGCTACCTAGAAACCAGTCTCCATTCTCAGCCACTATTTTGATTTCCGTCGCACTAGCTTGGTTTTTCCAGTACTTAAACTTCTTATATATAAAATCATAATGATATGTACTCCTTTATGTCCAGCTTCTTCCCCTCAACAAAATATTTTTGTCGTTTTCATCCATGTTTGTTGAATGTATGCATATAGTTTATTCTTTTTTAATCAGTAAGTAATACTCAGTTGTATAAGTATACCACAATTTGTTTTCTCAGTCTCCAGTTGATGAACATTGTGTTCTTTCCAGATATGGGATATTACGAATAAAGCTGTATTGTTTAGTTTCCAAATATTTGGAGTTTTTCTAAATATTTTATTGCTACTGAATTCTAATTAATTTTGTCATGGACAGGGAAAATACTGTTAGATTTAAATCTTTAGAAATTTATTGAGAATTATGCCCAGCAGCATATCTCGAAGAATGGGCTCCTAAAAAGAATCTGAATTCTGTAGCTGTTAGATGTAGTGTTCTAAAATGACAAGTCAAGGTAGTTGATAGTATTGCTAAAATCTTCTTAAGGCTTTACTGATTTTTTTGTTTTGGTCTAATTCTGTTAGTGCCTAAGGGAGGGGCATTAAAGTCCCCAACTGTAATTCTGGATGTATTTCTACTTTTAGATCTGTAATTTTTTGCTTCACGTAGTTTGAAGCTTTTTGTTATTAGATCCATGCACATTTGTGATTGGTATACCTTCCTAATGATTCCCTTTGGTAATTATGAAATATTCCTGTTATCTGTGGTATTATTTCTTGTTTTGAAATTTATTTCATCGTATATTACTATAAGCTGCTGTTATGCTTACGATTTGCATGGTTTATCTTTTCCATTCTTTTACTTTCAAACTATCTGTCTTTTTCCCCCGTGCTATCTGTGTAACTCTTGTAGACACATATAGCTGGAATTTGCTTTTTTATTTAAGTGGACTGCATTTTAATTTTGCTGTATTGGATAGTGCTTTATGTTCCTAGATTTAAAATAAATTTTAATTATTATAAAGGGTTTTTTTAATCCTTCATTGTATTTTAGTACTTTTTCCCCTGAGAGTTAGTGATGTTTTGATAGAAAAAGATTCCGTTGCCCATCTCTTGGTGCTTTTCCCTAAGAAATTAGACCAGAGTATTGCATAGGAAATTGATCAAATACTTGAAAGCAGCTTGGCAAATTGTGCTTAGCATAGATTAGCAGAATAAAGAACATTGTACTTATTTCAGTATGCAAAAGCAAAAGTAAATGTGAAAGTGAAACAAAAATATTCAACTATACTGAAGGTGAAGGTGTTTCTGACAAAGTGCATTTTCTAAATGTTGATAATTTTTAAAATATTAGTAGTCACTTCATTTAAAATATTAATATTTTAAATTTTTAGGCGTCTACTCTTTTTTTCCTTGAGATATAATTGACATACAGCACTGTATAAGTTTAAGGTGTACAGCACAATGATTTGACTTACATACATCGTAAAATGATTACCACAATAAGTTTAGTGAACAGGCATCATCTCATGTAGATACAACATTAAGAATTAGAAAAAAATGTTTTTTTCCCTTGGAACGAGAACTCTTAGGATTTACTTTCTTAACGCCTTTAATATACAACATACATCGATGTTAGTTATATTTATCATGTTTTCTTTGGATAAATACCCAGAGGTTGAATTGTTGGATCATATGTTAGGTCTAGTTTTAATTTTTTGAGGAATCTCCAGACTGTTTTCCATAGCGGTTGCACCAGGTTACATTCCCACCAGCAGTGCACGAGGGTTCCCTTTTTTCCACATCCACACCAAGTTATTTGTTGTGTTTAACATTTCTTACAAAGCTAGTTTTGTGGTACTGAACTCTTTTAGCTTTTGGTTGTCTGTCAAACTTTTTATCACTCCTTCAAATCTGAACAAAAGACTTGCTGGGTAGAGTATTCTTGGTTGTAGGTTTTTGCCTTTCATCACTAAATATATCATGCCATTCCCTCTGGCCTTCAGAGATTCTGCTGAAAAGTCAGCTGATAGCCTTATGGAATTCTCTTATGCATAGCTTCTTGCTTTTCCCTTGCTGATTTTAATATACTCTCTTTATCTTTAATTTTTGCCAATTTAATAGCAGTGTGTCTTGGTGTGGTCCTCTTTGGGTTGATCCTGTTTTGGACTATCTGTGCATCCTGGACTTCCTGGATGTCTGTTTCCTTTCCCAGGTTTAGAGAAGTTTTAAGCTAGTATGTCTTCAAATATGTTCTCTGCCCCTTTCTCTCTCTCTTTTCCTTCTGAGACCCCTATAATGAGAACATTAGTACACTTGACATAAGAGACTCCCAGAGGTCTCTTAAACTGTCCTCATTTCTTTTTATTCTTTTTTTCTGTCCAGCTTCAGTGATTTCCACTACTCTGCCTTCCAGCTCACTGATCTGTTCCTCTGTATCATCTAATTTACTGTTGATTCTTTCTAGTGTATTTTTTATTTCAGTTATTGTATTCTTCATCTTTGTTTGGTTATCTTTGTATTTTCCTACTCTTTGTTAAAAACTTCTAACTTCTCACTGTGTCTGTCCATTCTTCTCCTGAGTTCTTTAAGCATCTTTATGATCATTACCTTGAACTCTATTGGGTAGATTGCTTATCTCCAGTTTACTTAGTTCTTATGGGGTTTTATCATGTTCCTTCCTTTGGAACATGTTTCTCTCTTGCCTCATTTTGCCTAATATGCTGTTTTTATTTCTATGTATTTGGTAGGTTCATTCCATTTCCCCCTCTTGGAGAAGTGGCCTTTTGTAGGAGACATCCTATGGGACCCAGTAGCACATTCCTTTCTGGTCACCAGAGCTATATGCTTTAGTGGTGCCCTCTATGTGGGTTGTGTGGGTCCTTCTGTTGTGGTGGGCTGACTACTGTGGGTGTGCTGGTGGTTGTGGCTGGCCCCCATTCCAGTTGGTCGCCATGCCCTGCCTTATTACAAAGGGTGCCAGCTGATGGTGGGCAGGGCCATGGCCAGAGGAGTCCTGGTTACTGGTGTGGGCCTCCCACAGGTAGATGGGGCCAGGTCATGAGTTGACTGGCTGTGGAGTCCTGGGGGGTCCCGAGGCTAGTCCTGGCCCGTTGGTGGGTGGAGCGGGGTCTCCAGGTGGCCGGCTGCCGGCTGGGGTTCCTTGATCTAGTGTCTGCCTGCTGGTAGGCAGAGGTGGTTCCTGACACAGCTTTCTGTATAGTTGTGGTGTCCCAAAGCTGCTGTCGGCCTGCTGGTGAGTGGGCCCAGTTCCTGACATGGCTAGCTGTGGAGTCTGGGGTGTCCCAGAGTAGGTATTGGCCCACTGGTGAGTGAGGCTGGGTCCTGGGGCTAGTGCCAGCACACTGGTGGGCAAAGCTGCATCTTGGCGTTTCTTGGTACAGGGCTTAGAGTTTCCAGGGCTGGTGTATGGGCCCAGGCCCAAGATGTCCTGGGTCTGTTGTCTAACCCCTGGTGGGCAGAGCTGGGTCCTAGGGTTTCCAGCTACAGGACCTTGTGGGGTCCTAGAGTTGGTCTCTGCCTGCTGGTGCCAGGACCAGTTCCAATAGCTGGCTGAATGTCCCAGGGCTAGTGCCCATGCACTGGTATGGGGAGCCGGATCCCAGGCCCTTTGGTAGATGGGGCCGGGTCCTAAGGGGCTGTTGACTCGGGTCCTGTGGCAGCTGGCCTGCTGGTGTGTGGTGCTGTGTCCCTGCCCAGCTAGCTGCTTGGCCTGAGGTGTCCCAGTACTGATGCTGACAGGCTGGTGGCTTGGGGCAGGACTGCATCCCTAAGCTAATAAGCTAGAGGGAGGATTCCAAAATGGTGCTTACCAGCATTGCACATGGTAGAATGAGCTCCCTAAAATGGCTACTGCCAGTATCTATGTCCCCACGGTGAGTTCCATTTGCCTCCTGCCTCTGGGAGGCTTTCCCAGATCAGCAGGTGGGTCTGACCCAGCTCCTTTCAGATTACTGCTTCTGCCCTGGGTCTTGGAGTGTGTGAGATTTTGTGTGTGCCCTTTAAGAGTGGAATCTCTATTTCCTTCAGCCCTCTGACTCTGTTGAAAGTAAGCCTCACTAACTTTCAGAGCCAAACGTTCTGGGGTCTTCTTTCCTGGTGCAGGACCCCTGAGCTGGGGATCCTAATGTGGAGCTCAGACACTATGCTCTTTGGAAAGAAGCTCTGTGATTGATATCATTCTCCTGTTTGTGGGTCTTCTCCCCTGGGGGTATGGTCTTGACTATACCACGACTCCGTCCCTCCTACCCATCTCATTGTGGTTCCTTCTTTATATCTTTAGTTGTAGAAGATCTCTGCTAGTCTTTAGTTCATTCTAATCGATAGCTGCTCTGTAAATAGTTATAATTTTGTTGTGCCCATGGGAGGAGGTAAGCTCAGGATCTTCCTACTCCACCTTGTTGGTCACACCTTTACATCTCTGGATTTTGCTTTTGAAATTCAGTCTGACGGACTCTGCCTTTCAAATGCAATAGTTAATCCATGTAATGTATTAATTGATATGGTTGTGTTTTGGTCTACCATTTTCCTATTCCTTCTCAGTTTTGTTCCTCTGTTCCTCCTTGTTTTGGGAGAGAGGCAGCCTCTTTAGGGTTAAAAGAATATAATTTCATATTTAATTTTAATTCCTCTATTGGCTTTGCCTTATTTTTTGCTCTGGGGAATACATTATACATCCTTAATTTATCATAATCTACTTAGAGTTAATAGGGTACCATTTTAGGAACTTCCGTGGCACAGCAGTTAATAATCCACCTGCCAATGCAGCGGACACAGGTTCGAGCTCTGGTCCGGGAAGATCCCATATGCCACGGAGCAACTAAGCCCGTGCTCCACAAGTACTGAGCCTGTGCTCTAGAGGCCACGAGCCACAGCTGCTGAGCCCACATGCCACAACTACTGAAGCCTGCGCGCCTAGAGCCCGTGCTCCACAAAAAGAGAAGCCACCGCAATGAAAAGCACGTGCACTACAATAAAGAGTAGCCCCAACTCGCCACTAGAGAAAGCTTGCATGCAGCAACGAAGACCCAACGTGGCCAAAAATAAATAAAATTAATTAATTATTTATTTAAAAAATAGGATACCATTTCACATAAACTATAAAAATGTTCCAAGTATAATTCCACTTACCACCCCTGTCCTTTACATAGTTGGTGTCATATATTTTACATCTACGTAAAAATAAACCGCATCTTTAAATATTACTTTTAAAATTTAAACAGTTATCTTTCAAAGAAATACGAGAATTTTTCAAAAGATCTTTTTTTTTTTTTTCCTGTTTACCTACATAGTTACCATTTTTGGTGCTCATCATTTTTTCCTATACATCTGAGTTTCCATGTGGTGACATTTCTTAATAATGTAATTATGTTGGCAACAGATCTCAGCTTTCTTTTTGAAAATGTCTGTTTCATCTTCAAGTTTGAAGTAAATTTTTATGGATATAATTGAATCCTGGATTCTTATAGCACTTAAAAGATGTTATTCACTGTTATCTGGCTCTACATTGCTTATGATGAGAAGTTATATCCATCATTTGTTGTGGTGCTCCTTTTTTGTAACATCTTTTTTTTTCCTCCTCTGTACTTCTAAGATTTTATCTTTATCTTTGGTTTTCAGCAGTTTGATTCTAATGTACTTAAGCTGTGGATTTCTTTGCATTTTTCCTGCTTGGGGTTCACCTTCTTGAATCTGTAAAATGTTGCATTTATCCAAATTGGGTAACTTTCAGCCGTAATTTCTTTGAATATTTTTACCCCATTACTTTTTTTTTTTTTTTTGGCTGCATTGGGTCTTGTTGCTGTGCACAGGCTTTTTCTAGTTGCGGCAAGTGGGGGCTACTCTTCATTGCGGTGCAAGAGCTTCTCATTGCAGTGGCTTCTCTTGTTGTGGAGCACGGGCTCTAGGCACACAGGCTCAGTAGTTGTGGCTCGCAGGCTCTAGAGCGTAAGCTCAGTAGTTGTGGCTCACGGGCTTAGTTGCTCCGCAGCACATGGGATCTTCCCAGACAAGGGCTCAAACCCATGTCCCCTGCATTGGCAGGCGGATTCTTAGCCACTGTGCCACCAGGGACGTCCCTACCCCATTACATTTATATTTTTAATCTGAGACTCGAATTACGTATATGTTAGGTTGCTTGTTTTGCCATAAGTCACTGAAGTGTTTTTTCAGTCTTCTTTCAATCATTTTTCTCTCTGTTGTTCAGATTGGATAATTTCCTTTGATCTGTCTTCAAATTTCCTGATCCTTTCTTTTGCCATCTCTTATCTGCTGTTAAGTGTACCCAGTGAATTTTTCATTTCAGATATTCTATTTTTTAGTTTTAGAATTTCCATTTCCATTTGGTTCATTTTATAATTTCCCTTCTCTGTTGAGATTACCCCTTCTAGTCTCTCATTGTGATCATCTTTTTCTTAAGTCCTTAAATATATGTAAAGAGCAATTAAAAAAAATTTTTTTTTGCAGTTCCGACATCTACATCATCATCTTGAGGTTGGTTTTTACTGTCCACTTTTTCTCTTTACCATAACTCACATTTTCCTTTTTTATTGCTTGAGTGGTAACTTTTGCTTGTATAATGGACATTGTGGTTGATATGTTGTAGAAACTCTGGATTCTGTTATCTTCCGAAAAGTGTTGGGTTTTGTTCTACCACGCATTTAAATTGCTGACAGATCACCTGGAGCTTATGGAGACTTTGTTTTACACTTCCTTAGGCAAAGACTGTTTAAATTTTGCTGTTAGTCCTAGGGCAGCTTCCTTAGTTCTAGAACATAGTTTTTTGTTTTGTTTGTTTGTTTGTTTTTGTTTTGTTTCCTTACCCCTAAGATGTAAGATGTAGCCCTCCTCCAGTTTTAATTGAAAGCCCAAAGTGTTTTCCAAGTCATCTAATTATGTGGGATTTAAACTCCAAACTCTGTTTCTCCTGCAGCAGGTAGCCACTGAAATCTCTGTTTAGCTTATTTAGCCTTCTAGTGATTATTTTCCTCTAGATTCTCACACGGGATTTTCTCCCTCAATTTCCAGCTGTTTTGGAAGCAGGGAGTTCTGTGTTCTGATGACTCAGTCTAATAAGAGTGCAGCTTTCTGACTGAGTTCTTGCTACTCTTCCTTAATGCTCTGGGGACTGCCCTCTGGGTAAAAGTGGTAAAAATGTGGATCTCTTTTTTTTCAAGGGTTGAATCCATTCCAAATTCTGCATGCTTTTCATTGCTCTTCAGTGCCTATTTTAAATGGTTGATTTCTGTATTTTGTTCAGAGCTTATGGTTATATTAAGGTGGGTTAATCCAATACGAACTCCTTTGTAGTTACTGAACCTGGAATGCCAGCTCTTTATTTTTTATAAAATTTGCTTCGGATGGTTAATGTATTTCTCATTATGACTTCATTAGTTCTTTTTTATCTCTATTCATAGATATGAAGAGAAGGCTACTAAAGACTTGGAAAGATACAATAGGCAAATCAAGAGAGCCATTGAACAGGAGTCGCAAGTATCATTAAAAGATGGCAAAAAAAGGATAAAACCCACCAGCGCATGGAATTTGGCACAGAAGAACAAGTTGAAAACTTCATTATCTAATCAGCCAAAACTTGATGAGCTCTTTCAGTCCCAAATTGAAAAAAAAACCCAAAACATTAAAAAAGTTCAGATCCCGTTTTCTATGGAAAACTTAAAAAAGAATTCTGATAAACATAGGAAATTTGACTTAGAAGAAAAGGACGAATCTTACTTGATCCACAATCTCAAGTTTCCTGATGCGTGGCTAATTACATCCAAAACAGAGATAATGTTATTAAATCCATACAGAGTGGAAGAAGCGCTGCTATTTAAAAGACTTCTTGAGAATCACAAACTTCCTGCAGAGCCGCTCGAAAAGCCAATTATATTGACAGAGAGGTATGGTGAAGTAATATAATTTTTTTTACTCTAAAAACATTTATTGAAATTGAAGGTAAAAAGTTGAAAGTGTTTCCTAGCAGGGAAAAGTGGTATTTATTTAAAGAAATTTTTGTAATTTGATTTCACATATTTAATGGAATTGTTTTTAAATAAATAATTTTAGGATATTCTAGATAGTTTACTTCTGCAGTTAATAAATATCAAGCTCAGTTCCCCCCTGTACATTAGTGATTTCCCCAGGGTAGTCCTGACATTGGATTGCCATGACTCTTCTTCATTGTGCACTCTTTGTTTTAACATTTCAAACATATACCAAAACAGAATTATTCAATAAATGCCTTTATCAACAATTATCAAGATTTTGTCACATTTACTGTCTGTCCTTGGTATGTGTGTATATATATATATATATATATATATATATACACACACACACACACATACACACATGTATGTTTTTCCTTTTGCTAAAGGATTTAGAATGATTCCCATCCTTAGAATTTTCAGTATGTTTCTCTCTAAAATGGCCATTTTCTTAGCCACAATGCCTTTTTTCATGCGTTACACAATACTAATTCCTTGGAATTGTTCCTCATTGTCTCAGAATGTCTTTTTATAGTTTTTAAATTAAGTTTAATTTATATCTAAACAAGGTCCAACCATTACATTTTGCTTTGTATTTTAAATCTCTTCTAATATCACACCGTTAATGTAGATTCTTAGTTGCTTGTTCATTGGGATATCCCATTGTCTCTATTTGTCTCTCTTGCTTTCTTGTGATGGTGTTTAACTTGTTTTTCTCTCTCCCATTTTTAAATGGAAGTTAGCTCAGGAGGATTGAATAGATTTAGATTCTACTTTCTGGTAAGACTGCTTAATAGGTGGTGCTATGTACTTCATATTTCATCACATCAAAAGGCACTTATCACTGGGTTCAGCTGCTGACAACCTGATGTTCCATCTTAAAGTTCCCCAATAACCTTTCCATCTAATGGTTTTATCCATTGATGATTGTTGCCTGAACTAACTTTATGATAGATTGTTATGGGGGTATTTCCTTTTCATATCCTATGTGAGCAAATTGTTTTCTGTAAAAACAAATAACTGTTAAATAACCTACTAACATTTTACTTTTTTGTACTTAATATTTCTTTTTTAGTCTGACATAGGTAGAAGAAATTATATTTATGACAAAGGAGATAAAAACCTGAAATTAAAAAGATGATAATTTGTTTTGGAGGCCAACGTTCTGTTTCAGACTTCCAAGAATAAATCAGAAATCATTTAAAAAATGTATTTAAACCCTTGTGTTAAAGACCCTGCCTCCAGAAAGAAAAACAGGCCAGAACCAAAAAAACATTTGATAAAGCTATCTTTTTAATTAAGGCAATAGTAATCACAATAATTAAAACCCAGTGTCTTTTACAGTTTTCTTTTAAGACCGGCTAGGAAACTGTCAAAGAAAGAATTAAAAAGAATTAATACAGCCTTAGGCTTAATTAAAACAGTTCAAAAATCTGATAGTACTTTTCTTTTTCTTCACTTAAAAAGAGCTAAGGTGTATTTTGTATACTCCACTGCTTTTCTAAATGGTATTCGTAAATTTTCATTTAGATCTCAAAAATATTTTTGTGCTTTATGAATTATAGGTTTTTAAAAATATTCTTCTTTGTGGCATTCTGTTATTTAAAAACAAATAAATTAAAAGTTATTATTTGGGGTCCATACTGGCCTGAGAATAAATCTTTCTTATTTGAACATGGACAGCAACAAAGCTTAATTCAAAATTGTTTTCACCTTTCTTCTGAAATATGACATCCCCATCACAGTTAATAATATAAGTTTTTAAAAACTGAGTCATAAAGAAGGTAATTATGGGTTGGGCTCAATTTTCGTTTCAGAGTTCTAATGCAGGTTGTGTAGTTTATCTCTCAACGGAGTATATAATTTAGAGATTATAAAATACAAAGTAAGAGCTCAATAATAATAACAATAATGGCTCATATTTATTGAGCTCTTACTATATGATAGGAACTTTACTAAGCCCCTTGCTTTCATGATCTTATCTTCACAATAACTGTATGAGAGGTATCCACATTTTAACAAGGAAACTGAAACACAGAATGTTAAGTAACTTACCAAGGTTCATACAGTCAGTATATAAGCAGTGGATCTAGCATTCCAATCTTGACAGTAACTGTAGACCCTGCACCACTAATTTCTATACTATATCATTATCACCACCACTACCACCGCCACCGGCTCTCAGATTGGTCTTCTCAATGTTGGGTTAGACCAGACAGCGCACATCTGCTATATAGCCAAAGTTCTCTCCATGATATCTGCTCTTATAGCCAGTGGGGTCCTCAGCCTTTCAGAGGTGATAAGCAAAGACATCATCTATTCATTTAATTTTCAAGGGGTACAAGATTTTAATGAAGTAGCAGCTCATCATCCTGCACTGGATAGAATATAGAACAGTGCCTTATTTACATAGGTGTCAACTGTAACCGACACATTACTGTAAATAACATGTTACGAAGCACCTGACCAAGCCTAAAACCAGCATGAAACGTTAATTTGTGCCCTAGATAATCGTTGGCCACCTCAAAATTTTGTTTAGGGCTAGTTCCACTCAGCGTATGCCACCTTTGGCAAACATACCATGCCTATAGTATACTGGAGGTATCTCTCCCAAGCCCTGAGTTACTTTTATAAGTTCTTGGGAGAAAAAGATACATGCTTACCTTCTTATTGAAGAAACCTTGACTAGCAATAGACTATTACACAGGATGGGCTACATCAATAACTTGACAATGTGTTTTTGTAAATAAAGGTATAAAATGGCGTTATTTATAAATAAAGTTTTCATTTGTATTATAGAGAGAGTACTTTTTAAATTTCACATTTAGTTTGTATAACATTCTAGAAGATAGAAACTGTCTTTTGTGTCTATTCTTCCTCCTTTCTGTACACTGTATATATGGTAGGTCTACGAAGTATTAACAGAAATGTAAAAAGGTAAAGTTTCTCACAGGGCTCCTTATACCTTTGTATTTTGGTTAGCGATAATAACACTTTTTAAAGGGCCGTCGGATTAACTTTTCTCCGTAAATTCTCTTATTTCACTTTACGTATTTAATAAGTTAAAGGGCCATAATTTCTTTTTCAGTCTTTTTAATGGATCTCATTATTTAGAGATTTTAAATAAAATGACAGCAGATGACCAAAGATACAGTGGATCAACTTACCTGTCCGATCCTCGTCTCACAGCAAATGGTTTCAAGATAAAATTGATACCAGGTATGATAATGTGGTTTAATACTTCCTGACTTGGAAAAATAAGTCTTGTTCCAAAAGTTACTTTTGAGTTTCGTAATTTACAGATATCACGGTATATTTTTGTCTCACCAAAAGTACAGTGTCAGCTTTGTAAAAACAGTCATACTTCAGAAAGGTCACCTCTGCCTGAAACAAGCAAGTTTAGCATCTCTTTCAGTCCATTGCCTTGTATTTTAGCATTTCCATAACTAATCAAGTAATTGTAATTTTTGCCATCCTTTGTCACAATATGCAAACTGCCTGCTGTGTCTAACTGAATTATTAAATACTCCTTAGATGATGAAGCAGAAATAGACATGTAGGGTACTAGAATTGACTAACAAAAATTAAACATCTCTTTTCCTTTTTTAAAAGCATTTACTTGCTTTGCCAATTAGATGTGTAGCATCAACAGTCTTACTGTTTGGAGAGTGGATGATTTGATTCCATGGCTTTGCTAAAAAACCTGTCATAATACTGTTTGCTTACTGTGGAAATTCACTAGGTGCGGAGAAAAAAGAAAATTCTTCTGACTAGGAGACTTCAGTTTTCCTGGCTGGCCCCTTCTCTGTTCTTTCATAGTTTCCATACTTAACTGCCTTCTGCCCTAGCTACCTAGGCCAGTCTTGTCCTATTACTTTGCTTTCATCTGGTATCAAGCAGCACAAAGGTACCAGGAAGAGTGATTCCACTGTCCCTTCCTCCACCCTCCCCTAAACTTGCCATGACCAAAGTGTACAAAAACAAAACAATGTAGAAACTTTTTAAAGGATTGTTTTACTGAGACATGAGAAGAAAATAAGTAAAAACAATGTACAAAACCATGAAATGGAATACATACAGAAAATGCTTTGGTGTTCCAAATTTTAACTTTATTGACTAGCAGTTTTAAGAAAACCTACCCAGAACTTCTTTCCTCCTAACCTCAATCCTGGATATTTAGATTTGGAGTGAAGTGTTAGTCCAAATCCCACCTCTGCCATTTAAAAACATGTGTTGTAGGTAAAGTCAGTTGGCCTCAGTGTTACCTCATCAATAGCAACTAATAATTATTATGTGCATGGCAGTAGTCTAAGTATTAAATGTATTAATTCATTTGATCTTTCTAATAGCCCTGTGGTTCTGTTACTGTGCCCATTTTTTATAAATAGAAAAATTGAGGCATGGAGAAACTAAGTTTGCCTAAGGGTACAGACTAGTGGTAGAACCAGGATATGAACCCAAGCAATCTGCCTTTAAAACCAACTCTTAACTAATTTATGTTGATTTCCTATTAAAATTGATATATTTACTTCATGAAGTTGTTAGCACCAAACTAGGTACTTAGGTAAATCAGCATAGTACTCAGCAATGGTATGTGTTCAGATATTCTCTTTTCTTCCAGCACCCCCTTTCTGACCTGAACTGACTTGTAGTCATTTTTTTGGTCCTCCTAGAAATCTTTCATCCTCAGGACTTCTGACGTTTTGAAAATTTATTTGAAGTGTGAAGCAAGGAGTTTATGTATGTGTATGTGTGTGTGTAGCAAGATGTTTTTTTCTTAATCTATTTTCCTAATTAACTATGTGGCATTGGTGGCAGGTACTTTTTTTTTTCATGAAAGATGTTATCACAACAATTTTTTTTAAGTTAGGATAACTACCCTGCCTGTTCCAAGAGCATGTTTGTTTTTGAGTTACCCAGTAAGTTTCTGTGTCACAGATGCTTTCAGCTCTCAGCTTGTAGAGAATGTTTTTAAGTCCTGTAAATGCCAGGTGCTTTGCATGGTACCAAAGATACGGAAATGAATAAGCCAGTCATCTGCGAACTGACTTGATTTGATCGGAATTAACTTTACTTCGATTATCATCAGCATTATTTCTCTTCTCAGTAACAGATCAAGTTAAAGGCATTCGTTTTTTTCTTCATTTTTTTTAAAACCATTTTTTCATTCATTAATTTTTATGTCATGTTTTCTTAAAGACCATTTCTTCGTCTTTTAGTGAGAGTTTTGTTGTATTGGACTAACTTTTGATCAGCAGTTTGCCAGTTGTCATTAAAACATCTTTAGATAAAAGCACTTGAAAGAGGAAGAATATATCTGGCTTTAAGGAAAAAGATTCTGAATGTGACCCTAAGAACTTTGCTTGTTAATGAGAATAGCTTTTGTTTTATATCAATAAGAATTACACATTTTAGGAACTGAAAACTTGTCAAACCACTTATTGAAGTATTTTCGGGAAATTGGGAAGCATTTCACAGAATTTTATGGAAACTTCTTGAACGTGATTCCAAATGTCTCTAAGTTTTTCATATCTAAATTTTGCAAGCACAGATATTAAAATATTGCTCAGTTTCCTTGTTTGTTGCCATATACTTTTTACCCATATCCACAAATAATTCTGTGAAATGTGTATAATTTTCCAGCATTCATGTAGACAGTATTAGACTTTTCAGTCAAATCATACTGTAAATGGTATAGAAGCAGCAATAGTGAAAAGTCTCTTGACTGATAAATTTTACTCTCTGTATAAAAAGATGTGAACTGGAATATTCTGCTACTTCCTCTTTGCCTATCTAAATCCTGTTTCAAGTCCCATTTAAGTTCCCCTGGTTGCTCAAACTCTCATTTTGTCTTCCTTCACTGAGCTCTGTATTTTACCCCTTAACACTTGATTATGTATCTTCTTATATTATTCTCCAGTTGTTTCCAGGGAATAACATTAGGATGCCTTCTCTGTTTAGTATACCACCAGTTCATCTGCCATTCAGGTCAAGGAACTAGCCTGTAACTGGGAACAGGTTAGGAATAGGGTCGTTGACATCTCAGGACCTGAAACTCTTCAAGCTACATCACTCCTCTTTTAAAATTTTTCCATTGATAGCTACCACTTACCAACATGGGACTGTCTCTTTTTTTTGTTTGTTTTTTTACTTATAGGTACTTATAGGTAACATTTTGTGGTCTCCAATATTAAGAACACTGTTACACAGATATAACCAAAGAAAAAAAATTTCTGCTATTTTCTAAAATCATAAAATGCATTCTAAAGCCAAATTTGATGCTTGGGAATATATGCTGTTATGGATATTTTACCCCATTATATATCCACTCATGTTGCTACTTTTTAGTTTTATTTTAATCACTAAATTATTTAGTTTAAATAATAGATAATATAATAGATAATAGATAATATGTCAGATTTAAACATTATTCTAGTAAAATAAACATTAGTATTTCATTTCCTCAAATTGCTAATATATTAATAAGTTACTATAGTGGTAATCATTTTGTAGTTTATATGTGTGTTTATCAACACTTTGTACACCTTAAACGTACACAGTGTTATATGTCAAATATATCTCAATAAAGCTGGAAGAAAATAAGTTACTATGTGAGTATTTTTATAATAACCTGTTAAGTTAAACTAATCATAGAAATAATTCAGGTTTTTAGATATTAAACCAGTAGGATAGAATTTGAACAGCAGCAGTTGTTAAAACATTTAAACCAGTTTTATTTTAATAAATAATAATGGGGCTCCATTTTCTCTCCAAAGTAAGAAATGTTCTAAATAAATGTAGGGAACAGAACAACAGTAACTGAGATTAAATTAAATGATGTAAAGCACATGTGGTTTCTTCGAGCACTTACGACTTAATGTGAATGTGAAATCCTATGCGAAATTATTATTTGTTCTTCAACTAAGGAACGAAACTTTTTCCTGACTCTATTAAAGTCTAATGAAGGTTAACTAAATACTCTAACAGTGATTTTGTTTTTAATAGACATTTTCTGGAATATAGTTTAAACAAAACTAACTATATATGTGGTTTTATTTTTTTTTTTCCTTTAGGAGTTTCCATTGCTGAAAACTACTTGGAAATAGAAGGAATGGCTAATTGTCTTCCATTCTATGGAGTGATGGATTTAAAAGAAATTCTTAACGCTATATTAAACAAAAATGCAAAGGAAGTTTATGAATGTAGACCTCGCAAAGTGATAAGTTATTTAGAGGTATGCATTATTAGCTTATGTAGATTGTCTAGGTTTTAAGATACTTAACTTTTCCTTAATAAAATACTAAATGGTTTCAAAATAGTAAAGTTTCTATAAGGCTTATTATCTGTTTGCAAGAGGAAATACTATTTAAAAAAAAAAACTCCATTAAAAGTTTCATATCATGGACTGGTTGTGGTAAACTCTATCATGGATCCTTACTATAACATTATTTCTTGAATACATATTGAGGAAGAGCCTTATGCATGAGACACTTTGTGAAGTTTTTTGTTTTGTTTTGTTTAGAAGGGATTCAAAATTGCTCCACCTTGATACCAAACACTTGTCTAAAAAGAACTGTAATGTGATTTTAAGCCCTGATCTCTTCAAGAGCAAAAGAGGGGAGGGGGAATGAAAAATGTAGATTATTGAATAAATGGAAATTTTCATTTTCTAGCAGTATCTACCACAAATGAGAAGTAAAAGTGGATTAAAAAATAAATTCAAAAGTAATAGAGGATGGAGGCAGGTTATAAAGTTTTAAATGTCCAAGTGTTGGGCATTTGGTGGTAAAACAATAGTGATTGTCTCTGTATTGAGGTTCTGTCCTTCAAGGTTGACTCGTGTTATTTTGAACTTTATAATAAAGTTTATTTTCTTCCTTTTAAAAAATGAGTCATTTTTGTTTAGACTGTGATCATGGTGGGCCGTGAATTCTGAGGGTCAGATTTCCTCAACAGGAAAGTCCATTCTTTACCCTTCCTGAAGATTATAGTCAGTAGCATTCTGTGAATACTTCAAGAGGTTTGTCCTATGGAACTTGCCAACCTATTGTGGAGGCAATTCAACACTGATAGTTTCTAGGGACCTGGAACTTTTCTTGTGAAGGAGTTGGTATAAACTAAATAAAGGTTGAGGGAGTTGTGGGTAGTGTTTTGTGCATCGAAGAACAACATGGGAAGAAGTAAGATTTCAGAAATAAGAGGAAAAAATGGTTGGGATTAGTTACAAATACTTTTACTAATACTGTACCTCTCATTATGTTAAGGCAATAGTGGATGTGATTCTTAGGGAAGATAGTCTAAGGAAAAAAGAGATCTTCTGTCAGAACCATAGTTATGCTTCCATTGACGGTCAAGCTGAATAAGATGAATTGAAGATAACGATAGAAGAGTAAAAAAAGAATCAAGGGAGGAGTGGATATACAAATCAAGGGAGGAGTGGATATACAAGTTAAGGGAGGAAAGAAACTTAAAAATAAGTAGTATCACATTCTCTATAGGGTATAGTTGCTAGAAGACCAGCAGGTGTGGCTGCTAGATGGCAGTTATATCCTACAAGAGAGCCATAACGGAAAAGTAGTAGTGATAGTGAAAGAGTGGGAGCAGTGGTGAAAAGTGTAGGCAGCAAGTTACATGGTGGTGAAGGGACAAAAAGAGAACATGTTTGTATTGAATTCATTGAAAAAGTCTTACAGTAAAAGATTGAAGAGCAGATGTTCCAGAAGAGGCAGGAAGGGAGATGAGTTAACAATATAAGCTTTAGAAAGGTGAAACCATTCTCTGAATCAAGAGCAGATGAGGGGAGAGCTTTAAAGTGAAAGTAAGAATATTTTGAGGTAAACTTGAGAGAAGTCATGTATGATATATGTAGTAATGAAATAGGAGAGGTTATCTGCTGAGAGTGAAGAGGCTGGGGAGGCACTTGAGGATTTGAGTATATTGGAAACGATGTGAAAATAAGAGCTGCAGGTACTTCAAGAGAAGGTTGATTAGAGAAGAATAGGATATTCAAATGACATTAAAGGCTCATAAGAGCTAATACTGGTATTGGATCCAGCCAGCGAGTTTTGTGATTCTCCAACAATGCTCGGTAGAATTTATCCAAGGGTAAGGATTAGCAAGAGGAATATGGTGTAAGAAAAAAAGGGTGAGTAACGAAATTTGAACACATACTATATATAAGAAACTGTTTAATCCTAGAGGGATATAAAGAGAATTAGATTCTAGTAAGAACTTGCCCTTAGATTCTAGTTGGAATCTAGAGGGAATGCAGGAAGTGAAGCTAGAGATAGTATCTTTAATGCCTCACTAACTATTCACACCTGAAGTACGGAAAGATGACAGAAGGGTGCTTGTGGGCCAGGAGAATTAGGAAGGATTGAGGAGATTAAAGGTCAAAGTGAAGAAGAAGAATAGATTTAGTTGGAATAAAGGAAGTAGGATGATCTGAAAGATAATGGGAGAGAGTATGTGGTTAGAATAATGTTAGCATTCAGGATCTTCGAAGTAAAACAATTTTTGAAAAAAATAAATCTTAGAACAAGCCAACTTCACTAATGCTATTTTACCCCCAAACTGTCAGTCTTCCCTATCTCAGAAAACAGCACTACCATACCAAAAATTATCCTTGATTCTGCATCCTTCATAACCAGTCCATCAGCAAGTCTTGACTTTACCTCCAACTCATGTCAGGAGTCTTTTATAACTCCCTCCATCTCCACTACTATCTCCCTAGTCAAAAACTCACCAGAGATTGCATTGAATCCATAGATTGCCTTGAGTAGTATGTTCATTTTAACTATTCTTTCAATCCAAGAACATGGTATATCTTTATCTGTTTGTGTCATCTTCAGTTTCTTAGATTAGTGTCATAGTTTTCCAAGTACAGGTAGGTGTACTCCTAGGTAGGTGTACTCCTAGGTATTTTACTCTTTTTGATGCAATGGTAAATGGGGTTATGTCCTTAATTTCTCTTTCTGATAGTGTATAGAAATGCAACAGATTTCTGTATATTAATTTTGTATTCTGCAAATTTGCTGAATTCATGATGAGCTCTAGTAGTTTTCTGGTGGCATCTTTAGAATTTTCTATGTATAGCATCATGTCATCTGCAAACAGTGAAAGTTTTACTTCTTCCTTTCCAATTTGGATTCCTTTTATTATTTTTCTTACCTGATTGCTGTGGCTACAACTTTCAATACTGTGTTGAATAAAAATGGTGAGAGTGGGCAACCTTGTCTTTTTCCTGATGGTAGAGGAAATGCTTTCAGCTTTTCACCATTGAATATGATGTTGGCTGTGGGTTTGTCATAAATGGGCTTTATTATGTTGATATATGTTCCCCCGTGCCTACTTTCTAGAGAGTTTTTATCATAAATGGATGTTGAATTTTGTCAAGAGTTTTTTCTGCATCTGTTGAGGTTATCATATGGTATATATTCAATGGAATACTACTCAGCCATAAAAAAGAAGGAAAATTTGCAACAACATGGGTGGGCTTGGAGGGTATTATGCTAAGTGAAATAAGTCAGACAGAGAAAGACAAATACTGTATGATATTACTTATATGTGGAATCTAAAAAATACAACAAACCAGTGAATATAATAACAAAAAAGAAACAGTCTCATAGATATAAAGAACAATTGAGTGGTTACCAGTGGGGAGAGGTAATATAGAGGCAATATAGGAGTAGGGGATTAATGATTAGCTTATAAAATAAGCTACGAGGATATACTGTACAACACAGGGAATATAGCCAGGTTTTATAGTAACTGTAAATGAAGCGTAACCTTTAAAAATTATGAATACTATATTGTACACCTGTAACTTACATAATATTGTATGTTACACGCAATAAAATATATATATATATAATTAATTTTTAAAAACAGCTCTCACCAGGACTGCAGTGAGACTGCCTGCAAGACTCCTGCTTCTCTTCTTGCCCTGCCTCAAGCCATACTGCACAAAGTAGCCAGACTGATTGTTTTAAAATGTGAAACGAATGTCAGGCTTTTGCTTAAAAACCCTCTGGTTACTTCCCTGTGCATTCAGATTAATACCCAAATTGCTTACCCTGTCCCAAAGGGTGATGGGGCCCCTGCCTAACTCCTTTTCTTGTTCATCTCTTCACTTTAGTAACTCTCCTGCTCCCACACTGACCATTCAGTTCTTTCTGTTCCCTCTGTCTGAAATGCTTTTCTTTCCCCATCATCTTTGCATCATAGTTCCTTAAATTGAAGCTTAATTGTCACCTGGAGGAAGCTTTTCCTAATCACACAATCACTCTCTATCACGTTGCCCAGTTTAATTTTGTGCACTATTAGTCGCTGAAATTGTCTTTGTATTTTTATCTTTCTGCTTCTCTGCACTAGAATGTCAGGTTTAGAAGAGCAAGGATCTTGTTTGTCTTGTTCTCTGCTGTATTCCTAGAACCTACAGCAGTGACTAGCACATAATTGGTGTTTAATAAATATTTGTTGAGTGAGTAAATAATAAAAGAATATAATCAATTTTCTGTCTTCCTCCTTGCCAGTAAAAACCTGTTTTCTGCTTCAGGGTATATCACTGTAAAATGTATTGCTTTCTCTCCACAGGGAGAAGCAGTGCGTCTGTCTAGACAGTTACCCATGTACTTATCAAAAGAGGACATCCAGGATATTATCTGCAGAATGAAGCACCAATTTGGAAATGAAATTAAAGGCTGTGTTCATGGTCGCCCATTTTTTCATCATTTAACCCATCTCCCAGAAGCTACATGATTAAATATGTTTAAGAAAATTTGTTACTATTGAAATCGATATGGTCATAAAGTAATATGAGTTGGGTTTCAAACTGTCTTTGTACTATCATGTGTCAAATGGTTGTTTTATAAGTAAGGATTCACTGGCCTGTTTGTATACTGAAAAAATTTTCCAAAACTGTAAAAATCTTAAATAAACTAATATAGACTATTCATTTTATTCTCAAGAACCAGCCTTCATAATAATTATTGGTTGTAAACTCCAAATAGAAAAATACTTACTATTCTTGGGTGGTTGATTTGCTAGGTTCTATGGATCTAATTGTATCCTCCAGACTTGTACATTGAAGCGCTAGCCCCCAGTGTGATGGTATTGGAGGTAATTTGGTTTAGATGAAGTCATGAGGTGGTGCCCTCATGGTGGGATTAGTGCCCTTATAAGAAGAAATAACAGAGAGTTTGCCCATTCTCTCTTCTCCTCCCACCCCCCATCCCCCCCACCACCACCACTCCACCCCAGCTGCCATGTGAGAACAGAGAGAAAAAGTGGCCCTCTAATCCAGGAATAGACCTCTCACCAGAAACCAACCATGTCAGCCCCTTGACCTTGGACTTCTAGCCTCTGGAACTATGAAAAAATGTCTGTTGTGCTTTTAAGCCACGAGTCTATAGTATTTCGTTATGGCAGCCTGACCTAATACAATGGGTCAGTCCTGTGCAGGGAGAATCACAGACTCAGCTGGTATATATGGCAGAAGTTATCAATCTTGTGTAAAGTAGGATTGAGAGGGAGTGGGGAAAAAGTAAGAAAATGAAATTCAGAGAAAGAAGATAAAACATAGCTTCAAAAACCCTGCTATTTACCTCTATTTGGGAGTAACAGTTGAGAAGTTGCTGTCTCTTATATGGAAATTATTGGGCTCTGGGATTAAAATTTGTCAGAACATAGGAAGATACAGATTTTTAACAAAATTTAGATTGAGTGTTCATTGTGCATGTGTCCTTTCAAAAACCAGATCCCAAGATGTTAAAAAAAAATTATAAAAAAATTTAATAAAAAAACAGATCCCACAAGTGCACCAAAGTACTTAATTTACAAAAAGTTGAAACATGATTTTTAGTGAATATATTTGTTATATAAAATAATATACAGGATACAGTGTCCCCACATTCACACCACCTGTAGTTTTCAAGGAGAATTTTAAAATTCTTAAGACACTTGTGTTAAGAGGTACAAATAGTGATAATTTATACCTGTAGCCAGGACTTTTTTCCTAACATTGTCCTGTTTCCAACAACCCAAATACTAGAGGTTTTTTTCCCATTATTCCCTTTAATAACTTGGGGCCCCTCTCTGGAAGACCTTTCTGGGAGTAATCCTTTTTAATTTACTGGGTAAATTGAGGAAAGAGAAGTTCAGAGAGATACTGAGAAAGATAAAATTTGCATCATCCTTTGTACCAATCCTAAGCAAAATTTTGGGGTCATTTTCCAGCTGAAGTAATCTATTAAGAGGTCCTACAATGGCTTCTTAGATGAATAAACTCATTTTGCGTTTTCTTTCCAGTCCTGGATTCTATCAGGTCAAGGTAGTAATTATGACAGCAGGTATTTATCATTTGTTCACTAGATCCACTGTGCACTTACCTTGTATGATCTCATTAATGTTCACATCAGATTTAGGATTGTAGGTACTATGGAGTCTCCAATCCCAGAGCTCGTGTTCCTTACCACGTTCATTGCTTGCCATGAGAATCAGGCCCTATTCGTTAGAGTCTACGGAAGTATTTGGGAAAAGAAGAAAATTATAAAGCAGCCCCTGATGCCACTCTAAGCAATGCTAAATCAACTTTGAGCTGCAATTTACTGAGTCTGGTGGGCAGGATCGGGGCCAGTTCTGCTGAGGCCCCGCCTCCTGGCTCCCGAAGAGGGCGCGGAAGTCCCGCCCCCACGCACCACCCTCCCCATCCCCTATAGGCCCTGACGACAGCGGCAGCGGCGGCAGCAGCCGCAGCAGCAGCATTGGCTGCAGTAGGTGGTGCCGTCGCCGACCACGGAACAAAATGGCTGGAGTAGGCGGAAGCGTCTGCGAAGCCCTGGCTCCTAGGATGGAGGTAACAGCCGCTGCAGTTTGGGCAGTTGATGGGGATTAAGGGCGATGCGAGGAGATCGGGAGGGAAAGGAAAGCCTCCCAAATTGCCCATTTTTCTCGCTAGGTTACGGCTTGGCCGGGAAGAGGGAGGATTCTTAAGGTTTGATCCTCCCCAAGTGTTCTTGAGACCCAAGGGCCTTGCTTAGCATTCCACCCTCGGCCATAGGACAGGGGTGACGCCGAACCCATGCGGTGGTGAGGCCCGAAGGCCCCTTTGGATGGACCTTTCACCTTGTGTAGTCCCGCCATGTGTGGTCTCGCAGTGCCTACGAGGTTTCAAATATTTAACGTACTGAAAAGTGTTAGACCTGAATTCAGGTGGATAGATTTTTGATGTTATTTTCATTGGCTGTTTGATTCTCGATGATCTTATCCACATTTTGTGGCTTCAGACTGCAGGAATTATAGGCCATTCCACTGCAGCCTATGTTTCTTAACTAAGAATGTAAATATGATCTATTTATTGGAGACCCAAGGTGACTCACTAACTTAAAAACCGACGTTGCCAAGCAAATTAAAAATACCAATAATGATATTAAGGTACTTAAGTGAACTAGACTTGTTCTTGAAATCAATTCTATATTAATTTTGGCAAACCAGTGTTCTTGGATTCATAATTGCTAAAAAGAATCTTTGAGGTGATATAATCCAAACAATTTTACAGATGAGAAAATAGAACCCAGAATACTTAACTGTGAGTTGCCTGAGTACCCACAGCTGATCTAGTACTTTACCAGTTCCACTTCAAATGTTGATATTACCATAAACAAAACAAAGAAGGGTAAGTACTGAAAGAAAAATCATACATTTTATTGCAGAACCAAATAAAAAGTGACTCAAGATTGTCAGTTACTTCTCTTCATAAACATGAATAATTAAGTGACCTATTAATTTATTCTAGATCTTTTGGTTGATCTCACCCAAGCTTTAAACTTTTTTTTTTTTTTTTTTTTTTTTTTGTGATACGCGGGCCTTTCACCGCTGTGGCCTCTCCCGTTGCGGAGCACAGGCTCCAGACGTGCAGGCTCAGCGGCCATGGCTCACAGGCCCAGACGCTCCACAGCATGTGGAATCTTCCCGGACTGGGGCACGAACCCGTGTACCCTGCATTGGCAGGCGGACTCTCAACCACTGCGCCACCAGGGAAGCCCTAAACATTTTCTATCTTCAAAACCTTCATTGTTTTCAGTAATGCTAACAACACAGTACTGAGCACTCTCCACTTCTGCCTTGAGATTGTTTTCTCTGCTGGCTTTTTTTTTTTTTAATGTCTATTCAGGTATTTTGCTCGTTTTTGTTTTTATTTATTTATATTTTATTTATTTAATTTTGGCTGTGTTGGGTCTTCATTGCTTCACATGGACTTTCTCTAGTTTCAGCGACTCTTTATTGTGGTGTGCAGGCTTCTCATTGTGGTGGCTTCTCTTGTGGAGCACGGGCTCTAGGTGCGCAGGCTTCAGCAGTTGTGGCACGTGGGCTCAGTTGTTGTGGCTCACAGGCTCTAGAGCACAGGCTCAGTAGTTGTGGCACACGGGCTTAGTTGCTCTGTGGCATGTGGGATCTTCCTGGACCAGGGCTCGAACCTGTGTCCCCTAGATTGGCAGGCAGATTCTTAACCACTGCACCACCAGGGAAGCCCTACTTGCTTATTTTTTTAATCACACTTTTTAATTCCTCCTTAAGCGACTGCAAATTAATGTAAAACTTTTTCTAGTTTTTAAAATCCTGTTTCAGTAGTTTTCAGCTTTGAGCCACAGTAGAACCACTGCCCTATCCTATATCAAATTTCCCCTAACAATCTCAAGTCCATTTCATTTAGCCCATATTTTTTCATCTCTGCAATGAAGATGCTGAACCTGACCCTGAAGTGCACAGTTATTTCTAACATTCTGTAATTTTGTTTTTTCCTATTGTGTCATGAATATTCATTAGCAGGACCTGGAATGACCTATTTTCAGTTAATTATCACTGTATTACTATTGACCGTATTTAACTACTTCTGAAGAGGTCCATTTTTCCCCATAAAATCTTTTAAACTAATCAGTGGGGGGTGGGGAGTAGATTTCTTCCACTCTACTCAAATTGGACTCAGAATCACTATAACTCCCTCATCTCTATTTTAGTTTTATATTCATTTCTTTGTTTATTCAGTGACATTTATTGAGTGCCACACTCAGCGCTGAACACAATACAGAGAAAAGACATTCCTTGCCCTCCAGTTGAGAAAAATTATTGCAATGTAATATAAGTGTTATGAGACTATGTATCAATAGTATGTAGTACAGAAGTGTAGAGGGCCACCCACTGCCTTTGAGAAACCTATGGAAGAAGCTAGCAAGTTGAATCTTAAGGGTAAGGATTATACAGGAGGAGAAAGAAAAGAAAGGTATTTCAGGCAGGAGGAATAGCATGTGCCAGTGCCTTGGTGAGTGCAAGGAATTCTACATTGCTGTATCTTGAGAAGTAAATGGAGATTGGAGTAGAATGATAGGCAGTACCTTGATCATAAAGGGTCTCATAGGCCTCTAAGTATTTTGTAGATTTTATCCCAAGGACTGTGGGAAACCAATAAAGTTTTTCAGCAGGGAAGTACACATTAAGGTTTAGAGAATACTTTAGCCAAGTTAAAAGCTGATAAAGAAAGCAGGCTACTTGAGAATTCAGACAATGTGAGTGATCCAAACAAAAAGAGATAATTGACTCTGTGGTAACAAATAGAGAAAGTCTATTTGATAGTTATTGAGGCCCTCATAGCCTTGTGGAGGTCTTCAGTTTAGATTCTCTAGGATAATGCCATAATAGAATTAAAGTAGAAAATGAGGTCTCTCTCCATTTGGCTAATTTGTGGTGATAATAGATTACTGGAAGAATGTAGAGTCATTTGCCTTTCTTGTCTACATAAGAAGTCAGTATAATTTCGGCTAATCCTTTTGTGTTCCTTACTCAAATTCAGTATCTTTTAAAAAAATTGTTAAATCCGGTGCTTAAATTTTAATCTAGGCTTGTATAAGTGCCATTTGGAAACCAACCTAAAGTTTCTAGTTATACCTTAAATGAAATAGTTTTATCTATAAAGGACTTAAATATTCATATGTAATTTTCTAGATAACATGACAGATACTTAACAAGTAAAGTAATGGCTGGAAAATTTTAAATTATCTTTAATGTTGAACTTATTTGATTTTTAAGAACTTTCTCATAGGCATTTTAATTATGTTTTGTAATTTAGATCATAGAAATGAATGATGAATTAAGAAGAACAGGCAAGAAACTGTGAATGGATTGAACGTATTTTTGGAAGAAAATGGTATGTTTTCAAAAGTTAACTTTATTTCTTTAAAAAGAACATTTTTGTTTCTAAATTTGCTTTTGTTTTATCTATGACAAAACTATGATGCTATCCTGCCTAAAAAAATATTTTAAGTATTTCGCTAATAATAATAGTGAAAATTTTTTCCATGTGTCTTTACGTGTAAATAACTACATGTGTATAATGTACTTATTATCTATTTCAGAGTCCTTTGCACTTTTTTTGGTCTTTTCTTCTTAGCTTCCCTAGTCATATAAAAAACTCATAAATCAAAAATTTTCCCCCATACATAGTGAGATCCTTGATGTCCCAGATAAAAGCAAGATTAAAACACAAACCTTCACACATGTGGTTTCTAACCTGTCAGAGATTTTATAGGAGCAATCAAGTTTTAGCTATTTTTTCCATTTAAAACCCAAATGAAATATACAATCCTTCTCTGTCCCCAAAAGTGAAGAAGAGTACCTCATGTTTCCGAGGTTTCTTCAGATGACAAGTTTGAGGCTACTCTGTGTATACTAGTACAGTCATCCCTCAGTATCCACAGGTTCCACATCTGCAGACTCAATCAAGCATGGATCAAAAATATTCGGGAAAAAAAAATCCAGAAAGTTCCAAAAAGCAAAACTTGAATTTGCCATACACCAGCAACGATTTACATAGCATTTACATTGTACTTCCAACTATTACAAAGTATTTACATGGTATTAAATATTATAAGTAATCTAGAGTTGATCTAAAACATACAGGAAGATCTGTATAGTTTATATGCAAATACTATGCCATTTTTTGTAAGGGACTTGAGCATCTTCTTGGATTTTGGGATCTGTGGGGAGTCCTGGAAATAATCCCCCATGGATACTGAGGGATGACTATATACGAGTATGGCCTAAGTCAGCACTTCTCAAATTTTAATGTGCATATGAATCTCCTAGGCATCTTATTAAAATACATGTCTGATTGAGTAGGTCTGGGGTAGGGTCTAATAGTCTGCATTTCTGACAAGTTCCCAGGTGCTGCTGGTTCAGGAACCATACTTGGGTTAAGAAGAGTGCACATAATTTTTGGCCAAATGCTAGATTCTTGCAATAGAATACAGGTATGTTTTTAATCCAAACATGCTGCAAGTCAAATAATCAGAATTGAGTGTGTTAATGGCTCTCCACTCTTGTTGGGAAGACAGATTTAGGATGTCTTTTGGAACATCATTCTTTATAAAGTTGTCCCATTCTATATACAGTTGTCCCTTGGTATCCATGGGGCAGGGGGTGGTGCGGGGGGGATACCAAAATCCATGGATGCTCAAGTCCCATAGTGGGCCCTCTGTTTCCACATATGTGGAACCTGCTAATACTAAGGTATGTTTATTGAAAAAAAGTCCCAAAAAAGTGGGCCTGCACAATTCAAACCTATGTTGTTCAAGGGTCAACTATATTCTCAAAATATTGGTTTCAAAGTGACCACCATCAACTGTTCCCTTCTTATACACACAAGACATCCCCTCATTAAGAGGTGGAGTCCACTCCTCCATTCCCTTGAATCTGGGCTAGTTTTTGATTACTTTGATCATCAATTAGATTATAACAGAAGTGAGGCTATATGCCTTCCAAGGCGAAGTCATAGACGCCTTGCAACTTTCCTCCTGGCTCTCTTGAACCTTTCTCTGGGAAGGTCAGTCACCTCATAAGAAGTCAGCCTACCCTGAGTCTGCCATTATGTAAAAAAGTACAAGGTAGCCAGGTGAAGAGGCCGTGTGGAGAAAGAAATGCCTGACTAATGGGTTTCTAGTTGTTCAGCCATCCTAGCTCAGGTGCCAGATGTTGAGTGGAGACTCCTTTAGACAGCTCTAGCCTCAGCTGCCATCTTATTATTTGAGGTACCCCAAGTGAGAACTGCCCAGCTGAGCTCATCAACCCCCAGAACCATGAAAGATAAATTGTCAAACCACAAAGTTTTGAGGTTTGTTATGCAGAGGTAGATAAACAGAACATTTACGTTATGCCAACTTGAGTGTTATTACCGAAATGTCATGTTGATCTTGCAGAAAATGATCAGTGTAGAGGTTGCAGATTCATCTGAAATTTTCACATAAATAATATTGCAGTCTAGGTTTTTTTATTATAAACTTACTCATGTAATGTCTAGCATCTTATTTTCATTAAAATGTTCTAGTATTAAATAACATATTTGAGTCATGTTTTATGATCATGCCTTTGAGATTAGGGATAATATTGATTTAGAGGATTGTTTATTTATAGATCTGATTTTCAGCTCTTCCACATAATCACTAGAATTTTCCATTCTCACCAGTCGATACTGTCACCTATCCATGGGATCAAACTATGAGTGAGAAATAGATTAATGTTCTTTACTGAATATTAACTTTTCTTGTATCTTAGATTCATGCCATGATTTGTCTAGATATTGTTCCCCACAATAGCTTCTTAAGGGGGCTTTATTTCTTTCATAAAAAATGATTTTAGTGACATGTAAAAACATATTCATTCACTCAGCTTTTACCAGACATCTATCAGAAACACCCTGGGAAACTCAATACACAGGGATTCAAAATTAAATAAAAACATAATCTCCTCCTCAGGAACATGTAGTCAGTTAAAAGAATAGTCCACACATAACTCTGTTTGAATCAATGCTAAATGAAAGGAATGAAAATGCAGGGGTGGTTCAGAATAAAGAAAAATCACAACAGCAAGGGTGATCAGCTTCATGAAGAAAATTGCAGTTGAGCTGGGATGTGGGAGTGGGGAAGTTTTCTTGTTTGCATGGTTTTTTTTTTCACATTTCCTATGTTACATGAAATATTTTTATATTCTTTCATTACAGGTTATGTTATGTTAAGTGTACTTTAAAATTTTTTAAATTTAATTTATTTAAACTAAAGAAAAAGTTCATACATATCTTCAATCCCCAGCCCCTTGCCTCTTGCAACAACCATTGGTTCTCTGTGTCCATGGGCTTGGTTTTTTGTTTTAAGATTACACATGTAAGAAACATCATACGTTATTTGTCTTTCTCTGTCTGATTTATTTCACTTAACATAATGTTCTCCATGTCCATCCATGGTTGTCTCAAATAGCAAGATTTCATTCTTCTTTATGGCTGAATAATACTCCATTGTATTTATATATACCACATCTTCTTTATCCATTCATCCATTGATGGACACTTAGATTGTTTCCATATCTTGGCTATTGTAAATAATGCTGCAATGAACATAGGAGTACATGTATCTTTTCGAATTAGTGTTTTCATTTTCTTCATGTAAATACCCAGAAGTAGAATTGCTAGATCACATGGTAATTCTAGTTTTAATTTTTTGAGAAACCTTCTTATGGTTTTCCACAGCAGCTGTATCAGTTAACATTCTCACCAACAATGCACAAGGATTCCCTTTTCTCCACATTCTTGCCAACACTTGCTATTTCTTTTTGTCTTTTTGGTAATAGCCATTTTAACAAGTGTGAGGTGACATCTCATTGTGGTTTTGACTTGCATTTACCTGATGGTTAATGACATAGATCATCTTTTCATGTACCTGTTGGCCATCTCTATGTCTTCTTTGGAAAAACGTCCATTCAGATCTTCTGCCCATTTTTTATTTTTAATTTTTCTTGAATTGGGGTATAGTTGTTTCACAGTGTTGTGCTAGTTTCTGCTGTACAGCGAAGTGAATCAGCTATATGTATACATATATCCCCTCTTTTTTGGATTTCCTTCCCATTTAGGTCACCACAAAGCACTGAGTAGAATTCCCTGTGCTATATAGCAGGTTCTCATTAGTCATCTGTTTTATACATAGCAGTGTATATATGTCAATCCCAATCTCCCAGTTCATCCCACCCTCCCTTTCCCTGCCTTGGTGTCTATATGTCTGTTCTCTACATCTGTGTCTTTATTTCTGCTTTGCAAATAGGTTCATCTGTACCATTTTTCTAGATTTCTACAGATTTTTTATCAGATTTTTTTTTTTTTTGCTATTGAGTTGTATGTGTTTTTTGTATATTTTGGGTATTAGCCTCTTATCAGATATATGATTTGCAATTATTTTCTCACACTGAATAGGGTGCCTTTTAATTTTGTTGATAGTTTTCTTTGCTGTTCAGAAGCTTTGATATGGTTCCACTTGTTTAGTTTGATGTGGTCCCACTTGTTTATATTTGCTATTGTTACTTTTTACATTTGGTATCAGATTCAAAAAGTATTGCCAAGACCTATGTCAAGGAGCTTATTGCCTGTGTTTTCTTCTAGGAGTTTTATGGTTTCAGGTCTTATGTCCAAGTCTTTAATCCATTTTGAGTTAATTTTTGTGTATGGTGCAAGTTAGTGATTCAGTATCATTCTTTTGCATATGACTGTCCAATTTTTCCAACACCATTTTTTCAAGAGATGGTTCTTTCCCCATTGTTATATTTTTGGCTCCTTCATCATAAGTTAATTGGCCATATATGTGTAGGTTTATTTCTGGGCTATTCTGTTTCATTGATCTATGTGTCTGTTTTTATGCCAATACCATACTGTTTTAATTACTAATCTTTGTAATATAGTTTGAAATCAGGAAGCATGATGCCTCCAGCTTTGTTCTTCTTTCTCAAGATTGCTTTGGATATTCAGGGTCTTTTATAGTTCCATATAAATTTTAGAATTGTTTGTTCTATTTTTGTGAAAAATACCATTGGAATTTTGGTATGGATTGCATTGAATTTTTTATATTGCTTTGTGTAGTATGGACATTTTAACAGTATTAATTCTTTCAAATGAGCATGGAATATGTTTCCATTTATTTGTGTCTTCTTCAATTTCTTTCATTAATGTCCTGTAGTTTTTAATATATTGGTCTTTCACCTCCTTGGTTAAATTTATTCCTAGGTATGTTATTCTTTTTGATGCTATTATAAATGGGATTATTTTCTTAATTTCTCTTTCTGATAGTTCTTTATTAGTATAGAAAAACGAAACAGATTTTTGCATACTTCAACTTTGCTGAATTGGTTTATTAGTTCTAACGGTTTCTTGATGGAGTCTTTAGGGTTTTCTACATGTAGTATCATGTCATATGCAAACAGTGACAGTGTTACTTCTTCCTTTCCAGTTTGAATTCCTTTTATTTTTCTTCTCTGACTACTGTGCCTAGGACTTCCAATACTATGTTGAATGAAAGTGGCAAGAGTGGGCATCCTCGTCTTGTTCCTGATCCTAGAGAAAAGCCTTCAGCTTTTAACCATTAGCTTGTTAGCTGGGGTTTGTCATGTATGGCCTTTGTTATGTTGAGGTATGTTCCCTCTATTCCCACTTTGTTGAGAGTTTTTTTTTAATCATAAATGGTTGTTGAATATTGTTAAAAGCTTTTTCTGCATCTGTTGAGATGATCATATGATTTTTATCCTTTATTTTGTTAATATGGTGTATCACATTGACTGACTTGTGGATGTTGAACTATCCTTGCATCCCTGCCATAAATTCCACTTGATCATAGTATATGATCTCTTTAATGTATTGTTGAATTTGGTTTGCCGATATTTTGTTGAGGATTTTTACCCATCAGGGATATTGGCCTGTAATTTTCTATTTTTTAGGGTCTCTATCTGGTTTTGAATCAGGGTAATGTTGGCTTTGTAGAATGAATTTGGAAGCATTCCTTCCTCTTCAGTTTTCTGGAATAATTTGACGGATAGGTATTAACTTTTCTTTAACTGTTTAGCAGAATTTACCTGCAAAGCCGTCTAGTCCTGGACTTCTATTTGTTGGAGTTTTTGATTACTGATTCAATTTCATTACTGGTAATTAGTCTGTTCAGATTTTCTATTTTTTCCTGATTCAGTCTTGGAAGATTATATGTTTTGGGGAATTTATCCATTTCTTCTAGATTGTCCAGTTAGTTAGCATATAATTGTTCATAGTCGTCTCTTATGATTCTTTGTATTTCTCTGGTATCGATTATAACTTCTCTTTCATTTCTGATTTTATTTATTTGGGCACTCTTTTTTTTTCTTGGTAAGTCTAGGGAAAGTTTTATCAATTTTGTTTATTTTTTCCAAGAATTAGCTCTTCATTTCATCGATCTTTTCTATTGTCTTTTTAGTCTCTATTTCATTGATTTCTGCTCTTTGTTATTTTCTTCCTTCTACTAACTTTGGGCTTCATTTGTTCTCCTTTTTCTAGTTCTTTAAGGTGTAATGTTAGGTTGTTTATTTGAGACTTTTCCTATTCCTTGAGGTAGGCATTTATCACTATGAAATTCCCTCTTAGAACTGCTTCTGTTGCATCCCATAAAATTTAGTATGTTACATTTCCATTTCCATTTGTATCAAAGTATTTTTTGATTTCTCTTTTGATTTTTTTCTTTGATCCCTTAGTTATTCAGTATAATGTTTTTAGTGTATTTAATGTTTAATGTTGTTAATGTGTTTAATGTGAATTTTCCAGTTTTCTTTCATTAATTTTTTTTCCACTTTTTTTTTTTTTTTTTTTTTGCGGTATGCGGGCCTCTCACTGCTGTGGCCTCTCCCGTTGCGGAGCACAGGCTCTGGACGCACAGGCTCAGCGGCCATGGCTCACGGGCCCAGCCGCTCCGCGGCATGTGGGATCTTCCCGGATCGGGGCACGAACCCGTGTCCCCTGCATCGGCAGGCGGACTCTCAACTACTGCGCCACCAGGGAAGCCCCTTTCATTAATTTTTAGTTTCATACCATATGGTTAGAAAACATGCTTGGTATAATTTCAGTCCTCTTAAATTTGTTAAGACGTGTCTTGTGACCTAACATATGAGCTGTCTTGTGCACTTGGGAAGAAGGTGTATTCTGTTGCTTTTAGATGGAATGCTTTGTAAATATCTGTTAATCACTTGTCTAACATGTTGTTTAAGGCCAATGTTTTCGTTTTAATTTTCTGTCTGGATGATCTATCCATTGGTGTAACTGGGGTATTAAAATCCCCTACTATTATTGTATCACTATCAATTTCCCCCTTTAGGTCTTTTAGTATATGCTTTATATATTTAGGTGCCACTATGTTGGATGCATAACTATTTGCATATGTTATATCCTCTTGTTGGATCACTCCCTTTATCATTATGTAATGCTCTTCTTAATCTCTTATTACAGTATTTGTTTTAAAGTCTATTTTAACTGATTTAAGAATAGCTACTCCAGCTTTCTTTTGGTTTCCACTTGCATGGAATATCTTTTTCCATCCCTTCCCTTTTAGTCTGCAAGTGTCCTTACATCTGAAGTGTGTCTCTTGTAGGCAGCATATGAGTGGGTCTTGTTTTTTTATCCACTCATCCAATCTATGTCTTTTAATTAGAGAATTTAGTCCATTTATATTCAGAGTAATTATTGGTAGATCTGTGCTTATTGCCATTTTGTTTATTGTTTTCTAACTGTTTTTGTAGTTCCTCTCTGTTCCCTTCTTCTCTTACTTTTCCTTTGTGTTTAATGACTTTCTTTAGTGGTATGCTTATATTCCTTTCTCTTTTGTGTGTGTGTTTACTATAGGTTTTTGCTTTGTGGTTCCCATAAGGCTTATATATAACAACTTATATCTGTAACAGTCTATTTTAAGTTGATAACAACTGAAATTTGATCTGATTCTGAAGCTCAAAGTTGTTACTGTTCCCCCACCTCTATGTTTTATGTTTTTAAAGTCACATTTTATATATTTTTATCTTGTGTATCCCTTAACTAATTATTGTGATCATAGTTTTACTACTTTTGTCTTTTAAACTTCATAGTAGCTTTATAAGTACTTAATTTACTACCTTTACTGTATATTTACTTTTCAGTGAGATTTATTCTTTAATATGTGTTCTTGTTACTAATTAGCACCCTTTCTTTTCAACTTAAGTCCCTTTAACATTTCTTGTAAAGCCAGTTTAGTGGTGATGAACTCCTTTAGCTTGGGTTCTCTGGAGAACTCTGTATCTGTCCTTAAATTCTGAATGATAACTTTGTCAGGTATAGTATTCTTGGTTGGAATTTTTTTCTTTCAGCACTTTGAATATATTATGCCACTCCCTCTGACCAGCAATGTTTGTGCTGAAAAATCTACTAATAGTCTTATGAGGGTTCCCTTGTACACAGCAAGTCATTTTTCTCTTGCTTCTTTTAAGGTTTTCTCCATGTCTTTGATTTTTGATATTTCAATTATGTGTCTTTGTGTGGTCTCTTTGGGTTTACTTAACTGGCCAGTTCAAGATGGTGGTGATATAGGAAGATACTGAACTCACCTCCTCCCATGGACACACTGAGTCTACAGCTACATATGGAACGATTTCCTCTTTAAAAAACCCTAAAGACTGACTGAGTGACAACTCTGCACCAGGCAGACAAGAAGAAATCCACATCACAATGGGCTGGAGAGGCTGGGACACGATCTTGCCATCAATCTCACCCCGTGTGATGTCCCACAACTGGAGGGAACTCAAAACCCAAAGCTTCTCTCTGAGGAGCAAAGGGTTCAACCCCAAATGGAGTTCCCCAGTTTTTAAGACATGTGCTTGAGAGATGACCCCCCATAACATCTAATTTTGAAAACCAACAGGGCTCACATCCCGAGACCCACATGATGGTAGTGATCTAAGAAACAGCTCTTAAAAGGCTCATGAACACAGATTCACCACCCCAGGGCCCAACTCAGAGGAAGCTAGCTGATTATGCCTAGACTTAAAGTGAAGGAGGCTCACCTGCTTATATTAAAACCTTGGCCTAAGGGACAGGCATCTAATTTAACATACACTTCTATGAGCTTGCTGGAACACTCTTCCCAGATGGAGACTTGCAGGCACCATCTTCATGTTCTCCCTTTGCCATGCTTCACAGAGCCAGTATCTCTTAGAAAAAAGCCTTTACACATGTCTGGTGCCCTGATTTTTGCAGCTGCCATGCAGGGCATGCCTCCTGATCACCTGGCTCTGGAGGCCAGGGGAGCTTGCATTTCTCCACACATGGGACTGTAATTAATGGTGTCACTCAAAAGGAGCTCATACCCCTGTCTGGTGTCCTGATTTTTATGATTCCTACCAGGAGACACCTCTACATTGCCTGGCTCTGGTGGCCAGTGGGGCTTATACTCACAGGTCCCCCAAGACTGTAACCAATGGAGGGAGAGTTCTTAAACAGCTAGCATCTCAGGGCACTTCAAGAGGCAACAGACCCAGAGCTAGGTGTTTCTGTGAAGGAGATCTATTAGCTAATCATCATAACTATGGCTCGGTGGGGTAGGTGAGAGGGGAGCGGGGCAGGCTTCTATTTAAACACACATCTAGGGGCTGACCGTAATCCTTCTCAGAGACCTCGAAGGGTGGATGCTATCTTCACACTCACCCTCTGCCAAGCTCCAGAGCACAGCGTTGCCTGGAGAGGAGCTTTGTAAATGTCTGGTGCCCAGTTTTTGTGGCTGATGGCTTGGGAGACACCCCTTGATCATTGGCTCTGGTGGCCAGAAAGGCTGGCATTTTAGGGTCCCAGAAGACTGCGGCAATCAGAGGAATGGTTCTTGGCAGGCTACCACCACCAGGACACTGCACAGACAGCAGACTGAGGCATACACCCCCAGTCTTTCTGTAAAGGAGGGGCACTTTGCTTTTCCTGGAGCTTCATACTGAGGGGCAGACCTCAGGTTTGGCACACATTTATTGGCCTACAGAGCTGCTCTCAAGGAACATAGGCTGTGGACACTGTCTTGACACTCCCCTGCTGCCTTGTTCCTGCTCACCAGTGTCTCCCAGAAAGGAGTTTATGCATTTGTCTGGAGTTTCAATTTTTGTGATTGCTGCCTAGGGGCCACCTCCAGATCATCTGGCTCTGGTGGCTGGTAGGGCTTACACTTGTGGCCCCTCAAGACAATATATATTTGCATACTTTTAAAAGTTGCTGCCTGACTGTCTGGCTTCCAGTCAGCCTGAATCTAGGTGCTGAGATCCTCCCCTAGGGACACTGACAGGTCTTGGCATATCCTCAACAACTAGGAGCTATTAAAAACATAATACGCTGCTTGGACAAACACAAAGGTTTGAGAGTCAACCAAGAGTTGGGACAGGGCTGAACGAAAGTTTTCATTTACATGAGGCTAGTCCTTCAAGATTGCGAGAGGTGGTTGTTTCATCTACTGTATAGAAACCAATACAGAGAGTCACGCAAAATGAAGAAGCAGAGGAATATGTTCCAAATGAAAGAACAAGGTGAGCCTCAGAAAAAAACCTTAATGAAACAGAGATAAGTAATTTACCTGGTAAAGAATTCAAAGTAGTGGTCATAAAGATGCTCACTGAACTGGGGAAAAGAAGAACAGAGTGGATGAACACAGTGAGAACCTCAACAAAGAGAAGGAAAATGTAAGAAAGTACCAAGTAGAAGTCAAAGAGCTGAAGAATACAATAACTGAGCTGAAAAATACACGATAGGGGTTCAACAGGAGACTAGATGAAGCAAAGAAAGGATCAGTCAACTTGAAGACAACACAGTGGAACTTACCTAATCACAGCAGTGAAAAGAATGAAAAAATGTGAAGATAGTTTAAGGGACTTATGGGACGACATGAAATAAATAGACTATCATTCTCATAGAGCTCTCAGAAGAAGAGAGAGAGAAAGGGACAAAAATCTTATTTGAAGGAATAATGGCTGAAAACTTCCCTAACTTGGGGAAGAAATAGACATCCGGATCTAGGAAGCCCAGAGAGTTCCAAATAAAATGCATGTTTTTTAATTAGAAATCAAAGAAGATATTTTAGACATAGGGAAGAAAAGGATAGAGATAGTAGAGATGAAGCATGTTAGAATTATGACTTAGAAAGATTAACTGTGGCAGCCAGGTATGACATTCTTTGTATGAGAGAGAAAGTCAAGTTCAGTTAGAGGTCTGTTGCTGTAGGCAGAACACAAATAATGCATGAATTAAGGCAATGACCTTGGAAATTAAAAGGAGGAAAAAAGAAATGGAAATAGACTCAATTGAACTTAATGCCTAATTATGTATGTAGATAGACAGACAGATAGATGGAGAGATGATCAGTGCATCTTAGGCATTACAGCCAGCTCAATTTGAGTCTGTGCATAAATTATAGTACCACTAGGGAAGGCTGCATTATGTAGAAGGAGCACTGGCGGAAGAGTGATTGTGCAATAAAAGTAACTCTCTCAGAAAATGAACCTGTTTGCCATATAAATGTATCCTTTATACATTAGGAAATAGAGCAAAAATGACTTTAGATGCTTTTAAAAATAAAAATTAGTATGACCACTCATGTCTTATTAAAACAGAATAAACGCTTCTAACATCAGATACTTATACTGAGAATCTTTGAAAGATGGATGAACTTTGCACCAGCTTAAGGGTAGATAAAAATAATTTTTTCCACATTGTAATACATTTATGAACAAAGATTCAGTGTAATCTCTCTGAACATCATAGTGCCCCTTAGAATGAATATTCATAGCTTTTTTTTTTTTTTACTATTTTGCTTATATCATCTACAGGTAGAATTGACATCCACATCTTTTGGGCATCCCCAAATAAAATCTTCTTTTTTGAATTAGAACCAAGAACCAAAGCTCAGTCCTTCAATGATACTTGAGGCTCCTGCATCAATTTTAGACCCATTTCTTTTCATATCACTTCATATGTTCTCCTTCTTCTACTAAACTTACCAATTAAATTTTATTTGTATAATCCTGCTTCTACTTTTAGTTTTCCTCCTAAATTGTTTCTTATGCCTAAATTAGTCTCCTTTTCCTAATGTGAAAGGATTTTGGCATCTCTCCTTAAATTGCCTCTTTCATAATATTTTATTTCAAATGTCAGAAAGGTTTATGCTTTCCCTATAATGTGATTTATATTTTTAAAATTTTAAACCCACATTTAAAAACTTTCTTAATCAAAAGAACCAATTGAAATTTAGAAAATTTAGACTCAAATGTAAAATACTGAATATTAAACATTAAAATTAATATTAAAAATCCCAGTACTAGGAATTCCCTAGTGGTCCAGTGGTTAGGACTCCACACTTTCACCAGTGAGCGCCCGGGTTCAATTCCTGGTCAGGAACTGAGATCCCACAAGCCATGTGGCACGGCCAAGGAATAAAAAAAATAAAATAAATTTAAAAATAAATCTCAGTACTGAATTTCAGTCAACTAAGCTAACAACACTTATGAGGAGAAAAAGAAGTCTCTGCAAGAGGAAAGAAAAGGTGGACTTGAACACCATTTATTTCCAAGAAGGATTTTCAGTGGGTTACAGTTAAAGAACAAATAGAATGAGATCAAAACCATTAATGTAGAAAAAAATATTCAAATTAAATAGTAAAGGAAAGAGAATGTGGAAGAATACAGAAAAGACAAAATGAAACTAATCTGAATGGAGAGCTACAGCCAGAGTCAAAAGGAAGAAAGGAAGAAGCCCTAGAGTTGGGGGAAACTCTGTTGTTTGATCATCACAAAAGTTCTTCTCTCGTTTTCTCCTCATCACTCATACTTTATGGGACAATGCACTAATAATTATTCCCACTGTCTGTACATCCTTCAGCTGGCCAAAATCTCTTTTTTTTTCCCCCCGGAGCAATGACATAACTCCTATACCCTACCACTTGTGTATATTCAATGCTTGGTATACTTAATATTAAAGTCACTAAGTATCGTGACTTTCTTGGGTTTAGTTTTACCTGTTTATCTGCATCACCTAGAGTTGTGCCTAACCTCGAAGGCAATCTACACTCTTCTGTAAATTTGAATGATGGCATTTTATTTAGCGCTCTTTCCCTTCAATTTCAAATGTGCTGATATGCTGATATTGACAAACCAATACTAGTCTTACTCCCCATCCAAAGGAGAGTCATGGGAAATAAAATTAAAAGTTCATTTGGAAACAGATTTTGAGGGGCCCTGAATATAAGACTAAAGATTTTCAACTTTGGTAAGAGCAGCTAAAAGCTTTTGAGCAGGAAGATAAAATAATCAGAAGTGTACTTTAGGAATATTAGTTTAAAATTGTGTTGAAAATGAATTGAAATGAGTAAGAATAGAGATGGGGAGGTCAGTTGAAAAAAAGTCAAGCTGCTAAATTTCCATTTTTGTTATGGATAAATGTCTTAGTCATCTCATGTTCATTATGTTCATTCAACATAGAAGAAGAAGTTTCTTTTGAAGAACTTGAAGAAGAATTTGACATTCTTGAGGTGTAAAAATATATTATTTCTAAACTTAAACTCAATCAAAGTACAGTTTTAAAGCATATATTTTTATTTTCCATTTTCTAATCCTAATATTTCCAGTAAAATACGTTAGTGACTTTGGAGGATGACAAAACCATACTTAACAAGAATGTTGAGTTTATGGTGCACATGGACAAAAAGATGCTTTAAATTTATTTAATTTTATCTTGATTTTCATAGCAGCAAATGTTCTGATGTTTAGCCTGGGGGGAAATGCATATTTTGTTATCCTTCTTTGTAGATCTTGTATGTTCCTTATACTTACTGCTGTTCCTGTACTTTCTCCTGCATTCCACATGGGCCTAAATATTTCCAGATAACCTCTTGTTTTTTCTCTCTTTCCCAACCACCAAATATACTTCCTTTTCCCTTAATTTGGTTGATCCTGGCTAAGTGTTAAAGGAAAAGGAATTAGATTGAAAAAGTATTTATATCAATGTGAATGATATAAAGATGCATGAAGGGGGAAAAACTGTAATGTGAGTGACTTGGATATTTGGATTTTAAAAGGAATTAGTTGCCCTGAATTAATCTCTGATTGACTGAATTTCAGGCAGTTTAGGGATATACATTTTTTGGGGAAACTACCTACTCTTATATACATTTTAAGACTACCCCTAGTACTACATTTTTCTTTTCCTTAAAGGAAGAAGAAACAGAAACTATAAGTGAAGATGGTAGTTCAAAAGAAGTACATGATATGTCAGTGAAATAAATATATAAATTGCTTTTAAATTTATAACTTTTATTCAACTATAAGGCACATATGTTCTGTATTTATGAACCAATAATACAGTATAATGTAAGGCTGTGGGCCTTGGAGTTGGACAGCTTCAGGATTGAATTCCAGCTCTGTTCATTACAAGCTATGTTACTATAGACTATTTAACTTCTATGTGCTTCCTCTGTGTTGTATAGAGATAATATTTACTTTGCAGAGATTTGTAAAGATTAAGTGAGAGGAAATGTAAAGCATCTAGTACAATGCCTACCACACAGTAGATACTCAGCAATTATCAGTGCCCATCCTTTATATGTTTTCATCTATTTCTGAAGGAAATTTTACAGTTTAAAAAAAAATACAACATTTTAAAAATTCTCAGTCTGTGCACCTAAGTATAACAAATGTATATCATTTTTGGTAAGTTACTCATCATAGCAGTATCTTATTCAGATGCCATCTTAATGATTAGACACTGACAATAATACTATGAATTTATAGTTAACTTTTTATCAAGCTAATGAAAGAGAGCCCCTGCATAGTTAAAAATAATTTATATTTTCTTTGAAGTTTGTTTTAGAATATGGATATTTTTGGTCTGATTATTTATAGTTCTTCAAAGAAAATACTGAGAACATTTTGAAGGTCCAACTCAAGCAACTCTGGAAATTTATTACATTTCTTTATCCTTTTCTTCTCAAATTCTTCTCTCACTCACAACTCCACTTTAGAAACAGATTACATCAACTCTCAATGACACAAAGTATCTTTTTAAGGTAGATCCGAAACTCTTGTTATTGTAATACCTACTTGGGGTGGGTAAATTTTATATATTTCCTGGGGCATATAAGTAATTAATGAAAGCTCCTATTCCAGCTTCTTCTTGTTGTGGGTAAACAGATCATCTTTATTTCAACAAAAGCTTTAAGTGGCTGACAGTGTTGAAGAATTTAAAAGTTATATGTTTCCCAGAGATTTTACCATATCCTCTTTAGAACTCAGAATTGAATGAAATAGAAAAGTTAGAATAGGGACTAAAACTCTTTGATGGTTCAGGGTAATAATAAAATAGCTAATATTCATTTAAAACTTACTATTTGCTAGATTCTATTCTAAACCATATATATATGTGTATCTATCTATCTATCTATATAAATATATACACACACACACACACACACACACACTCACACACACACACACACACATATAAATTAACTCAGAGAACTAGGTGTTGCCTGAATTGTAAGTACAACTTGAAATTAAAACGAGGACTGCTTTAAAAAACGGCATCTCCACAAACACGTGCATGTGTGTACATGTAATCACTATTACACATTCCACGCAATCTCCCACATAAGGGATATGAGAGCCATTTTAACACCTCCCTGATGATCTTGTCAGTTCTACTTCCTAAAATCTCCTGAGTCTCTTTTGTCTTCTCAGCCTCCAAGGCCACCGCCCTAGTTCAAGCTCTAATTACTTTTGGCCTCAACCATTTTTAAAAACTTCTAGTCTCTTTTTCTCTAGTCCTAGCCACTTTTTGTCCATATTTCATGTTGCTACCAAAGAATCTTTCTCAAACAGAAATCTGATCAAATCACTCTCTAGATTATAATCAGTTACAAGTCAAATTTCTTAGCATAATGTATCAAGTACTTCATAGTCTGGCCTCTGTATCTCTTTTCAGCCTCATTTCCAATCATTTTTTCTCTAATACCCTGAACTTTGAAGTGCTAAATTACTTGAAGCTTTCCAGAAAAAGCTGTTTTTCCTGCTTTTCTGTATATTCCTCTCTTCAGAATATGTCTCCAATTTCCTGCTACCTAATTCCTGCTCTACCCCACATCAATCCAAGGCCACCCATCAAACTTTTACTTATCCTTATCCTTCAAGACTCAGAGTTGATGTTAATTCTTGAGAATTAATTTTTTTAACATCTTTATTGGAGTATAATTGCTTTACAACGGTGTGTTAGTTTCTGCTTTATAACAGAGTGCATCAGTTATACATATACACATGTTCCCATATGTCTTCTCTCCTGCATCTCCCTCCCTCACATCCTCCCTTTCCCACCCCTCTAGGCGGTCACAAACCACCTAGCTGATCTCCCGTAAAAAATGCCATTGGTAATTTGATAGGGATTGCATTGAGTCTGTAGATTGCTTTGGGTAGTACAGTCATTTTCACAATATTGATTCTTCCAATCGAAGAACATGGTATTTCTCTCCATCTCTTTGTATTATCTTTCATTTCTTTCATCAGTGTCTTATAGTTTTCTGCATACAGGTCTTTTGTCTCCCTAGGTAGGTTTATTCCTAGGTATTTTATTCTTTTTGTTGCAATGGTAAATGGGAGTGTTTCCTTAATATCTCTTTCAGATTTTTCATCATTGGTGTATAGGAATGCTAGAGATTTCTGTGCATTAATTTTGTATCCTGCTACTTTACCAAATTCATTGATTAGCTCTAGTAGTTTTCTGGTGGCATCTTTAGGATTCTCTATGTATAGTATCATGTCATGTGCAAACAGTGACAGTTTTACTTCTTTTCCAATTTGGATTCCTTTTATTTCTTTTTCTTCTCTGATAGTTGTGGCTAGGACTTCTAAAACTCTATTGAATAAAAGTGGCAAAAGTGGACATCTCTGTCTTGTTCCTGATCTTAGAGGAAATGCTTTCAGCTTTCTGCCATTGAGTATGATGGTAGCTGTAGGTTTGTCATAAATGGCCTTTAAAATGTTGAGGTAGGTTCCCTCTATGCCCACTTTCTGGAGAGTTTTTTTTATCATAAATGGGTGTTGAACTTTGTCAAAAGTTTTTTCTGCGTCTACTGAGATGATTATATGGTTTTTATTCTTCAGTCTGTTAATGTGGTATATCACATTGATTGATTTGTGTGTGTTGAAGAATATTTGCAACCCTGGGATAAATGCCACTTGATCAGGGCGTGTGATCCTTTTAATGTGTTGTTGGATTCAGTTTGCTAGAATTTTGTTGAAGATTTTCACATCTATGTTCATCAGTGATATTGGCCTGTAATTTTCTTTTTCTGTGATATCTTTTTCTGGTTTTGGTATCTCGGTGATAGAGGCCTTGTAGAATGAGCTTGGGAGTGTGACTTCCTCTGCAGTTTTTTGGAAGAGTTTCAGAAGGGTAGGTGTTAACTCTTCTCTAAATGTTTTATAGAATTAGCTTGTGAAGCCATCTGTCCCTGGACTTTTGTTTGTTGGAAGACTTTTTTTTCTAGCTTTAGCATGCTTTTATTTACTTGGTTCAGTTCGTTATTTTTAACAACAAAATAAGCGACTGTCAGTCACCACTCACAACACAGCTAAGTCCTTAACAATAATTACCATTTGTTATAATCCTTCCCACCATAGCATCTCCAAGCTTATACTCAATATTACCTTGCTTTCCATGTTGTATAGTTTTATTGTATCTATTCAAATTCCCATAATGTATCTTTATTTTATTTGCATTTAACTGTATTCAAAGGATATCATACTGTATACAGTGTTTGGGGACTTATTTTTTATTTTTTTACTTAATATTATTTCTGGTACCTTTTTAAACTCCCTATTCTACTGTGAAGACCCATCCATATTTTTCATTTGCTCATTCTCTTGGTTGCATCATCATATTCCATGGAGTATGATGGAACTGTAGAGTACATTCTACAGTTTATTCACCCGGGTTCCTATGCTTGGCATTGGGTTGCTGTCAGGGATGTGCTCTGGTGAATTGCACTGGTTTTTTAGTCCACTCGGGCTGCCTATCACAGACTACCACAGACTGGGTGGCATAGAGAAATTTATTGCTAATAGTTCTGGAAGCTGCAAGTCCATGAACACTAGGACTTAACACAAGGCACTAGCAGATTTGGTGTCTGGGTAGAGCCTGCTTCCTGGTTCATAGGCGGCTGTCTTCTTGCTGTGTCCTCACATGGTGTGAGGTGAGGAAGCTCTTTGGGGTCCCTTTTATTAGGGCACTAATCCCATTCATGAGGGCTCCACCCTCATGACCTGATCACCTCCCAGAGGCCTCACTGCCTAACACCATCAGATTGGGGGTTAGGATTCAACCTAACCTAATTTAACCTAATTTAGGGGGACACAGACATTCAGTCCATGGCAGTGCTGCTCTGAACAGCGCTGCTCTGAGCATGTGTCCTATTACCCAGGGGCTAGGACATCTCTTATGCACATTGTTGGAAGATTTTTAACCACAATTTCAATTTCCGTACTTGTGATTGGTCTGTTCATACTTTCTGTTTCTTCCTGGTTCAGTCTTGGAAGGCTGTATCTTTCCAAGAATTTGTCTATTTCTTCTAGGTTGTCCTTTTTTTTTTTAATATTTTTAAATTTTTGGCTGCATTGGGTCTTCATTGCTGTATGTGGGCTTTCTCTAGTCGCGGTGAGTGGGGGTTGCTCTTCGTTGCAATGTGTGGGCTTCTCATTGCAGTGGCTTCTCATGTTGCACAGCACAGGCTCTAGGTGCACAGACTTCAGTAGTTGTGGCACGCAGGCTCAGTAGTTGCAGCTTATGGGCTCTAGAGCGCAGGCTCAGTAGTTGTGGCACACGGACTTTGTTGCTCCGCAGCATGTGGGATCTTCCTGGACCAGGGCTTGAACCGTGTTCCCTACATTGGCAGGTGGATTGTTAACCAGTGCACCTCCAGGGAAGCCCATAGGTTGTCCATTTTATTGACGTATAGTTGCTTGATCTCTTTTCATCCTTTGTATTTCTGTGGTATCTGTTGTAACTTCTTTTTCATTTCTGATTTTATTGATTTGAGTCCTCTCCCATTTTCTCTTGGTGAGTCTGGTAAAGATTTATCAATTTTGTTTATCTTCTCAAAGAAACAGCTTTCAGTTTCATTGATCTTTGCTATTGTTTTCTTCGTTTCTATTTCATTTATTTCTGCTCTGATCTTTATTATTTCTTCCCTCCAACTAACTTTGGGTTTTGTTTGTGCTTCTTTCTCTAGTTGCTTTAGGTGTAAGGATAGGTTGTTTATTTGAGATTTTTCTTGTTTCTTGAGGTAGGATTGTATTGCTATAAACTTCCCTCTTAGAACTGCTTTTGCTGCATCCCATAGGTTTTTGGATTGTTGTGTTTTTGTTATTTGTTTCTAGGTATTTTTTGATTTCCTCTTTGATTTCTTCAGTGATCCACTGATTGTTTAGTAACATATTGTTTAGCCTCCGCATGTTTGTGTTTTACTGTTTTTTTCCTGTATAGTAAGTCCCCTTCGTACAAACCTTCAAGTGGCGAACTTTCAAAGATGCGGATGTGTGTTCCATCAGTGTCAGGCATGAGAGAAATTGCAGCTTGCCTTCCATCTCCTATTGCTGATGATCCTTCAGCTCTACCATCTCCCACCTCCTCTCCCTCCTCCAGTCAGTAAGTTCTTGCCTGTTCACTCAATAGCACCTCCCATATGCCAGCAAGGGAAAAGCAACAAGTAACATACAAGAGGATCCCCATAAGGTTATCAGCTGAGTTTTCAGCAGAAACTCTGCAGGCCAGAAGGGAGTGGCAGGATATATTTAAAGTGATGAAAGGGAAAAACCTACAACCAAGATTACCCAGCAAGGATCTCATTCAGATTTGACAGAGAAGTCAAAAGTTTTACAGACAAACAAAAGCTAAGAGAATTCAGCACCACCAAACCAGCTTTACAACAAATGCTAAAGGGACTTCTCTAGGCAGGAAACACAAGAGGAGAAAAAGACCTACATAAACATACCTAAAACAATTAAGATAATGACAGTAGGAACATACATATCAATAATTAGCTTAGGGACTTCCCTGATGGCGCAGCAGTTAAGACTCCACGCTCCCAACGCAGGGGGCCGGGTTCAATCCCTGGTCAAACTAGATCCTACATGCATGCCACAACTAAGAGCTTGCGTGCCACACTAAGGAGCCCACCTGCTGCAACTAAGGAGCCAGCCTGCTGCAACTAAGACTGGTGCAACCAAATAAAATAAAATCTTAAAAAATAATAATTACCTTAAATGTAAATGGATTAAGTGCTCCAACCAAGAGACACAGATGAGCTGAATGGATACAAAAACAAGACCTGTATATATACTGTCTACAAGAGAGAATCATTAATAGACTAAGATAGAGATGGGATTCAACAGGGTAGGAGGAGATAAAATAGGAAGTGATTACAGGAATGGAGTATTGAGGATGACTTTCTATCCAAGGTCAGGTACATACCCTAGCTATGTTTAATTGTGGAGTGCTGTATGTCATAGTGCCTTTACTTTGGGGAAACATTTTAACTACTAGCAGAGGAAGAACAGATTTTAGCTTTTTTTTTTTTTTCTCATTTTTCTTCATTACTGTCCAGCTTCTTTACAGTACTTTTAACTAGCCCTAGCTGTGAGAAATGGAGATTTCTCTTCAGACCTCAGTCATGTGGGATCCCAAGAGATTTAGTTATTCTTCTCAATTAGGCGGTGTGTTGTGCCCAAGTACCCATGAACATGAAACCTACAGTGGTTCTAGATGATACCATTTATTCATTTTTCTTTGTAGAGAACTGGGCTTATCATATATAAAACCCTGCTTCTGGAGGTGTAAGGATCAGGCTGAGCTGCCATTGTTTCAATATCACTTATATTTCATATAAGGGTGATTGGGCTTTACTTGGCAACTGTTAATTCGAAGAATTTAAAGAATTCTGTAATGTATCTACATACTATCTGCAGTGTCAGCTTTGCATATTTGTTCTACCATTACCAATTTGAATTTTTTTATATAACAAGAAAAGAGAAGCAAAGCAGAAGCTGATCTGTGGTATTTTGTCTCTGTCAACTTCCTGAGAGTTATGTATCATTAGAAACAAATAGGCCTTTTTTGTTCACCTTCTTATTCTAAGCATATCTAAAAAGTTTCTTATATTGCCTCAAGTATTTTTCATAAGCAGTTCTCATTCTGGACTAACTTCAAGGACTCAGTTTTTATAGGTTAGTAATGTCATTGCTGTAAATATGAGCAGTTGTATACAAAATACGTTCATGTATTGTCAGCTTAATCATTTTGTTTTCTGTTCTTTGTATAGACTCTCGGAAAAAATATTAACTCATGTTTCCTAAGTCACCACATTATTATTTTCATTGAGGTAATTGGTGACTGTATTATCAGAAATGGGATAAAAATGTTTTTCAGCCTCCACTCTTTTTTGATCCGTAGTCAAGATCTTTGACCATAGATTCAAACCTGTTTCTATAATAATTTTGAAATCTTACTTCTACGATCCAAACTATGTGTCTTTTCCTTTGTTTGGCTGTTGCCCTTTCTCATCCCTGTTATCTATGAGTCTGCTGTCTCTCTGTTTTCTTTGTATATTACACCTTTAGTTATTACCTTCTCTCTTCTTCTTTATAACTTGCTATCCTAAAAAATTGTCTATATTCTTTCTCTTTTTACCTCCTGTTGACTTTTTTAGATTACTTTATGAATTGTGTCAGTGCTATCATTTATTTTAGAAAAGGTAGGAAATTTTGTTTAAAAAGGAAAAAATTATCTATATTCCCACCCAGACTCAATTTCTATCCTTTTAGATTTTTTTCTGTGAACATGTATAGTATTCATGAAATTAGGATAGTATTAAACATGTCGGTCTATATCTTGCTTTTCTTAGTGATCTTGAACCCATTTTTATGTCAGTAAATAGAGATTTGAATCACTATTTTATTCATAGCACAGTACATTCTTATACATACAGATTTGCTAGAACTTATTTAAACGGTATTGAATTGTTGCAGTTTAGTTTGCTTCCAATTATTTCTCCCCATTTTAAATAATGCAGCCCGCAGACATATTTTTACAAAAATGTATGCCTATTTGTTTATTTGCTTAGGCTAAATTCATAAGATATGAGATTTTGGATCTAAGAATATGACTTTTAAAAAGATATTTTATGCATCACACACTTATCCCCCTAAAAGATGGTATCAGTTAACTCCCACATCAGCAATAATTGTGAGTGGAGATTTTACCATACTGTTGCCAACACCAGCCATCTTTGCTCATCAGGCAAGTAAAATACCTCCCTATTATTTTAATGTGCACTTCATTGATTACTACTGAATATAAAAATATTTTCACACGTTAATTGGTCATTCTGTTTCTTCTCTTGTAATGCCCTGTTCAGTTCTTCACCATTTTTTTTTTCTATTGAGAGTGCCAGTAGTTTAATTATTTGTCAGAACACCTATATTGGAGAGAATAGACTTTGTTCTCTATATTAGAAACAATATTGCTGGTTCATTATGTGTATTTAACTTGGTGATGGCATATTTTGCCACGTAGATGTTTTTGGGTTCTTTGTAACCAAATATATTAGAAGTTTCTCTTAGGTTTTTATTCTCAGTATTCTCAGAGAAAATAATCACAGTTCAAAATTATATAAATTTATATTTTCTTCTGGTACTTTTTAATAAAAATCTTTAATTCATATGAAAATTAATTTGGTATAAGAAGTGACATGGGTATCTACCTTTTTTTTCTAAAATATTAGCCAGTTAACTTAATAAATAACTCAGGTAAATCATCATTTAACTGAAATGCTGCCTTTATCATATGCTAAATTATTATATACAATTATATATACTCAAGTATATTAGCTCTGTGTGCTTCACAGTTGCTTAACCTCTGCACTTTTCTCATCTGTAAAATGCAGATAATACTTATAAATTTATTGTAAGAACTAAATATAAATCCTAAAATAAAATGCAAATATGAATAAAACGTGTATCATTTAACACAATGATTGACCCACAGTATATGCCCAATAAATGAGTTATTATTATTATTTATTTTTGTTATTAATATTGATGAGTCTGTCTATTTTGTTATCAGAACCATACTTTTATAATTATTGCCATATAATAAATTTTAATATCTGGTAGGGCAAAATTTCCAACTTTATGATTCTTTGAAACCTAGGAGATTGTATTCATCTTCATATGTTAAAATTTCATCTATCTTTATTAACTGTTTATTGTGTACAAGTTATATAGATACCAGATGCTCTAAATATTGTTCTTAATTATCTTTGTTTTTTCCTGAGAAAAATTACTAGGTATGTTATTTTTCGTAGAAAAATTACTAGATATGTTGTCTTCTTTAGTTATCTTTTATTTCCAATGCTACAGTTTCTTAAATTTATAAAATATTTTATTCATACATTTTCAGAGGCTTAATATGAGAATTAAGAAATTTGGTACAGTTACAAATGAAGAATTCAGAAAATCACCAGGAAATTCTTGGTAATTTCTGCTTTTCTAATTTAAAGTCTTTTTTTTAAATGCAAAATGTAAAATATTTTCTACACTTATTGCATAATTAGAAATTTCTCATAAAGCATTTCTTTATTTTTTCTTTAAAGCTTTGGATTCAATATGTCAACTGGTATGTACTGTCACTATTAAAAGGATTGTATGAGTGCTTATAAATATGCTGTTAAAGTAAACTTGTGTAGGACATAAACACTATAAGTAAATAAGTCTCAGAGTTATCCTTTTTTGGTCAGCCTTAAAAAATCCATACTTCAGTGTTCAACTTTTGCTTTCTTTTTATTTTTTTCATGAATCAGAAAATTTTGTTTGAGTTTAACCAATATAGATTAGTATTAGGAATGTTATCAATTTTTATTGCACAACTTGGCAGCATATATATTTTCCTTCCCTTTCATTGTTCAAATGCATCAAATAAAAATGATTATTAATGATCTCTTAAGGAGCTAATGAGGTAAACTAAAGAGATAGAAACCAACCATTGGGAGATGAGGAAGGAAGGAAATACTATGGATTTAACAGGATAGATAGTAGAAGATATTTTAAAATAGGTTTCTTGAGGATCTTAGTATAAGAAAAATTAGAAGCGTGAACTATAGAGGAAGCATTTATAAATGGAAGATCAAGGAGTAAAAATTGAGCAAGATAGCTAAAACTTATATAACTATATATTTAACTAAATAGTTTTCCTTGAAAGATATAAAAACTTTAAATACTGAATATGTTATTAGGTTTCATTTTAATTATGGTAGGAGATTATAGGTTGATAAAATTAATCCAAAATAGTATGAACAATATGGAAAATAATATGATTGCATGTATTTAACTTGTGCTAAACACATTTTAAAATAAATTCCTTACCACTATGCTTAGATAGCTGAATTATTGCTAAAATACTACACAATAATTTACATTCATGATGAGGATTCTTAGAGCAAGACAAGATCTTGAAGCGATTTTTTAATCATTTAAGGAAGATTAAATTTTTTTCATTGTAGTTTGTTTTAAGTATATCTTATTCATTGTATTTTAGTTCTTTAAAAATCAGTAGCCAGCATCATCACTGTTAGAATCAGTAAATATTTGAATGTCTTTTATATGTAAACATTAAGTTAAATTGTTAGAGCATTCTGTATTGGAAAGGGGGATGATACATTGCCTATAAATATACTTCAGATGATAAGGCAGCAAAACTGAATATGTATATGACTTTTGAAAAGTAAACTTTGTATATTATAGTCATTCTTTATGTAAAACTTTTAATTTACAAGTATTGAGTGAGAGTGATTATTTAGAAGATTATTCAAAACTTGTTTTCTTTGATTTATGTACAACTTTCAGTAACACTTCTATAGCTTAAAATAAGTTTTAACTATTCATGTTGCTTGAATTGTGATTAGTATTTACATTAGGAAATACAATGAGCAAATCAGTAACTCGGTTGCCTCACATTTATGGATAATGCTTGATGGCTTACAAATTGCCATCACATACATTTTTATGTAATCCTTGCAGGAATATTGTATTACTCTGTTTTTCAGATGAAGCACAAAATGTTTAAATGACTAATCCAAGGTTTGTCCCTGCAAATCTCTGTACTCTTGGTTCACTTCTCTTCTTCTACAGAGTTGCTTACAGAATTATGGTCCCATTTATACTTTGTTATAAAGACAAATTATTTGTTTCTTTTAGTCAACTCTGAATGTATTAAAGCTGTTAACACAGCATGGGAAAAGATTACCTAAATGGATTCCTTAATGTGAAATGTAAACACAGTTTCCTGGTGAGTCATTTTGGCCATGTTGAAGGCAGAACCTGTTCTTTAAAGTCACTTTTGGGATATGATATTTGAAAAGAAGGAATGGTTTTCTAAATCTTTGTGCTATAACTGACTGTAGTGAATTTCAGTCCTTAATCCTCACATTTACCTTAAGAGAACCTACATTAAGAGAAAATATGGCAAAGAAGGATGATTTTGTGTACTATAAATAACACTGGATCTAGAGTGATAAGGCCTGTGTTCAAACAGTGGTTCTGGTACTTACTAGTTCGGTGACTGTAGAAAAATCATTTATCCCCTTTGATCCTTAGTTTCTCACTTGAAAAATGGGGAAAAGAATACTGTTATCATCTGACGGGATTATTCGATGGAACAAGATCATATATATCAAAGCACTATATAGTTATTTTAATTTATTGCTACTAAAAGGGTATATATTTATGTATCTCTGTCACTTTTCTATCCAAAAGAGAAGGACGGGGTTAAATAGGCCTCTCTGATTCTAAAACTCTATCACCAATAAGTAAGATTTACAAATAAATACTTAAATACAGGACTGAAGTTTCCACCTAAAAGAAAACTTGATATAGTCTTTGATAAGAATAAGATACATTGTGTACTACAACTATTTCATAATTTATTTGTTCTCAAAATCTAGAATTTTAGTCTTTTGAAAGTAGGGACAACAGTTTTTTTTTTTCCTAAGAAGTCGATATTTTAGTTGCCAAACACAGTATACCATGTTTCCATTCATATGAAGCTGCTTATGTTAGACCTGCGCGGTCTCCTAGGAGTTTCGACTCGCCCAGGAAACAAGAGTCAGAAGTCGATGCAAAACGCAAGAGGTTTATTGAAGGCCGGTGCACCGGGGTTCCTTGGTCCTCACGCAGGAGGTCGAAGAAGGAACCCTTTTGGGCGCGAATATGTCAGTTTTATAGGTTCCCACTTCCCCGTATGTAAATTATAGATTTGGTTGTGTTCTCCTGCTGATTGGTCCCGGCTTAGGCTCGGACCAGAGAGGGAACTTGTCCCCAGCTGCCTGATTGGTCTTTGACAGACACCTTTTTTACATTTTGTTATCTCCCTCCTTCTCGGAAGGGGGCCGGACATCCTGGAAATTCACCCATTGTCTAAGAAGCCCCTATTGTCTGGAGAGTTCTTAATCATTAGCTGGAACAATGTCCCTCGAGTCCCACACTTAGAGAAATAATTTGAACTTTAAATATTGTTTATTATTTTATTTTAAAAATGTGAAAATGAGGGAGTTTACCGCAGTCCAGGGCTGACAGAATAAAGGATATCGCTAGAAGTAGGTACCTAGGAAAGACTGATATTCACAATCCCCCTACCTGCCACACTCATCAAAGTCTAACCTCATCCATTTGGGAAAAAAATCTGTAGCTGTTAATGTAGTTTTAGATTCCTCTAGTGAAAGGAAATTTTTATCCTTTGTCTTCAAGGTTTATAGTCTACAGGATTACCTTGAATCTTTGGCCAGTATTGAGATTTTGGATATTTATTGTGTTAAAAAGTGCTTCCTATTCCAATTTTTAGTCAGTTGATAATCATCTATTAAATTGAGTCAGAACAACATATGGATTTCTAAGTTCTCATCAGCAGTGGGAAGCTGTGCTTTAATCACTCATTTAGCATGTGTTTGAACAAGAGGAGACTTGAGAATTCCTCTCTGGCATTTACATTCAGCTTTAGGAATATAGATTTTTACAGCAAAAGTTGAAAATTTCTTTCCAGTATTGGGAAGGACTTTAGGCAAGCAGATGTCTCAAGGAAGGAAGGTGACAATTTGGTTTACCTTTTACATTAATTTTAGAGTGATATATTTTTCTCCAGTTTGAACTGGTTTGCAGACAAGAGTGAGCAGAGTAAAAGAGCAAATAACATTTTTCACTCATTTTAAATCAGGTCTTCATGATGATATTACTGGAAGGGGACCCCTTCCGGAGTGTGAGAGTGGGCTCTTGTCTAAGACTCGGAAATGAATTGTCCGAGGAGACACACGTACTGACAAAGCAAAAAACTTTACCGGGAAGGGGCGCCCAGACGGAGAGCAGCGAACAGCGGGGTAAGAACTGCTCTGCCATGTGGCTCACAGTCTCAGGTTTTATGGTAATGGGGTTAGCTTTCTGGGTTGTCTCTGGCCAATCACCTCACTTGTGCCCATATTTGGTCCTATTCAAGGCCCTTCCTGGCAGTGTGTGCATCTCTTAGTCAGGATGGTTTCCAGCATGAGGGTTTCTGGGAAGTTGGCAGGACATATTATGGGCTGGCATCTCCTCCCTCCTTTTGGCCCCTCCAGAATTCTTCCAGCTGGTGGTAGGTAGCTTATCAATTCTGTGTTCCTTATCGGGACCTCCTGTTGTGAGATAATTCATGCAAGCAGTTATTATCCTGCCTGGCAAGGATGGGCAGTTTCAGTCCATGGTTCCCTAACAGTGAGATTTTGCATTTTACTTGAAATATGAATTCTCAGACTGTCAAATTTTCATTTTTGTTTAAACATATTTTTCAAGCATTTAATATGTTAAGAACTATACTGAGTTGAGTACACTCATATGTGTAATCGTCAGAGTTATTCTTTGAGTATGATATTGTCTTCATTTTAAAAGTGAGGAAATGGATGTTTAAGGGAGAAATTAGTCCAAGAAATAGCTGATTAGTGCCATAGCAGGCATTTGAACCTAACCTATGTCTTTCAATTCTATGTGTTTCTATGAAGGGCCGGAAAATTTTTCCTTCCACCTTTCTAGGTTCTTTGGCTGATCTAATAATCAAATTGACAAAAGACATTAACAAGAGAAAAACAAACAAAATTACATACATACAGGATCCCCATAAAAATGTAAAGACTCAAAAGGCTGCCAAACATCCAGAGAGAAAGAAAGGGGTAGGGGTCTGGGGATACAAAGGGGAGGAAGGCCCATTCACAGGAAGCAGAAGAGATGTTTAGAAAACGAAAGCTGTGTTGTTATGCAGATAAGTTTCTTAGGTAAAAAGTGTCTCTGATAATAGCTCCCTTCCTGGTACAGGCCCCCCTTTCCAGTGTAAATTTAGGCAGTTTAGGGGGAGGAAAATAGTTTTTCTTAAATCTGCTGGAGTTTTAATTGCCTTTAGCTCAAATTAATCCTCATGACAAAGTGGCATATTTTGGGGGTCACAGATTCTGCTCCCCTTTACTTAATTTTTGAAAATATGGAAGTATTTTTTAATTATAAAATTAATTCCAGTTCACTGTAGAAAATTTGAAGACTACAGATACAAAAGGAAATAAAATATCCATAATCTTACCACATAAAAAAATGTTTACTTCCAGTATTTTTGATATATATATTTTACATAGTTAAGAACATTTGGTATATAGAGTCTTATTCTGCTTTTTGTTCTTTCTATTATACAAGCATTATTCTATGTTTTAAAAGTAATTTTAAGTTTTTTTTTTTTTTTGTGGTACGTGGGCCTCTCACTGTTGTGGCCTCTCCCGTTGCGGAGCACAGGCTCCGGATGTGCAGGCTCAGCAGCCATGGCTCACGGGCCCAGCCGGTCCGCGGCATGTGGGATCTTCCCAGACCAGGGCATGAACCCGTGTCCCCTGCATCGGCAGGTGGACTCTCAACCACTGTGCCACCAGGGAAGCCGTTAAGTATTATTTTTAATAGCTGTGTAGTATTCTAGCATACAGATATACTATCATCTTTTAAAACATTCGTTTATTTCTTAATATTTAGGTTATAATTTCCCCAACTTTTTAATTTAAACTTTCTGGACATCATTTAATGCTTAAATTTGCGAAGAAACAAGAAACCAAGAAAAATATTTGTTGGATACATAATTGCTACTTTGTATGAGAGTTTTAAATTATATGAAAATTTTAATTTCTCATGTAAGTATGGCACTTAACTATGCATATCTTTTAATCCCAATTATGTTACTTATACATACACAGGAAAAGACTAGAGGGAATTACACTAAAGTCTTAACAAGCTGCTATCATCTCTCACCTGGATTATTAAAACAACTTCCTAACTGACCTTTTAATTTCACTCTTCTTCCTTATCTGTCTCCACATTGCAGCCAGAGCTGCTTTTAACTACAGAAACCATTTAAAATCATTTATCTGCACAGAACTTCCAGTGGCTTTGTCAGAGTAAAATCTAGAGTCCTAACTGTGGCCTGCAAAGTCTTACATTATTTATGCCTCCCATCTGCAACTTGCATTTTCTCTGATGCTAATATTCTACCTCTGATTCCCTGTTTCATTCCTCTAGCCACACTAGCCCCTTGGATGTTCCTTCAAAGTGTCAAGCATGTTCTTTTCTCAGGTTCTTTGCAGTTGCTTTTCATTCCAAAACCCTCTAGATACCTGTACTGTTTGTTGACTGACTTCCTTGAAGTTTCTGCTTGAATGTCATTTTATCAGAAAGGACTTCCCTAGTCACTCTATAGAGGATAGCATTGCTCTCTCTCCATCACTCTGTGCTACTTATCCTACTTTTTCTTTTTACCAGTGACCTAGTCTATGTTTAATCATCTGTCACTACTCACTGGAATTTAAACTTCATGAAAACAGATTTTAGTCATTGCTGAATCATAGACTCTAAAACAGAGTAGGGCCTGTAAAGAGCATTCAATAATTATTTATTGAATGAATGAATATTTTCTCTGAGTAGTAGAACTTTAAGTGGTTTTCATTTTCTCCCAAATACTTTTCTATACTTTCTAACATTTTTTGCTATGTTGGGAAAATACTATTACTTGTACAGTGTAACAGCTTTAATAAATAGCAGTTTTTTAAAGAGCCCTTTTTTAAATTCTAAGAGTAAATAAAAATATATTTGCTATGCATTTTTTGTTTGAGATTTTTACATCTGTCATTCATTCATCCCCCAAATCTGCCCAGTTGTCTAAATTGCTTCTCAATATGTTTACATATATCTTGTAGCCTGTTGTTTTTATTTTCTTAAAGTCAGCTAACCAGTTGATTGACATCAGTGCCTCATACACAGCTTATATCCAGGGATCTATAATACTGTCATCTGGGGGATTCATTTTACATCTGTCTTGAGTTGATTTCCATTTCCTGGATACCATGTCTTGCTCTTTCTTATTTTACTACCTTATTTTAGGGAGGTACATCCTCCAGTAGTTTTTTGGAAAATAGTGCATGAGAATTAAATTTTTTGAGACTTGGCATATCTGAAATCACTTACATTTGACTGCTTATACTCGGCAGGATAGAGAACTCTGGTATGGAAAAAAATTTCTCACAGAACTTTAAAGACTTCACTCTTTTTTTGTCTTGCCTTCCAGAAGTAGTGTTATCTGAAACCATTTAAATCTTGGTCTTTTATTATCTGACTTGTTTATTCTCTTTGGAAACTTGTAGGATCTTTTCTTTATCCTTAATATTCTGGAATTTCATGGTAATGTGTCTTGGTGAGGATTTGATTTTATCATTGTGCTGAGCACTCCGTCAGCCTTTTCAATTTTAAATTCATGTTCTTTCGTTCTGAGATATTTTCTTGAGTTATTTTTTAGCTGGTTGCTTTCTAGGTGTTTTCTCTGATTTGTTTTATGAAACTTCTGTTGGAGATATACGTGTGTGTGTGTATTTGTATATACATATATACATACATACACATATACAGAAACACATATATATATACAAATACACATATACATATATATATGAATGATAATTATCTGTCTCTTTTCCTGTATGCTTTACTTTCTAGATTTCCTCAAATTTATTTTCCAACTGTAAAAAAACTTTTTGCTAATCTGGTAGTAATACCAAGTGCTCACATTGTATTCATGGATGTAGTATATTTTCTTTTCTTTGTGGGGATGTTAATGTATTTTTTCAAATAATTTATTATGAACATTTTAAAACATATTGAAGAACTGAAAGAACAGTACTATAATTACCCATATACTCACCCTCTAGATATACATATGTTAACATTTGCCAGAGTAATCCATGTGTTTGCATTTTTTTTCTGAACCATTTGACAGATGTAGTCATCATGACACTTGATCTCTCAATACTTCAGGATATATTTCCCAAAAGAATGTGTTTCCTAAAAATAATATTTTTCTTCAAAAATAAAACTACCATCACATGTAAGAAAATTAGAGTTAATCCCTTAAATCATCTAGTATTCATCCATATTCAGATATTCCCAATCCAAAAATGCCTTCTAGAGCTGTTTTTTAAAAATCAGAATCCAGTCAGATTGATGCATTACTTTTGGCTCATTAGTCTCATTTCATATTGAGTTCTCTTATTTCTTTCTTTGAAAAAAATGGTATTTTTTCCAGTTTTACTAAAATATAATTGACATACAGCACAATATGAATTTAAGGTATACAACATGATGACTTGACTTGCATACATCATGAAATGATTGCCACAGTAGGTTTAGTGAACAGCCATCTCATATAGATACAATATTAAAGAAATAGACAGGAATTCCCTGGTGGTCCAATGGTTAGGACTCCACGCTTTCACTGCAGAGGGCCCGGGTTCAATCCTGGTTGGGGAACTAAGATCCCACAGGCCGCATGGTGTGGCCAAAAAAAAAGAACGAAATAGAAAAAATATTTTTCCCTGCAATGAGAACTCTCAGGATTTCCTCTCTTAACAACTTAAATCTATAACATACAGCAGTGTTAATTATCTTTATCATGTTGCATATTACATCCCCGTGCCCCCAGCCCACTCAACTCCCCTGTACCATAAATCTTATCTCTTCTTCTGTGAGTTTGTTTGTTTATTTGTTTTTGAAGTATAATTGACCTGCAATACTATGTTAGTTCCTGGTACACAACGTAATGTTTTGATATTTCTATACATTTCAAAATGATCACCATGATAAGTGTAGTTGTCATTGATCACCATACAAAGATATTACATACTTACTGTGTTCTCCACCTGTACATTTCATACCTGTAACTCATTTATTTTGTGACTGAAAGTTTCTACCTCTTAATCTCCCTTACCTGTTTCTCTCCTTCCCTGCCCATCTCCCCACTGGCAATCACACGTTTGTTCTCTGTATATTTGTTCATTTGTTTTTTAGATTCCACATATAAGTGAAATCATACACTATTTGTCTTTCTCTGACTTACTACACTTAGCATAATACCCTTTAGGTCCATCTGTTTTATCACAAATGGCAAGATTTCATTCTTTTTTACAGCTGAGTAATATTCCACTCTATATGTACACCACATCTTCTTTATCCATTCATCAATTGATGAGCACTTAGGTTGCTTTCATATCTTGGCTATTATAAATAGTGCTGCCATGAAGTAGGAGTTATGTATCTTTTCAAATTAGTGTTTCTGTTTCCTTCAGATAAATACCCAGAAGTGGAATTGCTGGATTATATGTTAGGTTTAGTTTTAATTTTTTGAGGAATCTCCATACTGTTTTTCATAGTGGCTACACCAATTTACATTCTCACCAACAGTGCACAAGTGTTCCCTTTTTTCCAATCCACACCAACACTTGTTATTTGTTGTCTTTAACATTTATTAAACTGGTTTTGGTTAATGAACTCTTTTAGCTTTTGTTTGTAAAACTTTTGATCTCTCCTTCAAATCTGAACAAAAGACTTGCCAGGTAGAGTATTCTTGGTTGTAGGTTTTTGCCTTTCATCACTTGAAATATATCAAGCCATTCCTTTCTGATCTTCAGAGTTTCTGCTGAAAAGTCAGCTGATAGCCTTATGGGAGTTCCCTTGTATGTAACTTGTTGCTTTTCCCTTGCTGATTTTAATATTCTCTCTTTATCTTTAATTTTTGCCATTTTAATTACAGTGTGTCTTGGTGTGGTCCTCTTTGGGTTGATCATATTTGGGACTCTCTGTGCTTCCTGGACCTGGATATCTGTTTCCTTTCCTAGGTTAGGGAAGTTTTCAGCTAGTACGTCTTCAGATATGTTCTCTGCCCCTTTCTCTCTCTCTTTTCCTTCTGAGACCCCTGTAATGAGAATGTTAGTATGCTCTGCATTGTCCCAGAGATCTCTTAAACTGTCCTTGTTTCTTTTTTCTATCCAGCTTCAGTGATTTCTACTACTCTGTCTTCTAGCTCTCTGATCTGTTCCTCTGTATCACCTAATCTACTATTGATTCCTTCTCATATATTTTTCATTTCAGGTATTCTTCATCTCTGGTTCTTCTTTATATTTTCTAACTCCTTGTTAAACTTCTCACTGTTTTCATTCATTCTTCTCCTGAGATCTTTGAGCATCTTTATGATCATTACCTTGAACTCTTTATTGGGTAGATTGCTTGTTTCCACCTTACTTAGTTCTTCTGGGGTTTTATCTTGTTCCCTCATTTGGAACATATTTCTGTGTTGCCTCATTTTGCCTAATTTACTGTTTTTATTTCTATGTATTTGGTAGGTTTATTCCATTTCCCCATCTTGGAGAAGTGGCCTTTTGTAAGAGATGTCCTATGGGCCCAGTAGCACACCCCCTCTGGTCACCCGTGCTATATGCCTTAGCAGTACCCTCTATGTGGGTTGTGTAGGTCCTTCTGTTGTGGTGGGCTGACTACTGTGGGTGTGCTGGTAGGTGTGGCTGGCCCCCATACTGGTTGGTTGCCATGCCCTGTCTTGTGCAGAGAGTGCTAGCTGCTGGTGGGTGGGACCAGGTCACAAGGAGACTGGCTACAGAGTCCTGGGTGTGTGTGTGGGGCGGTGGGGGGCGGTCCCAAGGCTAGTCCTGGACCACTGGCTGGGTCTCGGCATGGCTGACTGTGGGCTGGGGGTTCCAGATCTAGTGTCTGCTTGCTGGTTGCCAGGTCCAGTTCCTGACACAGCTGTCTGCATGATTGGGATACCCCCAAGCTGGTGCTGACCCACTGTGGGGCTGGATCCTAGGGTAGCTGGCTGAGGGTCTCGAAGTGTTTCAGAGTTGGTGTTGGCTTGCCGGTGGTTGATGCTGGGTCCTGTGGCTAGTGCTGGCACACTTGTGGACAGAGCCACATCTTGGGGTCTCTGGCTAGAGGGCCCAAGGTTTCTGGAGCTAGTGTCAGCCTGCTGATGGACGGGGCTGGGTCTAGGGTGTCCTGGGTCTGCTGTCTGCGCCTGGTGGGCAGAGCCAGGTCCTGAGGTCTCTGGCTGCAGGTCCTGGGGTCCTGGAGCTGGTGTTAGCCTGCTGGTACAGGAACCCATCCCGATGGCTGGCTGCAGGGCCCCAGGGGTCCCAGGGCTAGTGCTGGTGCACTGGTGGGCAGGACGGGTCCTGGGTTCTCTGGTGGGTGGGGCAGCATACTGGTGTGGCTGTGGGCTCAGGGGCTTCTATGAACGCTGGCCTGCTGGTGTGTGGTGCTGTGTCCCTCACCGGCTAGCTGCTTGGCCTGAGGCGTTCCAATACAAGTGCTCACAGGCTGGTGACTGGGGGCAGGACTGGGTCCTAAGCCTAATAAGCTAGAGGGAGGATTCCAAAATGGTGCTTACCAGCACTGGTGTCCACATGGTAGAATGAGCTCCCCCAAATGGCTGCTGCCAGCATCTTTGTCCGCAAGGTGAGTTCCAGTTGCCTCTTGCCTCTCTGGGAGGCTCTCCAAGATCAGCAGTGTGTGTGACCCAAGCTTCTTTCAGATTACTGCTTCTGTCCTGGGTCTCAGAGTGTGTGAGATTTTGTCTGTGCCCTTTAAGAGTAGAGTGTCTATTTCCTTCAGCCCTCCAACTCTCCCAAAATCAGCCCCACTTACCTTCAAAGCCAAACGTCCTGGGGGCTCATCTTCCTGGTGCAAGACCCCCAGGCTGGGGAGCCCAGTGTGGGGCTCAGACCCCTCACTCCTTGAGGAGCAGCTCTGTGATTGTAATTATCCTGATTGTGGGTCACCCACCCAGGGTATGGGTCTTGACTATACTGCGTCTCTGCCTCTACTACCCATCTTGTTGTGGTTCCTTCTTTTTATTTTTCATTGTAGAAAACCTTTGCTAATCTTCATGTTTTCTCATTAGTAGTTGCTCTATAAATAGTTGTAATTTTGGTGTGCCTGTGGGAGGAGGTGAGCTCAGGGTCTTCCTACTCCCTCATCTTGACCACTACCCTCTCACCTTTTTTTTTTTTTTTTTTTAATGGCAGTGCCCTTTTAAAGAGACCAAGAAAGTTGTCTTGAGGAAGGAATCATATTCTGGATTGGTCTCATTGTTTTCTCTTGGTTTTCTTTTACTTGTTCTATACTCTGTAAACTCTAGCATTTCGATTTGGCTCAGTTTAAACCTCTTTGTTAAGAATACTTTGTAGGTGATACTGGGTATTTCATCATATGTAATTGAAGGGTGTAATATCAGGTTGTTCCAATATTGATGATGCCAAGTTTGATTATTTGGTGGAGGTGGTGACTACTTGATCTCTGCATTATAAAGATATGCTTTCCCTTTGCAATTAGCAGGTAATCTGTGGGAAGATACTTTGACATCATGGAAGTGTTCCTAAATGAGTTATTACACTGGAAGTTACAAAATGCTAATTTTCTAATTCTACTGTTCCTTTGATATTTATTAGCTGACTTTTTTCCTGTGAAGTAGAGCTCCCCCTCATCAACTAGGGTGACAAAGGTAGGGTAAATGCCTAATTCTTGAATATTTACCATTTTTCACTCTAAAAGTGATGTGACAGTCATTCCTTTGGTGGCAAGTGAGGTTTTTTCTCCTTTCCCTTTTACTGGCACTGTGGATTCTTGAGTACTTATTAATTCAGTATCTTACAATCGATTATACTTTTTAACCCTAAAATAGTCTCAGATCTGACCATTAAGAGTTCCTTCAGGCTGGTTTGATGTCCTTTTGTTTTTGTTTTTGTTTTTTTTTTCTGGTGTCCTTTTGACATACCCTTTTATAGTCGTTGAGCACATTAGTTTTTTCACATACATGATGTCCCAGGCTCATCTTTTATTTTTTCTGACCCTGGCAATTAGCCGTTTTTCCTGGTTCCTTTTTGTCAGCATGACATATAGATACTAATATCAGGTGTGTTTTAAGTGTACTCATTGTTTACTAGGATGATATTATTAATTCTGAGCTTTTTCAATGACTATAGCTAGGGTGGATGTATATATATACACACACGTTCACACCCTTCTACACACATACATATATAATTTTTAAAGAAAACCATGAGTTCAAGCGTATACTCCCAACTCAAGTTAAATATTTCAGGGTTTTCCTTTACTGCTTTGTTTTTATATTTTTTTAATTTTCTCTTATCCTAAAAATCTTGGTTCTTCTAACATTAACATGTTACTTTATTTTACAATATACGTACAATAGTTTTTAAAAGTTAATACCAAGGTTATTACTAACTATAAAAGTACTGAATGAAATTTAAGATTTCTTTGCTTGTTTTGTTTGACTTTAAATATGTCTGAAAGTCAGCATTCTGAGAATATTTAATAAGGTTTTCATCTGGTTTTACTAATGGTTTTGTTATACAGTTGGGGTTTTTGTTTGTTTGTTTTTGCTTCAGTTCTCAGTTTCAGAGTTTACTTGCATTGAATTTCATTTTAAGCTATGTAAAACATTTGTATAATGTTCAAAGTCAAAACCTAAATAAAAAGATATTTAGAGAAGTCTTGCTTTCATAACTCTCCTCCACCATCCCATTCTGTTCCTATTTCTTATAGACATTTCTTATTTTCATTAGTTTGTGTTTTTCCATTGCTTCCTTTTGCAAAAATATACAGAGACATACTTGCATACATACATACATATGTAATTTCTCCCTACTTTCTTAGTCAGAAGGTTCAGCATTTTATTCACTGTTCTGTACCTTGCTTTTTTTCATTTAGCAATGTATCTTAGAGATTGCTCCAAATCAGTACATAGAGAGTTTCCTCACTCTTTTTTTGTAGCTGTGTCATATTATATGGATATTTTACAATTTCTTCACCTAGTACCCTGACATGGTGATTTCTGTTGTTCTGGTCTGTATTACAGTAATGACCCAATGAATAACCTTGTGTATATGTTTTTGGATTTTTTTGGTTTTTTTTTTTAACTGGTGGAGATGTATATTCAGGATGGATTTTGGACATAAGACCTCTAGGTCAAAGGGTATATACATTTGTAATTTTGTTAGATATACCCAAATTCTCATCCATAGGGATTGTACCATTGAGCCTGCCTTTTGCTCCATAGGCAGTGTTGGTTCTTTTGAAGGTTTCATATTCCTTTGTTCCCTACAAGTTGTTCTTTCAGTTTTTCCCTTCAGTCTTTTGTTAGTGGCTTTTCTCGGATGTCTTCTGATCCTTGGCTGCCTGCTTATACTAAGAATAAGAGGTATTAAATAGCTGGCTGGGTGGGGCTTGTTTATTGAAGGCTTCATTAGAAGGTTATCTGTCTGTTTCTTTGGGGAGTCCAGGATACAAGTATCTTAAGGCCTTTTCTTTGGGCTGGTCATGTTCCCAAGGGAAGAATATTTTAATCTTCTTCCTAATGGGTAAGCCTGGTTACTAGCATTTTGGAAACCCAGTAAGGCTGGGAGATCTTATTGTTCAGTATGGATGATAGTATTTTGGTTGGGGGGAGTGGGAATATTATTCTATTCTATATTATTCTATTCTATATTATATAATAATATTATTCTATAAAAGAGAGTCTATACCACCTTATACTAGATTGTCATCCTTTTTTACGTAGAAGATTGAAACCAGATGGCAGCATGGCTTTTCTCTACTTCCAGCCCTTTAGCAGTATTGGGTATATAGCTTTATTCATCTCCTTGACAGTGTGATATTGTTGGTTAGTGGATGAATTTAAATACTTACATTTATTGTGGTTACTGATCTATTAGGACATATCGCCATCATCTTATTTTGTGCTTTTTGTTTATCAAGCCTGTGTATGTGTGTGTCTGTGTGTGTCTGTGTGTGTGTCTGTATGTGTCCATGTCTGTGTCTTTCTTTTCTCCTATTAATGCTTTCTGTTGGAAATAATAGAATTAATTTCCTGTTTCAATGTCCCCTGGTTTGGAAGTAGTGGTTTATATTTTTGATTTTTGTTTGGTGGTGGTGGTGGTTGTTTGTTTGTTTTAATGGTTACCCTTAAATATTTAAAATAAATTCTTGACCATAAATTTTTTTTAGTGAAGTTATTTATCATCTCTCTTGCCCTGGAATAAGACAAATTTAACTTAACCCACAGAACCTCCAAGGCAGTTTCCTATTATAATTACCTAGAATTTACTTCAATATTTTAACCCAAAACTTAATGTCATGTCAGTTGTTAAATTAACCAACATTTTATCAGTTTCTGTTTACCATTGTTTCTAACAACTTTCTTGTTTTCTTTGAATTTTTATTTTCTCAATCTTGTTTTTTTTTTTCTTGGAATTTGATTATCTAGATTCAAACTTTAATCTGGAAAAACAAATAAGCCACAATAGCAAGTATAGAAGGAGTGGTGGGGCCAGGTAATAATTATATAGTTTCAGTAAATGAGACAGTGTATTAATAACATGAGATTAAGCAGGTATCAATGTAATTAAGTAGGTGACTCAAATTTAACCTGTGAGAATGTAAAAAGCAAGTGCTATAATTCATTGGAGAAGTGTAATGGATTATTCAGAACCATATTCATGCATTACATTATCAATTTGTACAAAAAGAACCATATCTCATACTGTGTTTCAGAGTGAGTTTCAAAATAGGCCTCTCTGAGGCAGTTTCTTCATTTGTATAGTGATCATGTATCATACTTTTTCTACAACAGTAATGATTTACACCTGTCCTCCTAGCATAATTGTTAATTATGCCCACTGCCTTTATTCTCAGAAATGTACCAATTTTGTTAGTAAATCACATGGTCACCTTATTTATAAAATTTGGAAAATTCCAGTCTTGTAGGGATGATTTAAGGGTTACAAATAATCCACGTAAAGAGTTATAGATGGTATTTCACACATAGTACATGCTCAATAATGGTAGGTATCAAGGAACAGCTTAGGTTGCATGTGTAAATATTGTTTTTTTTCTCCCAGGCCTTTTTAAAACTGAACCCATTTTTTGACAGTATTTTAATATCATTTGATTTCTGAATTATCTTTTATTCTTAGGCAAAGAAGTCATCACTGACATGGTAAGCTGTAATATTTATGTACAAAAAATTTGAATTGATATTTTATTAATGGTTAATTACTATGTTTTCATGTACCTCAAACCCTTTATGAGTAAGTACTGATTTCAATAGTGATAATTATAATAATTTTACATTTAGAATTTGTTAAGGTATTTTTCAATTATAAAAATGGTTTCTGTAACACAGGTCAAATATCTAGAGTATATGTTTTGCTTTAGCTCTATGCTTGGATTAGCTTCCTATGTATATATTATTCTGAAATTGGACATATTCTGAATTTAGCCTTATGGTCCAACTTTTATTCATTTAAGAATTTATCATTTGAAATGGATAGGGCAGACACTTACATTTGAATTATGAAACATTGTTAAATAAATTAATATGCAAATGAAAGATATTTCAATTACTTTAGAAAAAACCACTCTTTGCATAAAAGCCATGTTAATTAATAACATCTACTTTTTATATAGGAAATCTCTGAAAATAAGAGAATGTTTTTAGGAACTAATTTAGCAATATTAAGGTAACACTTGCAGCCTTAGTCAGCATGGGATGCAGTATATTTCTTATAGTTTATAAAATTTTGGCTTTATAGTATGACAAAAGTCTTGATTCACAGTATTGTTACACTCACTTGAATATTCTCCTGAAAGTGGACCTGGGCAGACCAATCTGAATTTAAACCAACAACTTCATGCCAAACTATACTTTTCTATTCAACCGTACTGTCATAAGAATTTGGAATGTTTGCAGAGATGATCAAACAGAAAAAGAAAACATATTCCAAGGTCTGTATCTGTTCTCTTTCAGTCTCTTGATCTCCACTCTCATCTTTCTCTCTCTGCCCCCCTCTTTAACACACCAAATAATGCATTGATGATCTTCTACTCTGTCATATATGACATTTGAGTTTTAAATTTTTCTTTTGTTTTTAAAACCTGGGTAAATTCAAAACACACAGTCATAGAACAATTTGAAAACTCCTTTTGATTTTTTTTTTTTTTTTTGCGGTACGCGGGCCTCCCACTGCTGTGGCCTCTCCCGTTGCGGAGCACAGGCTCCGGACGCCCAGGCCCAGCGGCCATGGCTCACGGGCCCAGCCGCTCCGCTGTACGTGGGATCCTCCCGGACCGGGGCACGAACCCGTGTCCCCTGCATCGGCAGGCAGACTCTCAACCACTGCGCCACCAGGGAAGCCCTTGATTTTTTTTTAAATTTTTTTAACATCTTTATTGGGGTATAATTGCTTTACAATGGTGTGTTAGTTTCTGCTGGTGTGTTAGTTTCTGCTTTATAACAAAGTGAATCAGTCATACATAAACATATGTTCCCATATGTCTTCCCTCTTGCGTCTCCCTCCCTCCCACCCTCCCTATCCCACCCCTCCAGGCTGTCACAAAGCACCAAGCCAGTATCCCTGTGCCATGCGGCTGCTTCCCACTAGCTATCTACCTTACTACGTTTGTTAGTGTGTATATGTCCATGACTCTCTCTCGCCCTGTCACAGCTCAACCTTCCCCCTCCCCATAACCTCAAGTCCGTTCTCTAGGAGGTCTGCGTCTTTATTCCTGCCTTACCCCTAGGTTCTTCATGACATTTTTTTTTTTCTTAAATTCCATATATATGTGTTAGCATACGGTATTTGTCTTTTTCTTTCTGACTTACTTCACTCTGTATGACAGACTCTAGGTCTATCCACCTCATTACAAATAGCTCAATTTCGTTTCTTTTTATGGCTGAGTAATATTCCATTGTATATATGTGCCACATCTTCTTTATCCATTCATCCGATGATGTACACTTAGGTTGTTTCCATCTCCGGGCTATTGTAAATAGAGCTGCAATGAACATTTTGGTACACGACTCTTTTTGAATTTTGGTTTTCTCAGGGTATATGCCCAGTAGTGGGATTGCTGGGTCATATGGTAGTTCTATTTGTAGTTTTTTAAGGAACCTCCATACTGTTCTCCATAGTGGCTGAAACAATTCACATTCCCACCAGCAGTGCAAGAGTGTTCCCTTTTCTCCACACCCTCTCCAGCATTTATTGTTTCTAGATTTTTTGATGATGGCCATTCTGACTGGTGTGAGATGATATCTCATTGTAGTTTTGATTTGCATTTCTCTAATGATTAATGATGTTGAGCATTCTTTCATGTATTTGTTGGCAGTCTGTATATCTTCTTTGGCCTTGATTTTTAATAGGTAATATTTTGACCTATTCTGAGACTAGGTACCTAACAATAAAATTCTAATTCTTTAAAATTCACTTATTTACTACATAAAATAGAGGTTTCTTTGGATTAATATGCATTAGTAATCTATTATTGTATTAATGATTGTCTTGTTTTATTTAATTGTAAAAATTGATGCATAACCAGATTTTCTTTACAGTTAATCATTATTTAAAATTGGAATCAGAAATTAAATTGCGAATATGGTGGCAATAAAAGCTCTTTATTTCTCAGTGAAAACAAGGACACAACTTTTATTTTTGGGTGTAAGACAAGGTGATACATAGCATATGTAACTTTTTAAAAAATATTTATAAGCACTATTTTGTAATTTATTCCTTTCACTATAAATTGGATGTTATCTGATATGTCATACCTCCATATCTATTTCCTTTTTAAGTGCTGTTAACATCTCAAGTAAAGGAGAGACAGAATTCATTCCATGGATTTAAGTTAAGCTTCTAATATACCTTTTCTAAATAAAATTCCCTGTGTACTACTCTATATGGATTTACATATTGATGAAACCTTTTATTTGAAAACTTTGAAAAGCTTTGAAAACTAGAAAATAACGGGAAGAAGAAATCTGAAGAAATATTGCATAAGGTGGAAGGAAAGCACACCACTTAGACTTTTAAATTAATTCCCTTAGAATTTACCAGATGGACAGCCTCATTGTGGTTGTAGGAGTTACAATCAATACTTCGCAATTTTTGAAGTTTTACAGGACAACTGAGCTTTATTAGTCTTAATATACCATTTTATTAAAACCCATTTGAACATATGGTTATAATTATGTATTGTTACTAATTTTGGAGGAAATATATCCGCTTTTGAGATTGAAGTAGGAGATACCTGCAATAAGATTATTAAATTATGAGAGAGATTTAGAGAATTTATTGATCTCTTAACATCAAGCCACAGCTGTAACGCGTTTCTTGATTGTTAGATGGACTGCAGTGGTTACTTAAGTAAAACCCTATGCAAATGTATCATGATTCTGGCCATACTCATATGTACTAGGAAAAGAGTCAAGAGTAGAAATATACAGAAGTTTGACTAAATTTAGTTTAATCTAGAAATTTGACTATAAAATGTGGTTTTTTAAAGTTCAGTTTTTTAGTTATTAGAAATACCCATTCTCTAATTTCTTCATAGACTGGTTTATTAAAGGCATTAAACTGTCATTCCTGCTATGTTTAATCAACTGACAAGTCATTTTGTCCTTCGTAGTTGCCATTTTGTCTTATTTTTCCCTGAATTAAATTAATTGCTTTAGAGCATTGGGGATTTTTTGTTGGTTGGTTTGTTTTTGTTTTGTTTTCTTCATATTGCTTGCACTTGTGGTTTATTGAACTTGTATCTGTTGATTTAAAGTTTTTATTGAATTTGTAAAAACTTTAGTCATTAGTTTTTCAAATTTTTTTGTCCATTTCTCCACCTCTTTCAAAGAATCCAATTACATGTATTTTCTGCCACTTGAAGTTATTCCCCAGCTCACTCATATTCTGTTTGCTTTATTTTTTAAAATTTTTATTGGTGTATAGTTGATTTACAACATTGTGTTAGTTTCTGCTGTGCAGCAAAGCGAATCAGTTATACATATACATATATCCCCTCTTTTTTAGATTCTTTTCCTATATAGGTCATTACACAGTGTTGAGTTCACTGTGCTATACAGTAGGTCCTTATTAGTTAATCTGTTTTATATATAGTAGTGTGTATATGTTGATCCCAATCTCCCAGTTTATCCCTCTCCCCCTTACCCCCTAGTAACTGTAAGATTGTTTTCTACATCTGTGACTATTTCTATTTTGTAAATAAGTTCATTTGTACCGTTTTTTAAGATTCCACATATAAGTGATATCAAATGATATATGTCTGACTTACTTCACTCAGTGTGACAATCTCTAGGTCTGTCCATGTTGCTGCAAATGGCATTATTTCTTTCGCTTTTATGGCTGAGTAATATTCCATTGTATATATATAACACATCTTTATCCATTCCTCTGTTGATGGACATTTAGGTTGCTTCTGTGTCCTGGCTATTGTAAATAGTGCTGCAGTGAACATTGGGGTGCCTGTATCTTTTTGAATTATGGTTTTCTCCAGGTATATGCCCAGTAGTGGGATTGCTGGATCATATGTTAGCTCTATTTTTAGGTTTTTAAGGAACCTCCATTCTGTTCTCCATAGTGTCTGTACCAATTCATATTCCCACCAACAGTGTATGAGGGTTCCCTTTTCTCCATACCCTCTCCAGCATTTATTGTTTGTAGATTTTTTGATGATGGCCATTCTGACCAGTGTGAGGTGATACCTCATTACAGTTTTGATTTGAATTTCCCTAATAATTAGTGAGCATCTATTCATGTGCTGTTTAGCCATCTGTATGTCTTCTTTGGAGAAATGTCTATTTAGATCTTCTGCCCATTTTTTGATTGGGCTGCTTGTTTTTTTGGTATTGAGCTGCATGAGCTGTTTGAACATTTTGGAGATTAATCCTTGTCGGTTGCTTCATTTGCAAATATTTTCTCCCATTCTGTGGGTTGTCTTTTCGTTATGAAGACTAAGAGCCTTATGAAGTCTGTATAAACAACTCATGAATTTCTGAATCATCTGATTTGGATTATTGATTATTTGGATTATATACTCTGATTTATTTTACAAATCAGAAAATCTGATGGTGTGTTTCTAAGGTAACATGTCATCATTTTACCATATAATAGGCAGAGTTAAGCTTTATTAGATTGCACAATAAAATTAATGTTTTTCTTCATTCTTTTGATGTTGAAAAAAATTCTTCCTATGTTTCTTTTCAAAAGTTAAGCAGCAAACGGATAGAATTTGTATTGATCATAATTTGTTTCCAGAAGGACCAGAAAAACTGTTGTCACCAAGTGACCTGGCTGAGGATACCTTACTGCAAAGCTGTAGGGTATTTTATTTGAATTTAAAATCATGTAAACCTGAGCCAACAAAGAAAAGGGACTGTTGGAGGAAAAACTTAATGATTTATAAAATCTTAAGCAAAATGTGTATATTTTATATGTTTTTCCTCAGGTGTATATCTCAAAATACAGACATAGTCTCAAGGACTCTTAAATGTACATGTTAGTGAACCTCTTTTTCTAAAGCTAATTTGACAAATGTTTTTATTTTTGGAAAAGAAATGAAAGCGACTGGAATGCTTTGGACTCCTTTGACATTCTCCCTTAACTTTCCAAGTTTTATATATTAAAGTAAATATAATGGCCAAATGAAAATATTTCACAGTGCTCTTTCTTATCACCAATACATTAATCATTAATATTGATTTTGTAATTGTCTTAAAATTTCACTGTTATAAAATTTAAAAATTAGTTATCAAAGATATTTAAATTACTAGAATGGGGTCAGCTCTTTTACTCAGGACATTTTTAGTGGTTTGTGGTGTATATTATGTTTTAAAAACAAACAAAATCCTCAAACTATAGTTACATTTATAGTATTCACAAATTTTGGTAACTTTCACATGTTTTAAGTTAGTGATTATAGAGAATTTATTATAAATAATACTGAATTTCCTCATGGTGGCCTTGGATTACATATGGCTACAGATTAGCTAGAGTACTTGTCAAAATAAATTATAAGCTCAAGCTTCATTATCATTTGTAGCTTAAACATAGTGAATCTGATACAGCGTTCCTTCATAATTTTGATGCTCTTTGCAGTAAATTTGATATAGAACAGTTGCTAACGAAACCCAGTTCAGATGTGTGACCATTTTTATGGAAAACATCTGGGGTAATTATAATTAGTTCAGGATGTGTACTGTTTAAAAATAATCTTGAATTCATGGAGAAAGAAGCGTATCTTTTCCTCAATGACTAGAATAATCCAAGTTAGTATAAAAAAATTCTTTAAGTTATTGGTAGCTATGCTTAGAGTATAATTTTAGAGTATTCCAAAAGGAAATAATGAGTAAGTTTTATGTAAAATGCCAAATTGGCACTTTACACCTGTTAGTGCGTTTCGTTTAGAACAGCTGTGTCTTTTATTATCAGTAAACAGATGGAGAAAGTAATGGAATGTTTTAAAGCAATATGTTAATCCTGTCTTCCACTACTGAACTGTCTCACAATATAGTGATTAAATATTGACTGTGCAGCTGTTACTTACAATTATAGAATTTCTTAGTTAATTTCTCCTTCCCATGCCCAAATGTTTTAATATTTAGAGATCTAATTTCTAATGTAGTTTGTTTATTACAATTTGATTTCTAAAGATAAGTTATTTGTTATGGAGACAAATTAATATGCTCATAAAGTTCTTATTTTTTTTTTGGTAATTGACTAATATTCTAGGCAGGATAAACAATTTTTAAGTATTTTTAAAACTAAATTGTTTATGAGTATGAAGGTAATTATTAAATATGACAAATTTTGTTTAATTTTATGCTTGAAAACTGCCACCAGTGATATAAAGAGGAAATAATGGTTCTTTTATCAAATATTTATGAAGCAGAGTACATAATACTTTCTTAGAATAATGAGTATATTCAGGCAAAACACCCTGCAAGTTATTTCAATTCTAGTAGCCCTTCTGCAGTTTAATTATATTTTATTCCTCACATCTCACTTTGTCACAAAATATATTTTAGATACCACTTCAGTATTTATCACTTTTATACTTAAGCTTGAGGAACAACTGTATTAGCTAAGATTATTATTATTACTAATGGCTAACATTTATCGTGCTCTTAATATCTGAAAGGTATTGTGCAAAGAACTTTATATGTATTGTAACATTCTTGCCCTTTTTAGTAGGTGAGGAAATTCAGTCTTAAGAGACATGAAGTAAATTGACTAAGGTCTTCCAGATGGGAAGTGGTAGAGACTGCTTTTAAACGCAGGCATTTTCACTCTCAAGCCTCTTGTTCTTAACGACTTTGCATTTTTCCTGCCTTTAGCATCTAATGTCAACATTATACAGAGGGGTAATTTTTTGAAGCCCTGTGTGCACCCCCAAGTGATAATTATATCATTTAGTCCTCTTGCCTAAAAAGAAAACACAATCAAAACGTGTATGGAAAGATGGAGCGCTCCAATTCTTGGTACCTCACCGCATGATGACTGTGTCAGTGCTCTGCCAACATCATCAGGAATGTCCCATAACACGGGTATCGTGACATAGTTTACACCAGAAAGGTTTTCAAATACCGCTATATAATTTTACTCTAATTGTGCCACTTTGTGGAGACAACTCTAACAATCTATTTCCCTTCCCAAAAAGAACCTGTCTTTGGTTCAAAAGATTTTAAAGAGCAACATGATGTAGTTTCTACCTATGTTATATTATTTTATTTATACCTTAACCTAGAATTGAGCTATCATTTATTGTTGAAACTCATTAAATGACTGATATCTGTCAGATATTATTATTAACTACTTAACATGCTTAGTTTATTTTGTCATTTTTCGTAGGAAGTATCCCATTTTATATATGAAGAAACTAAGACTCAGAGGTAGTAAATAAATTGGTCAAGATCACAGCTAGCAAATGATGTTTTTAAGCATTTGATTTTTTTCTTTAAAAAAATACATGGAAATCTAAAAGTGTCCAGCTAATTATTTTTGTAGAGAGCCTTAAGATTTCCATCTCTAACAGATGGCTACTTGTAGTTTCCCTTGACACTGATGAGAATGCTTATAAGATTAACTAGGATCAGCAATGTCATGAGGTATTGCTGGAAAAAATTTAATATAGTAGAAATGCATTATAAGGTTGTTCTTAAGAGGCAAAACGTTGCATGCAAGCTGTCTGAAGTATCAAAAGAAGAATAGACACATCTTTTTCATGTTACCAGAGCCTTAAATGAATAAAGATTTTACAATTTTGATTAATCAGCTGTCCTATAGTTATTCAACATTAATATTTTATTCAGATTATTTTTATGAGTGTCTCCATCAAAACGAACTACCTAACACAGAGAATGCAAGAGATAAACAATAAAATTATTATTTTATATAGTACAGAGATCAGTTTGAATTATTCGGTAGTTTGGTTTTTTCTTTATGATTTTGAAGATATTTTTTAAATGAAAAATTATTTTGAGATAATTATAGATTTACATGCAATTTTAAGAAATAATACAGAGAGATCCCACGTACCCTTTACCCACTTCCCCTCAGTGGTAACATATTGCAGAACTATGTAGTACAATATCCCAGCTAGGACATTGATGCTAAAATAATCGAGATACAGAACATTTCCATCACCACAAGGATTCCTCGTGTAAAGCTTACACAGCCACATCTACTTCCTTTCCACATCTTTCCTTTAACCCTGACAACAACTAACCTGTTCTCTATTTTGATAATATTATCATTTCAAGAATGTTATGTAAATGGAACCAACCATACAGTGTGTAACCTTTTGGGATTGACTTTTTTTTCACTCATCATGATTCTGTGGACTTTCATTCAGGTTGTTGCACATATCAGTAGCTTGTTCTTTTTTATTGCTGACTAGTATTTCATAATATGGATGTACCACTGTTTGTGTAACCATTCACCCGTTAAAGGACATCTGGGTTGTTTCCAAAACAACATAAATTTGGTTTCTTCCACAGTACTAAAGTTTTGTACTTTTCCACTTTTATGCTTAAGTCCATGATTAATTTTGAATTAATATTTGTATAAGATGTGAAACTTAGGTCCAGGCTTTTGTTTTGTTTTGTCTTTGTGGGGACAAGGGGCTAATGGATACTAAATTAGTCCAGCACCATTTGTTGAAACTTTCTTTGCTCCACTGAATTACTTTTGCACCTTAGTAAAAATATAAGTCAGTTGAGCACATTTGTGTAGCTGTTTCTTGATTCTTTTTGTGTTCCATTGATCTGTGTGTATATCCCTCCACCAATATCATAAAATCTTGATTATATAATGCTATATAATGTCTTAAAATTGAATACTTCATTCCTCTTTATTTTTTTCAAAATTGTTTTAATTTTCTAGCTCCTTTACCCTTCACATAAATTTTAGAAATCTCATCTATATCTACAAAAATTCTTGCTGGGATTTTGATAGGAATTGAATTAAGCTTGTATATCAATGTGAAGAGTATTAAAATGTTTACTGTATCGAGTCTTCCAGTTCATTAACACAGTATGTTTCTCCATTTATTTAGAATTTTTATTTCTTTTATCAGCAGTTTGTAGTTTTAGCACACAAGTATTCTGTGTCTTATTAGATTTATAACATTCATTTTTCTTGAATGATTTTTAAGGGTATTGCATTTTTACATTTTGGTGTCTATGTGATCATTATCAGTAGCTAGAAATACAATTGGTTTGTATATGTTTATCTTGTATGCTGTAGCCTTGCTGAACTCATTTATAGTTCTAGGAATTTTTTTATAGATTCCTTGGGATTCTCTATGTAGACAATCATGTTGTCTGCAAATAGAGTCAATTTTTCTTTTCAGTCTCTGTGTGTTTCTTTTTTTAAAATTTATTTATTTATCTATTTATGGCTGTGTTGGATCTTCGTTTCTGTGTGATGGCTTTCTCTAGTTGTGGCAAGCGGGGGCCACTCTTCATCACGGTGCACGGGCCTCTCACTGTTGCGGCCTGTCTTGCTACGGAGCACAGGCTCCAGACGTGCAGGCTTAGAAATTGTGGCTCACGGGCCTAGCCGCTCCGCAGCATGTGGGATCCTCCCAGACCAGGGCTCAAACCTGTGTCCCCTGCATTGGCAGGCAGACTCTCAACCACTGCGCCATCAGGGAAGCCCGGCCCCCCCTCTGTGTGTTTCTTTTTCCTACCTTTTTGCCCTGACTGTAACTTCTAGCACTATTTTAATTAATTTATTTTTGGCTGCATTGGGTCTTCGTTGCTGAGTGCGGGCTTTCTCTAGTTGTGGCGAGTAGGGGCTACTCTTCGTTGCAGTGCGTAGGCTTCTTATCGCAGTGGCTTCTCTTGTTCCAGAGCACGGGCTCTAGGCACGTGGGCTTCAGTAGTTATGGCATGTGAGCTCAGTAGTTGTGGCTCACGGGGTCTAGAGTGCAGGCTCAGTAGTTGTGGCACATGAGATTAGTTCCTCCACAGCATGTGGGATCTTCCTGGATCAGAGCTCAAACCCGTGTGCCCTGCATTGGCAGGTGGATTCTTAACCACTGCACCACCAAGGAAGTCCCTCTAGCACAATTTTAAATAGGAGTGATTTAGAGAAGACATTTTTTCCTTATTCCCTGTCTTAGGAAGAAAACATGTTGTTTTACCATTAATTGTAATATCAGCTGTAGGCTTTTGTAGATACTCTATCAAGTTGAAGAAGTTTTCTCTAGTCCTACTTTTCTGAGGTTTTTTTTTTTCTTAATGATGAAATGGGTGTTGAATTTTGTCAGGTGCGTTTTATGCATGATTCGTATTATCATGTGATTTTTCTTTATCTTGTTAATATGGAGTCATGCACTGATTTTCAAATATTGAACCAGCCTGTGTTCTTGGAATAAACCCGACTTGGTCATAGTGAAAAAATCGTTTTATATATTGCTGAATTTTAATTGCTGATACATATTTTATTAAGAATTTTTGCATCTATATTTACAAGGGATAATGGTCTATAGTTTTTTTTGTACTGTATTTGTTTTGGAATCAGGGTATTACTAACTTCATAAAATGAATTACAAAGTGTTCCATCCTCATCTGCTTTCTGGAAGAGATTATGTGCACAATTTGTGTCAGTTCTTTTTTAAACATTTGGTAGAATGCTGACCTGGAGATTTCTTTCAATGGGAGTTTTTAAGATGATGAATTGAATTTCTTTAACAGTCATTGGGTTATTCAACCCAATGTGATTATGGATATGTTGGACTATGAAAATTATCTGTTTCATATTTGGTGAATTATGGTAGTTTGTGTTTTTTGAGATACTGTATTATTTACCTAAGTTGTCAAATTTATGTGTACAGGGTTCTTTGTAATATTTCCTTTTTATCCTTTTGATGTCTACAGAGTCTATAATGATATCACTATTTCATTCCTGATATTGGTAATTGGTGTCTTCTCTATTTTTTGTCAGTTTTGTGAGAGGTTAGTCAATTTTATTATTACTCTTTTGAAGAGTCAACTAATTATTTGATTTTTCTCTATTTTTTCTGCTTTCAATATCATTGATTTCTGCTCTTTATTATATCCATTCTTCTACTTACTTTGGGTTTATTTTGATCTTTTTCTAGGATCTTGAGGTGAGAACATAGATTATTGATAAGAGATTTTTCTTCTTTACACATGAATACATTTAGTGGTATAAATTTCCCTCTCAGCACTGCTTTAGCTGTGTCATGCATATTTTGATATGTTTTATTATTTTCACTCAGTTCAATGTATTTTTTAGAATTTCTTTTGAGACTTTTGTCTTTGATATACTATTTAGAAGTGTGTTTTGTAGTTTCCATTGTGTTTGAGGATTTTCCTGTTATCTTTCTGATATTGATTTCTAGTTAGATTCAGTTCTTTAAAATATTTCAGTTCTTTTAAATTTGTTGAGGTTTGGTTTACAGCCCAGGATATGGTCTACCTTGGCATATGTTCTGTGGGCGTTTGAATAGAATGTGTATTCTGCTGTTAGGGGTGGAGAATTCCATAAATGTTTATTAGATTCTGTTGGTTAATTGTGTTGTTCAGATCTTATATTCATCCTGATCTTCTGTCTAGTTCTATCAGTGTTGAGAAAGAGATGATGAAGTCTCCAACTATCATTGTGGGTTGTCTATTTCTTCTTTCAGTTCTATCAGCTTTTACCTCACATATATTGCAGCTCTGTTGTTCAGTGCATGCACATTTCAAATTGTTTTGTTGTCTTAATGGAATGAATGTCACTCTCTGTAATTTTCTAGAGACTACTTTATCTGATATTAATATAGCCACACCTGCTTTCTATTGATTTGTGTTCGCACAGTGTATCTTTTTCTGTCCTTTAATTTTCACCCTAACTATATTATTATATTTGAGGTTTAATTTCTTGTAGACAGCATATACTTGGGTCATGTTTTTTAATCCTCTCTGCCCATCTCTTTTAATTGATATACTAAGACCACTTACATTTAATATAATTGTGGATATATTAGACTTAAATCTGTTTTTCATTTCTCTGTTTTAGTTTTTCTGATTTCCTCTGGATCACTTGAACATTTTTAGAATTCCATTTTGATTTCTCTTTATTGTTTTTGAGTATCTCTTTATATAAACTTTTAGAGGTTGCTGTATATGTATACACACATAACACATACACCCCTATTGTTGTCTGTTGGTACTGTCATTTTACCAGTTCAAGTAAAGTGTAGAAACCTTACTTCCCTTGATGTTCTTTTACCTTCTCCCATTTATAATGTAATTGTCTTAAGTATTTCCTTACATACATTTAGAGATATAGTATACAATGTTATAATTTTTACTTCAGCCATCAAATACAATTTAGAAAACTCAAGAGAAGTAAAATGTGTCGAATTTAACCATATCTTTTGCTGACTGTAGTCTTTTTTCCTGATATTCCAAGATTTCTTCTTTATTTTTAGTTGCTTTACAACGTTGTGTTAGTTTCTGCTGTACAACAAAGGGAATTAGCTATATATATACATATATCCCCTCCCCTTTGGACCTCGCTCCCACCCCCCCCCCCATCACACCCATCTAGGTCATTACAGAACACCAAGCTGAGCTCCCTATGCTATACAGCAGGTTCCCACTAGCTATCTGTTTTACACACAGTATTGCATATATGTCAATCCTAATCTGTCAGTTCCACCGTCCCCTTCCCCCCGCCCCGTGTCCACATGTCCATTCTCCTTGTCTGTGTCCCTATTCCTGCCCTGCAGATAGGTTCATCTGTACCATTTTTTTAGATTCCACATATATGCGTTAATATACAATATTTGTTTTCTCTCTCTGACTTACTTCGCTCTGTATGACAGTCTCTAGGTCCATCCACATCTCTACAAATGACCCAGTTTCATTCCTTTTTATGGCTGAGTGATATTCCATTGTATATATGTACCACATCTTCTTTATCCATTTATCTGTCAGTGGACGATTAGGTTGTTTCCTTCCCCTGGCTATTGTAAATAGTGCTGCAGTGAACATTGTGGTACATGTGTTTTTTGAATTATGGTTTGCTCAGGGTATATGCCCACTAGTGGGATCACTGGGTCATATGGTAGTTCTATTTTTAGTTTTTTAATGAATATCCATACTGTTCTCCATAGTGGCTGTATCAATTTACATTCCCACCAGCAGTGCAAGACAGTTGCCTTTTCTCCACACCCTCTCCAGCATTTACTGTGTCTAGATTTTTTGATGATGGCCATTCTGACCAGTGTTAGGTGATACCTCATCGTAATTTTGATTTGCATTTCTTTAATAATTAATGATGTTGAGCATCTTTTCATGTGTTTGTTGGCCATCTGTGTATCTGAGAAATGTCTACTTAGGTCTTCTGCCCATTTTTTGATTGGGTTGTTTGTTTTTTGATATTGAGCTCCATGAGCTGTTTGAATATTTTGGAGATTAATTCCTTGTCATTTGCTTTGTTTGCAAATATTTTCTCCCATTCCAAGGGTTGTCTTTTCACTTTGTTTATGGTTTCCTTTGCTGTGCAAAAGCCTTTAAGTTTAATTAAGTCCCATTTGTTTATTTTTGTTTTTATTTTCATTACTCTAGGCGATGGGTCAAAAAAGATTTTGCTGTGATTTATGTCAAAGAGTGTTCTGCCTATATTTTCCTCTAAGAATTTCATAGTAGTCAGCCTTACATTTAGGTCTTTAATCCATTTTGAGTTTATTTTTGTGTATGGTGTTAGGGAGTGTTCTAGTTTCATTCTTTTACATGTAGCTGTCCAATTTTCCCAGCACCACTTATTGAAGAGACTGTCTTTTCTCCATTGTATATTCTTGCCTCCTTTATCATAGATTAGGTGGCCATGGGTCATGGGTTTATCTCTGGACTTTATATCCAGTTCCACGGATTCATATTTCTGTTTTTGTGCGAGTACCATACTGTCTTGATTACTGTAGCTTTGTAGTGTAGTCTGAAGTCAGGGAGCCTGATTCCTCCAGCTCCATTCTTCTTTCTCAAGATTGCTTTTGCTATTCAGGGTCTTTTGTGTTTCCATAGAAAGAATAAAATTTTTTGTTCTAGTTCTGTGAAAAATGCCCTTGGTAATTTGATAGTGATTGCACTGAATCTGTAGATTGCTTTGGGTAGTATAGTCATTTTCACAATATTGATTCTTCCAGTCCAGGAACATGGTACATCTCTCCATCTGTTTGTGTCATCTTTGATTTCTTTCATCAGTGTTTTATAGTTTTCTGAATACAGGTCTTTTGCCTCCTTAGGTAGGTTTATTCCTAGATATTTTATTCTTTTTGTTGTGATGGTAAATGGGATTTTTTCCTTAATTTCTCTTTCTGATCTTTCATTGTTAGTGTATAGGAATGCAAGAGATTTCTGTGCATTAATTTTGTATCCTGCGACTTTACCAAAATCATTGATTAGCTCTAGTAGTTTTCTGGTGGCATCTTTAGGATTCTCTATGTATAGTATGTCATCTGCAAACAGTGACAGTTCTACTTCTTCTTTTCCAATTTGTATTTCTTCTGTTTCTTTTTCTTCCCTGCCATCGCTAGGACTTCCAAAACTATGTTGAATAATAGTTGTGAGAGTGGACACCCTTGTCTTGTTCCTGATCTTAGAGGAAATGCTTTCAGCTTTTCACCATTGAGAAGGATGTTGGCTGTGGGTTTGTCACATATGGCCTTTATTATGTTGAGGTAAGTTCCCTCTATGCCCACTTTCTGGAGAGTTTTTATCATAAATTGATGTTGAATTTTTTCAAAAGCTTTTTCTGCATTGATTGAGATGGTCATATGGTTTTTATTCTTCAGTTTGTTAATATGGCGTATCACATTGATTGATTTGCATATATTGAAGAATCCTTGCATCCCTAGGACAAATCTCTCTTGATCATGGTGTATGATCCTTTTAATGTGTTGTTGGATTCGGTTTGCTAGAATTTTGTTGAGGATTTTTGCATCTATGTTCATCAGTGATACTGGTCTGTAATTTTCTTTTTTTGTGATATCTTTGTCTTGTTTTGGTATCAGAGTGATGGTGGCCACATTGAATGAACTTCATAGTGTTCTTTCCTCTGCAGTTTTTTGGAAGAGTTTCAGAAGGATAGGTGTTAACTCTTCTTTAAATATTTGATAGAATTTGCCTGTGAAGCCATACTTTTATTTGCTAGAAGATTTTTTATTACAGTTTCAATTTCATATCTTGTGACTGGTCTATTTATATTTTCTAATTCTTCCCGGTTCAGTCTTGGAAAGTTGTGCTTTTCCAAGAATTTGTCCATTTCTTCCAGATTGTCCATTTAATTGGCATATAGCTGCTTGTAGTAGTCTATTATGATCCTTTGTATTTCTGTGGTGTCAGTTGTAATTTCTCCTTTTTCATTTCTAATGTTATTGATTTGAATCCTTTCCCTTTTTTCTTGATGAGACTGCCTAAATAGGTTTTATAGTTAAAGACTCTGGTCTTTTTATTTCAGGTCTCTCTGCTTTGCCCATTCCCTGCCTCAACTAACAGTCCATCTGAAGCAGTATGTCTGCTCTTGCTCTTGGCTTTCATTCTCTTAAGTATAAGAAGGTACTGGGAGCTGTAAATGCCTCCATTAAAAAGGGAGAAAAATCCCAGATTGATAACATTTACTTTATATTTTTAGTGGTGTATAACTACTTATATAACAAGAATCTACTCTCAATGGTAGAATGTACAAAACTTGATGAGCCTTTAAATAGAGATAATGGAGAAGGAAAAATTGAAGGTAACTCCCAGATTTTATCTTGAGCAGAAGGTGGTGCCATTTTTTAAGAGAGGAAATAGAGGAACAGCAGTTTATGGAGAGGCTGTAGCCATAGCGATCAGAGGTAATAAGTTTAGTTTTTGATAGGTGGAGTTAGAGGTTCCTGAAAGACATCCAGCTAGATATTCCCATGAGTCCATTTGTGGATATGGACCTCAGCACTGGCTTAGGATAGGATGTTCTTTGGATTCATTCCCTTACGTGCAATACATGGGTTTTGGTTTTTTTTGCGGTACGCAGGCCTCTCACTGTTGTGGCCTCTCCCGTTGCGGAGCACAGGCTCCGGATGTGCAGGCTCAGTGGCCATGGCTCACGGGCCCAGCCGCTCCGTGGCATGTGGGATCTTCCTGGACCGAGACACGAGCCCATGTCCCCTGCATTGGCAGGTGGACTCTCAACCACTGTGCCACCAGGGAAGCCCCGCAATACATGGTTTTTGAAGCCAGGAATGTGGGATGAAATCATCCAGGGACATGTATAATGAAAAGAGATGATGGTATAGGACAGAATCAAGAAATAACAATGGTTAAGAAATGAATAAAGGAAGAGGAGGATGCAGACAATACTGGAAGCAGAGTGTAGAGAGGTAGGAAAGTCAGGAAAATGTACATCATTCAAGCCAGGAGAAAAGAATGTTTCAAGAAAGAAAGTATAGTATGTATTATCAAACATTATCCAAACATTAAGAACTGAAAATTATTTGTTAGATCGAGTGAAAAGTACATATATGATCCTCCTGAAAATAGTTTCAGTGAGGTGATGATAGAAACCTTATTATACTGGATGAAGGAGTATGTAGGAAAAGAAAAATCTGATTTGAAATTAATATAGATACCTTTTCTTCCTTGCCTTCCAGGTTTTCTGTTCAGCAGTTTTTGCGTTATTTAATACTGACATATGATTGATCACATATGGGAAGAATTTTAGTCATTTTGTTCTTGATTATCTTCCCAAGGATGAACCCACTAAATCTCACTGTTCACAGTGCTCTCCATTTTACTTCGAAGGGATGACTGTATATATCCCACATCCTCAGAAAGATGCCGAAAATGTTGTTTGTGTTCTCCTGAGTGGCCTTAACTTTTAAATAAGTTTGCTGCTTTTCGTATTCAATACTCAGGCTGAAATCTGAGCTCTATCCTCTTTTCTTCTTTGCTAACTACAAAAGTTTGAAATAACATTATACAGTTTTGGTCAAGGAGTGAATAGTTTGTTTATAGAGTGATGGAAGAGTTGTTTTTTTAAGAAAATTGAATTAGTAGTTGAACACTTACATTTCAAAAACTAAGTGAAAAAATACAGACACATAAAAACTTGATCACTAATTTTATATTTACAAGTTAAGTTCTAGTGAAAATGACATTGGCTCTTTGCAGCTATTTTATCCTTTTCTCTTTTAACTTTTTTGAAGTAACGTTAGGCCTACCAAAAATTGCAAAAATACTACAAAGAATTTTATATGCCCTTAACCCAGATACTCCAAATATTAGCATTTTGCTTCAGCATTCTCTCTCTTTTCTCTGAAGCTTTTTAAAGTCTTGAAGCTGCACACATAATGTCCTTTAACCTCTAAAAATTTCACTGTTCTTTCCCTAAAAACGAGGAAAGTCGCACAATCTCAATACGATTATCAAAAACAGGAAATTAACATTGACATAGTACTGTTATCTAAACTATAAACGTGTACTTTACAATATGATAGCCACTAGCACATGTGGCTATTTAAACTTAAATTAATTAGAAATTTAGTTCCTCGGTCACACTAGTCATGTTTCAAGCACTCAGCAGTCTAATGGCTATTGTATTGGAGAACATAGGTCTGGACCGTTTTCATCATTGCATAAAGTTCTATTAGACGGTAATGCTCTAGATATTCAAATTGTGTCAGGTGTTTCACTAACAGCCTATGTAGCAGAAGAAAAAGTTGTTTTAAGTTTTGTTCAACATCCTACTGTTCTTACTTTGGTCCAGGATTTCTTTTTGCATTTAGTGTCATGTCTCTGTTAGTCTCCTCCACTCTGGGATAATCCCTCAGTCTTTCTTTTCATTTCAGGACAAGTGATATTTTTTCAAATTCTGTCATTTATACCACACTTATTAGTTGGAATTCTATTTTAAGAAAGAACTTTCCTGGGCTTCCCTGGTGGCGCAGTGGTTGAGAGTCCTCCCGCCGATGCAGGGGACATGGGTTCGTGCCCCGGTCCGGGAAGATCCCACATGCCGCGGAGCGGCTGGGCCCGTGAGCCATGGCCGCTGAGCCTGCGCGTCTGGAGCCTGTGCTCCACAATGGGAGAGGCCACAACAGTGAGAGGTCCGCGTATCACAAAAAAAAAAAAAAAAAGAAAGAAAGAAAGAACTTTCTCTTCTTTATTTATTTACTTCTGTTGGTATCAACTTATGGATTTTTTCATTCTGTGGTTAAAATCCATTTCTGTTATTAGTTATTTGATGTTCGAATTATCCAAGACTTGACCAGTGAGAGCCCTTCAGGCTGGTTTAGATTCAGACTGAACATGTCACCTGATAAAAATGAGATTGTTTCGCAGTATTGGTAACATTTAATTGAAAGTTATACGGATTGGGCTTCCCTGGTGGCGCAGTGGTTGAGAGTCCGCCTGCCGATGCAGCGGACATGGGTTTGTGCCCCGGTCCGCAAAAAAAAAAAGTTATACGGATTATGGCATTCTTTATCTGCTGAGTATCTTAAAGCTATTTAAAATACCTGAATCATCACTATACTCCTATACTCCTAAAAATCAAAGATTATTCATCATATGATTACCTGTATCTAATCTCTAGATTATCCCATATCTCATGCCCATTATTTAGAACAAGATGTTTTCACTAGCATTGCTTTATTGCTGTTTAACTTGGACATTCACTGATTTACTCCCTTTTCAGTTTTGAAAAGAGCTTTCATATAATCAGCATTCAGTTATTTTTATCAATTTTTTCTTTCAGTTTTACTGAGATATAATTGACATATGGCACTGTATAATTGTAAGGTGTATAGCATAGTGACTTGACTTTTAATATACATTGTGAAATGATTACCACAATAAGTTTAGTTAACATCTACCATCTCATATAGATAGAAGAAAAAGAAAAAAATATATATATTTTCCTTGTGATGAGAACTTTAAGGATCTACTTTCTTAGCAACTTACAAATATACCGTACAGCAGTGATAACTGTGGCTATCGTGTTGTATGTTATATCCTCAGTACTTATTTTTCTGATAATTGGAAGACTGTCTTTTGACTACCTGAATCCAGCTACCCCCACCCCCCCACTCTCTGCCTCCAATAGCCACAAATCTGACCTCTTTTTCCAATTTTGGGTTTGGGGGTGGAGGTGGGGGGGCTTTTGTTTTGTTTCTTGGATTCCATATATAAATGGAATCATGCAGTATTTGTCTTTGTCTGACCTGTTTCACTTAGCATAATGCCCTCAAGGGCCACCCATGTTGTCAAAAATAGCAGTATTTACTTTTTTATGTGGAATAGTATTCCATTATGTATGTACCACATCTTTTTTATACATTCATCTGTTGATGGACACTTAGGTTGCTTCCGTGTCTTGGCTAATGTAAATAATGCTGCAGTAAATATGGGGGTGCAGCTATCTCTTCATCAGTTCTAAGGCATGCCTTTTTTACATTTTGGCATTCTAGAGGAGTATCTTACAATTGATACTGAATTACAATCCCTGTTTTTCAAGTATCCTGATGTATTTGTAATTGTTGAAACATGCAGGAATTTAGCCATAGTAATTCATATTGCCATCACTTCGCTTGAGTTTTATGCACTGCTGATATTATATATGTTAAGGTCAGTTGCCATTTTAAAAGTTTTCAAAAATATTATACCACTGTTTGCCTTTGAAATGAAAAATAATTGTATTGGTAAAAGGCAGAGAGAAACAAGGTATAAATTTGATATTAGTGAAAGTTCCAATTCTCTTGGTAGGATCAAGAAGTGCCAGCATCAAAACTTGCAAAATGGGTGGCAATGGCCTGGGAAATCCCAGCCACAACAGTGGAGTGTTAACTAATGCAGCATTACCAACCCTTCAGATGAAACAGAGGATGGTAATGGTTGAAAAAACCTTCAAGAGCGAGAATTGCTGTGAAAGTGATACAGCTCCCAAGAAGAATATTTTCCCAACCTCCTTTTCATATGTGGTCATGGAGAATAATGGACAAAAAAGAAACTCCTAGAGAACAAAGCCAACAAAGCCAGGTCCCTATGGGAATTCTCCCTATCAATAAAATCAGGGTAGTCTGACTAGTCAAGGAATTTAATCTACTGTCAGGGGTGGGAGTCTTTGCATTACCTGGTAAGTGGGCTTAGCAATCACTATGGCTCAATGACTATTAGTGTTTCTAATTCTTCCTTTTTCCAATAGGAGTCTCATTATGGTTATTCTTTTCCCACATCACCATTGGACATTGGGTATGGAGGAAGCAGATAGCTCGTCTTTTTGTTTATAGGTATACAGACCATGAGGAGCCACACTCACTAAATTCCATTCTTTTCTTCAATAACAATAGAGCCATAGCTATGATGTGGCTGCCTAGCCTGGACTACATTTCCCAGTCTTCCTTGCAGCAAGGCCATGGTCATATGACAAAGATTCCACCAATGAAATATGAGCAAAAGTGATGCAACTTCAGCTTCCCTTGCTTAAAAGAAATTACCTGGTTTCTTTTTTTTTTCTTTTTTCCCCTCATTCAGTTTATTTTAACTAAAACCAGAACCAAAACCAAAACTAATTCACCCATTTCTCCTATCCCCTGCTTCTGGCAACCACTGATCTTTTCTCTGTATCTATATGGTTATTTATACATATATAAATAATTATAATATATGTATACAGATAGATTCCAAGTTTAAGAGAGATCATGTGGTGTTTGTCTTCCTCTGTCTGACTTATTTCACTTGGCATAATGCCCTCAAGCTCCATCCATGTTGTCACAAATGGCAAGATTTCATTCCTTTTTATTGCTGAATAATATTCCTTTATATATATATATATCTGTGTCTGTGTGTGTATATACACACACACACACACACACGTTCACACACCACAGTTCTCTTTATCCATCCATCCATCTATGGGCACTTAGGTTGTACTCATATCTTGGCTATTGTAAATAATGCTGCAATGAACATGGCCAGGGACAGGGGGTGGGGGCTACATATATCTTTTTGAGCTACTGTTTTCAGTTTATTCCTTGCTGGATCATATGGTAGTTCCCTTTTTAGTTTCTTGAGGAAAAAACATACTGTTTTCCATAGTGGGTGAACCAATTTACATTCCCACGCAACAGTGCACAAGAGTTCCCTTTTTTCCACATCCTTACCAGCACTGGTTATCTCTAGTAATTTTGATAACAGACATTCTAACAAGTGTAAGGTAATATCTCATTGTGGTTTTGATTTGCATTTCCCTGATGATTAATGATATAGAGCATCTTTTCTTGTACCTGTTGGCTATTTGTATGTCTTGTTTGGGAAAATGTCTATTCAGACCTTCTGCCTATTTTAATGTTTTTTTCTTATTTTAAAAATTTATTTATTTTTATTGAAGTATAGGTGATTTATAATGTTGTGTTAGTTTCAAGTGTACAGGAAAGTGGTTCAGATATATATATATATTCTTTTTCAGATTCTTTCACATTGTAGGTTATTACAAGATATTGAATATAGTTCCCTGTGCTCTACAGTAGGTCCTTGTTTATCTATTTTATATATAGTAGTGTGTATCTGTTAATCCCAATCTCCTAATTTATCCTTCCCTTCCTACTCTCCCCTTTAGTAGCCATAGCTTTGTTTTCTATGTCTGTGAGTCTATTTCTGTTTCGTAAATAAGTTAATTTGCATCATTTTTTTAGATTCTAAATATAAGTGATGTCATATGACATTTGTCTTTCTCTGTCTGACTTACTTCACTTAGTATGATAATCTCTAGGTCCATCCATGTTACTACAAATGGTATTATTTCATTCTTTTTAATGGATAAGTAATCTTCTGTTGTGTATGTGTGTCTGTGTGTGTGTGTATACCACATCTTCTTTATCTATTCATCTGTCAGTGGACATTTAGGTTGCTTACATTTTTTAACTAGGTGTTTTTGAGACTGAGTTGTATGAGTTCGTTGTATATTTTGGATATTAGCCCCTTATCAGATATATGATTTGTAAATATTTTCTCCTATTCAGTAGGTTGCCTTTCATTTAGTTGATGGTTTCCTTTGCTGTGCAGAAGAATTTTGGTTTGATGTAATCTCACTTGTTTATTTTTGCTTTTGTTATTAGCATTTAGGAATTTTTGTCTATTAAGTACCTTTACTAACGTCAGTGCTTGTGAAACAAGGTTATCACTACACTAGAGTTGAAATTGGCAGTTTACTTATGTAACAGAAGTATCTCTCAAAAAGATTCCTTGTCTTTTGTGGGGGGAATGTGAGGGTGGAGGTGGGAACAACTTCCTAGAAATCAAAGCTTCATCCAGTGCCTAGCACTATGTTTGGCACTGTTAGTACTCAATATACATTTGTTGAATTAATGAATAATGTCTGGAGAAAGGTCTCAACTCCCTACTGTTTCCTTAATCTTAAATTCCTTTAGGTCATTTTTTTAACTTAATAATTTTTCGTGGGTGGGCCATTTTTACATTTAACATTTTGCTGCCTAAATATCTATAATCATCAATTAAAGCATTACCAAATTGTCTGCTGTGGAAAAATATGTGTGTTGAAATTTTCAAAAAGGGTTGGGAATTTCATGTACAAAAAGCAGGTTGGTTTTCTTTCCTGCACATTGCTCACAGAGCCTTTTATATGTTAATGTACAGTGTGAATCTCTTAGAGGAAGGAGAATACTCAGCATTTTTGAAGCTTATTTAATGATAAAACCCATTTTTTCTCAGTTTGTAAGGAACTATGATATCATACTTTGGGAAATGCTTATCTGATCTTTAAAATTCTGCTTAACTTTCTTTAGGCTGATTCCTTTATTATTTTGTATCATTTTGTCATTTTGGGTCTACTTGTTGTGACCCTAATGAATTTTGTTTCTCAGTCATCCAGACAGCCTCTTTTCAGATAAATATGACATGTCCTAGGAAGGCCATTGATAAAAAGCTGAGCCCATGAATTGGAAATGGCCTTAAGAAGATTACCCATCTCTAAACACTTGTCACACACTCATCAGGCAAATTTAATGCAATTTTTCAAAATCATTTAGATTCTTTGTAAGCCATTCTATACACCTTGGTGGAGATGTTTCCTATTCTAATAGACAAAGTAGCAGAAATTTTAAACATTCAAGAAATCTTGAGTCAGACTGTTAATGGCAGAATTATACAGAGTAAGAAAAAAGTCCATAGAAATAGAACCAAGAGGAGTCTATATAAATAGCAATGTGAAGAAGAGTGAATTCCTTTTTAGCTGTAACATCACATTTTTTGCATGTTGCACACATTGTTTAGCCGTTTCTAAACACATTTCCATTTACGTCATTTGTAAAAACTGCCTAGCTTCATATTCTGGAAAACTGACAAAGTTGTAATGAACAGATGCAGATTCCATAATTGTAATTGGCTTTTACTCTAAACTAATGTTCTGACTCATGCATCATTAGTGATTTCTATTGTTCTCTATTATTACCTTAGAAATTTGAAAGGGTATCTTTCAGAGTGAAAAGCTTTCATTGACTTTTTAAAATCAGGGCTTATTTCATATGAATTATAGGTTCTCCAATCACCTATATTTAAACCTATAATTTTATTTTACTATGTCCTTTTTTACATTTCTGTTGGTATTTGACCTCATATAATCTTTTTCATTTCCCTTTTGTATTTCCCAGAGAAGCACATTAGTTTTAAATGTAACCCTTCTTTTTATTACATTTTTCCTACCATTAAATATTTCTTGTTTTTAAACTAGATCTTATATAATATAATATATATTTTGTTATTTCACAAATTAAACTCAATCTGAAGAATGAATAATAAATATTAGTAGAACCCCAAAGAGTAATAAAAAGATGTTCTCTCATGTTACATTTTTTCTAAGATTTTGATAATAACATGGAAACAATTTTCACTTGCCAAAGTGGAACTCATTTAGGTGAATATCTGAAGGACTCAAAGGTACCAAATAATCTCATTCTAGGCATAATACATGTGAATTTTCATATAAAATGGAATAAAACCCCTAATCCTGATCTTTGAGCAATTCCTTTGACAGTTTCTGACTACTGTTGAATTTTGTTATATGAAAAGAGAACACAGTATTTATTAATGAAGGAATGATTGTTTTATAATTGTTTTTTCAGTGTTTATAAGTTCTTTTCATTAAAGTACCAAAATACAGAGTAAGTGTTTTGGCATATTGTTGCTTGCTGTAAGGAAGATTTAATAGCTTGTTATGGACTATTAATATGAACAGAAGTCATTTAGAGTTCAGATATATATTTAGAACTAACATGTGTGCAAAAAGATACAAAGTGAATCAAGAAATTCCGGAAAAGATTGTTTGAAAAGGAAAAATTGCTGTTTTCTGGCTAGCATTGATGAAATAAATATTTAAATAAAGAGATTTAAATGTTTTCTTTATTTTGAAGAATTTTATTAAGAGCCTCAAATAGTAACTTAGAATTATTAGAATTAAATCAGTGAAAGTATGAAGCTCTTTATCTAAAATAGCAGCTAAATAAATATAATTTAATTTCAAATATTATCTCAGAAACCCAAAAAGCTTACAGCTGATAGTTATATGAGATGATTACAAACAGAATGTCTATCTGAGTTTAGTAATAAAATGCTATTTGTTACTGCATACTGTAAATTTAAAATAATCATATATATAAACTAGTTTTCTCTGGTTTTGAAAATGTCTTTATCATACTATTTTACCTAAAGGAGAGAAAAATTGTCATATTCCAGATACTTACTGAGCAAATGTTAATAGGAATGCAAGTGAATGATTTTTTTCTTCTAATCTGTTAATTAAAAGGTGTGTATAATGGAAGCACATGCCAAGTAGGTTTGCCACATGAATTTTGCAACATACGGTAAATTAAAACCCTGGTGACCTTTTGGTCTTGTTGATCATATGCATGAACATGATCATCTGTTAATCTCTATTAATCACTGGTACATCCTTGTACAGAAGACAGAGCAGTATTTATTTGTGCTACATTTGCTCTTTTGGAAAATGCTTTCACACGGAATTTTTTAAAATCCTTTTATACTCTTAGGATTGTAAAATAATTAATATTTTATATCTAGAAAAAACATTGTAAGCAAAAGAAATAGAATTTTCAACCTGTATATGTCCCCATATTTTGTTTGTTTCTTTTATGAGCTTATTTTAGATACCAGTAATAATTTCTGAAAGTCATGGATATGACTTTTAGGCTTGTCAATACACACGTGCACAGGTTCACACACTTTTACATATACAGTATGTGTTGTTTCTTGTTAGAATTATTAAAAAAAAAAAAGAAGAAGAAAACACCCGTGCTTCTCAAATTTTGATATGCTTATGAATTACCTGGGAGCTTGTTAAAATCCAGATTCTGATTCTATAGTTCTGGGGAAGGGTTTGAGATTCTGCATTTCTAGCAAGCTCCCAGCTCATAACTCTTCTGCTAGTCTGTCTGAGGTTAACAAACTTTTTCTTTTAAGGGCTAGGTAGTAAATATCTTAGACTTTGTAGGACAAGAAGCAAAATGAGGATATTTATAGGTATTTACCTAACAAGAGGAAAATGTCCACAAATTTTTACTGATGAAATTTAAAATATAACAATGAGTACTTTTTGTGGTATATTTATATAACAGAACATTATTGAGCAATTAAAAGGAATGATCTACTGATATACACAACAGGAATGAATCTCAAAAATATTATGCTTAGTGAAAGAGGCCCTACACAGAAGTTACATACTGTGTGACTCATTGATATGAAGTTCTAGAAAATGCAAACTAATCAACAGTAACAGGAAGCCAAGTTTCTCCTTTACAGAAGGAGAAAGAAACCCTGGGTGTAAATTATGAGAAGGAAGAATAATTCCCCACTAATGAGCTTTACCAAAAAATGGGTATATTCACAGCATGAGAAAGCCCAAATAGAATAGCATATTGAAGAGGAGCAAGGATTTCAGGTCAACAAACTGATGACAAAAACTTAGAAAACTGGGGAATAATACCATTTCTAAGCAGCTTACATTAGAGCAAGTTTGTTGGGAGGATTAATCTTCCATCCTGCCTTCCCTCTTACTCCATGCATATTAAAGTTCTTTCATCCCTCTGATGCAGAGTTGTTCAAGTATGGACTGCACAACAAGAAATAAGTTTGAATGGTAACCTGGTACACTGATGTTTCTGTAACTGTATATGTGACTGCAACAGGTTTCGGGAAACAATGCTAAAGAAAAACCACACACACACACACACACACACACACACACACACACACACACACACACACACACACACACACACACACACACACACACACACACACACACACACACACACACACACACACACACACACACACACACACACACACACACTGGGGGCCAGAAGTGAGGTACCTGAGGGAACTGTTTGGATGATAGATAGGAATGTTCTGGAGTCTACATTTTGTGAGGACACTCAGCAGCCCAGTGAAGAGGTCTACATGGTTAGGAACTAAGGCCTCTTGCCAGCAGCCAGTGAGTAACTGAGGCCTTCTGCCAAGAGCCAAGTGAGTGAGCCATCTTAGAAGCAAATCTCCTGGCCCCAGTCAAGCCTTCACATTACTCTAGACCCAGGCTGACAATTGAATTGCAGCTTGTAAGAGACTTGGAGCCAGAAGCACCCAACTAAGACATTCCCAAATTCCTAAATACTGATAATAAATCTTTGTTCTCTTAAGCCAAAAACCAAAAAACTCAAGCCATACGCTTTAAATGAGTGTGCTTTGTTTTATTGTATTTAAGTTATATCTCAATAAAGTAAATTAAAAAAAAAATTTGAAGGTCTTCAGCTAAGATAATATGCGAAATGACATTGTAAATTATAAATCAGTATCCAAATATGTTGTTGTCCAATATGTTGTTTTAAGTACTTCCCAAGAGTCCTTTACATTGTAGGTAGGGTCACTAGGAATCCACACCCCTTTCATCAGGATACTGTTTATTCTGAAGTTATATCTGACCAGTATACATTTAGCTTAAATATTAAGTAGACAACCACTCTAAGAATATGTCTAACTAACTTGCCCAGTAGAAGAGTGGGGACTTATGAACCCTTTGCTTGGGGACCTAGGATTTAAATATGCTATAGTTATTGCTTGATACTTTCCAAAATAGAGAGAAATGGAGGCAGTATTGTGGTATAATGTAATAAGTTTTGGACTCAATATCAGGAAGCATAGGGTTCAGGCTCCACTCAGGCACTAATTCACAAAACGATCATGGAGAAATTAGTCAAACTTCCCTGGATCCCAATTTCCTCCTTCATAAAAATGAAGTTATTGGACTAGGTGGTCTTAACGTGTTTAAAATCTATAATTCTATGAATTAGGAAACTTAAAGGATGATGAGAATTTAGTATGTAGCATTAAAAATATGCTTCTATTTCTGATTTTATGTGATGATTTTAGGTGCAATGAACCTTCAAAGATAGTTCAGGGTGGTGCTTTAATAAATTCCTGATTTTTTAAAATTTTTTTATTTATTCATTTTTGGCTGCATTGGGTCTTAGTTGCAGCACGCACGATCTTCGTTGAGGCATGCAGGCTCTTCACTGCAGTGCATGGGCTTCTCTTTAGTTGTGGCTTGCGGGTTTTCTCTCTCTAGTTGTGGAACGTGAGTTCCAGGGCACGTGGGCTCTGTAGTTTTTTTTTTTTTTTTTTTTTGCGGTACGCGGGCCTCTCACCGCTGTGGCCTCTCCCGTTGCGGAGCACAGGCTCCGGACGCGCAGGCTCAGCAGCCATGGCTCACGGGCCCAGCCGCTTCGCGGCATGTGGGATCTTCCCAGGCCGGGGCACGAACCCGTGTCCCCTGCATCGGCAGGTGGACTCTCAACCACTGCGCCACCATGTAGTTTGAAGCAGGCAGCCTCTCTAGTTGAGGTGCACAAGCTCAGTAGTTGTGGCATGCAGGCTCAGTTGCTTCGAGGCATGTGAGATCTCAGTTCCCTGACCAGGGATCAAACCCGGGTCCCCTACATTGTAAGGTGAATTCTTTACCACTGGACCACTAGGGAAGTCCCTAAATTCCTGGTTTTGTTTTGTTTTTTTAAATTCCTGGTTTTTTAAGAGAAGTATTTAAGAGAGAGAATTTTGATTTAACAACCTGAAAGTGTAGGCTTTATTGGAGCATTGGAGCATTGTGGTACAAAAAAGTAAAAAAAATAAAATGTCTGACACTTATCTTAGACATCCTGTTTCTCTTTTTAGCCATTAAAATCTTTTCAGTTTTAAAGTTCTGAAATAATCTGATTTTATCTCTTTTATTACTAGATTTTTAGTCTTGGAAAATGGGTACCTGTACCAGGGTCAGGGAGTTATTTCTTAAATCTTCAAATAGAGAATTTAAAACAAATGTTTTTAAACTTTTGCAGATGTTTTTATTCCTAGGTCTTGAATATCATATCAGAAAGCTAGCTTGCTCTGTAAGTTAGTTACATAAGTGTAGTAGTCAGTGATCAATGCACATAAATGTTATTTTAAAGTACAGCTCATTAACTTTCTAACTGTGCTTTCCTGTATTGACATTAGCCATGCCTAGTGCAAATTTGGAGTCATTTAGACCTAAAATCAAATCTCATCTTTGTCACTTATCAGCTGAGTAAGAGTTATGCAAACTTTCTGAATCTGGTTTCTTTTGTTTTTAAATGTAGTACTAATACCTATCTCATGAAATTGCTGACTAGTTAAGGATTAAGTTAGCAAGCATAACAAAAGTACCTAGGAGTGAGAAACTATTTTCGTTTATTCCCCAAAGTTAGCAAATTTAACAGTGCATCAACTATTAGACCTACCAGTTGAATTTTTGTTTTGCCACATATGATGAACTAGTAACAGAAAAAAAGATTAATTTTATCCCTTAAGTTCCATCCTGTACATCCGCATAGGCTTGATATGTGACTATTTTTGTATTTTTTGCACTTTGCTGGCTCTGAAGTTTTCAAACAAGGATTTGTAAGTATTCAGATATTTTTATAAGCATACAATTTTAAACTTTTACTAGTGCTCAAATCATTTCCATTTACTCTAGCATTACTTAGTGGCTAACTGTATAAAATATTTAATGAAGTTGCAGTGTGGTACTTTGTAGCCAGACAGTAGTAGGTTTGAATCCTCATAGTACCAATAAATATGTGAACTTGGGCTACTTGTATAACCTCTGAGGCTAAAGTTCCCAAGAAATTAAATGGTGATAATGATTAAGTGCTTAGCTTGGTACCTGGAACATACTAAGCACTCAAAAAATGTTAGTTATAAACCATCATCATCATTACTAGATGACAGTTACAGATTTAGTCCTATATGGGTTAAGTTAGCTGACTATTGTTGATTTCTGATTCTAACTAGAGGTTCAAATTTGTGTGAATAATGAATTTATTACCGTTACTCAAAAGTGCATACTTTGTTGATGGTGGACCAATAGTACTATCTTTATTAAAGATGGCATGTTACGTTTAAATTTGAAACAATGTTTATTTTGTTGAGATTCTTGACTAGGAAATTTACCAAATTATCATTATTGTTGGGTCATGCCAGACTGTCTTGGTGGAAAGTTTGAATTATGAAATATTTATCATATTATCAGTACATTTCTTTACCTCCTTTGGGAGTTATCACAGCAGCAAGCACATTGCAGGCAGTATATAAATATTAATTTGTTAATATTAACTTAATTGCTAATAAGGTGGGAGAATTTTAAATGTATAGCATTCTTAAGAAATTAATTCACAATTATTAAAAATCCTTTTTACCATGTCTTAATTGTCACACATTCTGAAAATGAGATTTATGTCAGAAGAATTATTACCTTGTCTCTGCCTCAGTTCAGCAGACATAGGGATTTCTGTACATCTCTATTTTCTTTTGCAGTTTCATTTTTTACATTTAACTCTAAATAAGTTTTTTCTTATTGCTACAATAACATATACTACCTCCCCACCACCCCAAAAAACAAAACTTTAGGTAATACAGAGAAAAAAATTAAAAGTACACATAGTTCTACTCCCCAGCAATACTCACTGTCAATATTTGTACTCTTGTGGGCTCAATTTTTTTTCATGTATTTACATACATACTTATATGTGTATATACGTACACACATATATATCCACCCCACTAAACATGCTAGGAACATGTCTTTCCATGTTAATATATTAAACTTAAAGTGTCACTTTAATTATCAGTTACCTTATATTGTCCTTTGACTTTTTCTGTTAGGTTCTCTATTTTATAGTTTATTTTTAAGTGCTCTTCTCTATAAAAGATATATAACATCTTAACATGTATATAGCATATACATAACAAAGTACTGCAACAATCTTAATTTATGGTATTTTTTCCTGACATATGAATTTTAATTTTTTATTCAGTAAAATGCATCATTTTTTTCTTTTTGGTATACTTTGGTATTAGGCTTAGAAAGATTTTTTTTCATCCCAAAGTTATGTAAGTATTTGTTTATATTTTTGCTAGTTCTTTTATGGTTGTATTTTTACATTTAATTCTTTAGTAAATGCTTTAGGTACTTTGCAAGGCAAATCTGCAAAGTAGGGAAGTGTATCTGTAGGTAAACCAAATGGCTATTACCTATATTTCACTGTCCTGAAATATTTCCCTAAGTACCCTTCCAAGGCCTACAAGTCAAAGGTTAGAGAATCATCTTATCTTAGTCTTTAGTACAGCATTTGCTGAAAATCTTAGTCTTTAGTACAGCATTTGCTGAAAGTAAGAAACAGGCTTAGAAGGCCTGAGTCTGAAAGAGATTAAGGAAGACCACCAAAGAGAGACAGTTTACTTCCCAACATTGCTTTAAAAGCCTAGAGGACAGCCCTTGCTTATATGTTTTCTAGAAACATCACACTAAATAAATAAACAAATGTTCAAAGATGTAGTATGAAACACGAATGTATCTTACGTGTATATAAGCATGCAGGGTTCTCCTTCTCCTTTTTGCCCATTTTCCCCGCTAATGGTCTAAGTTCGCCAAAGAGTTTATATATTGTCTGGCATTGGGGAAGGGATATCTGATCCTTACTGCCCCTGGTTGAGGTGTCTTATCACACCTGGTCTCTGGGCATAATAAACCTCTTTTGTCTATATTACCTATTATAAAATATTCATGGCCAATATAATTCTTGGTATAGTCTCATTCAAATCTGCCGCTTATTAGCTGTGGGAAAGTTTCTTACTTCTCTGTGTGTCAGTTTTCTCATCTTTAAAATAGGAGAATATATTACTACCTATCTTATAGGATTGTGAGGATTAAATGAGTTCATCCATGTGAATTATTTAAACAGAATTTAGCGCATAATAAATATCTGCTTTATTATAATCATCATCATCATCTTATCAAGGGCAGAGTATAGTGATTGTTTGGAGAGCTCATCTATTCCCTACTAATTAGGTCCCTTCTGTCCTACTTAGTTTGAGGCTGCCCACTATCAACTGTGCCATTTGGCTCTCTACTCCTGGCAAGTATGCTGACTGAAATCTCAACTGTCTTTCATGCCTCCAGGGATAGGAGTGGTAGAACACTGAGTAACTTTTCTGGATCATTTCTGCACTTTGCTGGAGATAAGGGAAGCCTAGAGTGAGTTTGGGGGTGTTATTTCAGACCTCTTCTGTCACTCTGTTGTGACTATTTCGCCAAGCTTCCTCAGTATTAGGTTTTTTCCCTCTACTTCCTTAGAGGAAATTTTAGTTTAATTATCTGACTCTTCTTCTTTCAGTAACCTCGATGCACCTATTTCTCCTCTTTGGTAAGTGCTTTAAGAACTTTGAAAGCCAAATCTAAGGAGTAGGGAAATAGATGTGTAGGTAAGCCAGACAGCTATTACCTACATTTCATTGTCTGAAATATTTCCCCAAACATCCTTCCAAGACATAATTATCTTATCTTAGTCTTTAGTATAAAATTTGCTCAAAGCAAGAAGGGCTTAGGTTAGCCCCTATTTCTTACTCTGCCCTAAGGTGGTCAATAATAGATACATCCTCAGAGCTTGAGGTTCTGATCTTCCAAATCAGGCCCTTTAGGAATCGAAACAAAACCAATTTTCTCTTGAATGTGTACATAGATCTTAGAAATAAAAGCCATGCTATGGAGATCCTATCTTGGAATTCTAAGCCAAGAATTTAATTCTTTTATTTTAGGCTTTATCTGCTCTCTTCCCTGAGGGTGATATTTGTAAATCAAGAGAAATGGGTAAAAGAAGAACAATAGGGAGTGGAAAGACCAACCTTTCAATATCTAAAACCTTCTCATTACAGTTGTGTTTATGGTCATTTTGAAGCAGGATACTTCCACTGTACCTAGGATGTGCAACTGTTGGATAATTACAGGCGTGTATCTTTTTAAGAACTTTTGCCTTCCCACCCCTTTTTTTGGTCACATCTTCTATAATGTATTGAATATATAGTCAGAGGGTGTTTCATTTTTGGCTGTTTAACTAATTGATTCTTATATAACTATAATAATCATCAGTCTTCACTATAAATGTTACTTTTTAGTTACACCAGTTTAGGACTTAAAAATTGTAGGCTCTAGTGATGGAAAGGGGGGAAATATGAGCTAGAATTAATGTCAAAACAGAGGACGAGAGTGTGGTAATAGCAACAGAAATAAGTAATAGGTGGTCAGTTGACTTTGTTACCAGTGTCAGTCCAGGGGATTGCATCTTTTCTTGATGGTTTAACATTTTTGGTGCCTGTTAAGTGTGATAGCATTCCTAGTCAAAGACTTTTTGTCCAGGGTCCATTTAAGAGTCTGAGATAGGGAAATTGGGGACAGTTTGCATCTGTTGATAAAAGGACTTTCCCAAAGACTTTGTCTACTTCACCAATATAATCAAAATGTGTAGTAGAACGCTTGGCACACAGGTGCTCAGATAGCAATAACAATATTTTTTATTGAGGTATAGTTGATTTACATTATTGGTCTAGGTGTATAATAGTTATTCAAAATTTTTATGGGTTATACTCTGTTTATAATTATAAAATATTGGCTGTGTTCCCTGTGCTGTTCAATATATCCTTGTAGCATATTTCTTTTATACATAGTAGCTTGTACCTCTGAATCCCCTACCCCTATATTGCCCTTCTCCCCACTTGTAAACACAAATTTGTTCTCTATATCTGTGAGTCTGTTTCTTTTTTGTTATAAACTCTAGTTTGTTTTATTTTTTAGACTCATATAAATGATAATATACAGTATTTGTCTTTCTCTCTCTGACATTGCACTAAGCATAATACCCTCCAGCTGCATCCATGTTATTGCAAATGGCAAAATTTCATTCTTTTTTATGACTGAGTAATATTCCACTGTAAATATATACCACATCTTCTTTATCCATTCTTCTGTTGATGGACACTTAAGTTGCTTTCATATCTCAGCTACTATAACTAATGCTGCTATGAGCATTGGGGTGCATGTATCTTTTTTTTTTTTTTTTGCGGTACGCGGGCCTCTCACTGTTGTGGCCTCTCCCGTTGCGGAGCACAGGCTCCGGACACGCGGGCTCAGTGGCCATGGCTTACGGGCCCAGTTGCTCTGTGGCATGTGGGATCCTCCCGGACCAGGGCACAAACCCGTGTCCCCTGCATCAGCAGGCGGACTCTCAACCACTGCGCCACCAGGGAAGCCCCATGTATCTTTTTAAACTAGTGTTTTCATTTTCTTGTGATATATACCCAGGAATGGAATTGCTGGCTCATGTGGTAGTTTTATTTTTAGTTTTTTGAAGAACCTGCACACTGTTTTCCACAGTGGCTGCGCCAACTTACATTCCCACCAACAATGTACAAGCATTCCCTTTCCTCCACATCCTTGCCAACATTTTTTTCTGGTCTTCTTGATGATAGCCATTTTGACAGGTGTGAGGTGATATCTCATGGGCAGCAACAATAATATTAATGATAAAGGCAACTGACAGTTTGTGATTCTCATACATTTTAGGCACTTTATAAGACTTTTACATATATTGATTCATTCATTCTTCACAACAACCAATGAGATAGGTTTGTTAATACCCTCATTTTTACAGATGAGGAAATTGATGCCCAGAAGCTAAATGACTTTTCCAAGGTCTAATAACCAATAAGTAACTGGCAGAACTAAGATATATACAAGGCATCTGGATTCAGAGTCTAACTCTTAACTACTAAACTACACTGTTTGTTTGTATATTGTTTGTGATGTTGAATGAATGAATGAAGCCCACATGTGCATTGCCAAAATGAAAACGTTGTCAGAGGGTTGATTAATTTTTAAAATAAATTATATAAAACAATTTAATTTACTGTAGAAATGTGGCTTTTTTATATTATCTAAAAATCTGAAAATGACTTTTTTGTAAAATAATATGTTTTTCCCTCCTCTGGAATACTAGCTGCATTTCATCTAGAAATAATGCTCTAGAGAATGAGTTTTATAGGTAGCCTTCCTTATACTATAAGGGTGTGGTTATTTCCACCCTAAGAAATAGTCTAAATAATTAGACTTTATTTAACGGATCAACTTGTTCTTTGACAGTGTTCTTAAATCTTCTTTTATTTACTGAAATTTTTTCGAATTTAGAGATATTTGTAAATTTCTCATTAGCAGACCCAAGCATGCTTTAAATAATTTAAAGAAAATAGAAATTGCCATTCTTAAATACTGATAGTTTCAAAAGTAAATACTGTTATTGATACATTATTAGATTTTGATGAGTAGAGCTGTTCCTGCACACAAACATCTTGGCCACCTGCAACTGTTTGTCAGTGGACTTTGTTTGAGAACACTAGTAGTAATTGTAAACTTAGGAATGTGTGACAAGCTCACAGCCAGCTGTGCATATCCTGACTTTTTCCAGGTGTTAAAATAAATATGACCATTTGGTTCACTTGTAACTCAACAAAAATATTTCACGATTCATTAACTTAAAAATCCATTTATAATTTTTTATTGGAGGGAGTAGATAATGTTATATTCATTTGAAATGAAAAAATACATACTCAGAAATATTTGTGGTATCATTACTTATTATATTCAATGGTCTCTTCATAAAATGAAAAGAATTTTAATGTAACATTTGTGTAGATTTTTTTCACATTCTTTTCACAGGAGAAGAGCTACTGAGCTACTTCTGCCTATAGGTATCAAAAAGAATTTTTAAAAATGAATGAAAATATTCTTTTTATTCAGTCAAAGTTCAGCTTGCCTTGGCAGAACCCAGTTCAAATTGAACTTATATTAATTTTTATCTTTGGTATGTGTCATATGTTTGATCATTATCTGATAATAATTACTCTTTATTGAATACCTTGCTATTAGGTGTTAGCTCAAGAGACCCAGACGCTTAAATCTTTCTTGACTAAACTACCCATTCTCATAAGGTTCCTGAGGGAGAATATACACAGGAGAGTCAACTGCAAGTGGAAAAATCCAAATCCATTTTACTATTAGATTATCTTGTATCTGAAACTCCAAATGTGAAGCTAGGGTGCTCAGACAAACTGGAGTGGAATATATGGCCCCTTCACTCCAAAATAAAGAAATAAACTCAGGAAGAGCAAAGTGGAGCGAGCTGAAAGCGAAAAGAGCTGATAGAGCTCCCTTACCCCTGCCTCCCTGCCATCACACACACTTTTATTTCTCATCTGTTAACCCAGTCATTACAAGTATCCAGTCTTAAGGTAAAGCAAAAGAGGGACTCTACCCCCTTGGAAGGGAAGATTCTTCCTTGCCTTTTTCTGGAGAAGAGAATAAATTAACATAATTGGTCAGATGCCTGGACACTAATTAAGCCTTGTTAACTTCTGGCAGACTCTCGCTCTGTTTTTAAAAAGAAATGCGCTGATGCAAACAGCTTTCGAATTTTCTTGAGTGAGACCTATCATGTGGCTTGCCAGGGGATGGTAAGGTCAGGATGGTGAGGTCCCTGACCCCACCTCTGTGTGGCTGCTCCTTTGATATTTATTACTACTTTTTATAGAAGTATACCAGGCCTGTACAGATGCCTTTTTTGAAACCAGCCATAAAAAGTCACTGATTAACTCCAACTCCAGACTAGATCAAAAATGTATGCCTGTTCTATTTCCTATTTGAAATAATGCTCAGCTTGGCACTGCAGCCTACGTCAGGTTTTAGAATTTGACACTGGGGTTTTGTCCAGGCTTTGACCATTATTGTCTTTGGCCAATGCTTAGAAATGCCCAAATTCTGACTCGTGGGTATCAGAGGGAGTCTAGCACATAAGACAAGTGAGGGAATAAACATGGATTCCTTCTACTCCTTCTAATCAGGCCTTCATACCAATTCCAGCCTTACAGAAAAGAAGAGAAGGGACGGGGAGGGCCATACCCATGATCTTTACACACATACATAGCCCAAAATTTGTTTTGGAATATGACTAATCAGATTAACAAGTATTCCCTAGAAGAAGTGTGGAGGGCCGGGAGATGGAGACGGAGCTGGAGCATGTTCTCTACCCAAAGGACTAAATCTGCTGTGCCAGACATTACCATGTATACTGGCTTCACAGCTTAGGAGTGCACTTAGACTAGCTTATTGCTCTTATCGAAATTTACTTCAACTAGGGACTGCATACAAGTCAGAGAACAGTTGTTATATATATATATATATATATATATATATATATATATATACATTAAAGATATGTCACTCCTTTTCCAGGAAAAATCATATTTACTTTTATATAAAGGTCTGTAAAGCTCATATGGTCAATGGATCAAAATCCTGATTTCATCTACCTGCTAGTGGATGGATCATTACATCCAGTCCAAGGGTCTTGACATTATAAGGTGCTTTGTAACAAAGTATCATACTCAACTAGGCTATATTTAAAACTATTTTGATATACAGTGAATTCTCAGATAAATGGATTGAACATGAATCTTTTCATAGAGAATTTTATCAGTCCAGTACAAACAATGAAAACCATATTAGAATATATGAATATGTAAAAGTTAGAAATACTAAAGGCAGGAATTAAAGGTGCTACCTATTTTTTTCACTTTCGGCGTTGTTACAAAGGAAGAAATGTAAGCAGGATTAATGTTGGGAAAGAAAAAACTACTACAAGCAGATAATATGATTTCTCACAAATGAATTATCAACTGCTGAGAGATCAGCTGTTAACCTTATGGGGATTCCCTTGTGAGTTATTTGTTGTTTTTCCCTTGCTGCTTTTAATATGCTTTCTTTGTATTTAATTTTTGACAGTTTGATTAATATGTGTCTTGGCATATTTCTCCTTGGATTTATCCTGTATGGGACTCTCTGTGCTTCCTAGACTTGATTAACTATTTCCTTTACCATATTAGGGAAGTTTTCAACTATAATCTCTTCAAATATTTTCTCAGTCCCTTTCTTTTTCTCTTCACAAATGAAGAATTATCAACTGAAAAACTTTTAGATCTGACCAGATCCAAGATAAATATGCACCTTAACCTATTAACAGTAGTCACTTCTGGGAAGAGAAAAGAGATGTTAGTGTTGAAAGATAAAGGTGGACATTCCTCTGCTAAAGGAACTATTCTATAGTTTGACTGTGGTGGTGGATACACAGACCTACACAAGTGATAAAATTGTGTAGAAATAAAGGCACAAATAAGTCCAAATAAAACTGGGGAAATCTGAAGAAGATTGGTGGTTGTATCAATGTCTATATATTGTTTTTAATATTGAACTATGGTTTTGCAAGATGTTACCATTAGTGGAAACTGGGTAAAGATACATGGGATCTGGCTGTGTTATTTCTTACAATTTCATGTGAATCTACAATTATCTCAACAATTTCAAATAAAATGAAGGATAACTAAAAATTTCCCAGAAATTATGAAAAATTCCACAATTCAAGGAGCATGTCAGAGTGTAACTGCAGAAAACCAAAAAGAAAAGAAAAGACAAACTACTTTTAAAGGAGCTACTGTTATTAACAGAAACAAACTTTCCTCCAAAAGTTACCACTGTATTGAATTTTGTATTTATCGTCCCCATATTTCTCTGAATACTTTTATTAAATATGTATCCTTAGCAATATGGTATCATTTTGCATGTTTTTAACTTAATGTAAATGGTATCACTGTGTATTCTTTTGCAACTTGCCTTTTTGGTCAATATTGCATTTGTAAGATATATTTGTGTTGAAACAAATAACTATTTCATTCATTTTCTCTGCTGAGTAATATTCCATTGCATTAATATGCTACCTCAATTTATTTATTTGTTTGTTTGTTTATTTATTTATTTTTTGTGGTACGCGGGCCTCTCACTGTTGTGGCCTCTCCCGTTGCGGAGCACAGGCTCCGGACGCGCAGGCTCAGCGGCCATGGCTCACGGGCCTAGCCGCCCCACGGCATGTGGGATCTTCCCGGACCAGGGCACGAACCTGTGTGCCCTGCATCAGCAGGCAGACTCTCAACCACTGCGCCACCAGGGAAGCCCTACCTCAATTTATTAATCTATTCTTTTGTTGGTGGTCATTTAGGTTATCCAGATGTTGCTGTTTTAAACAATAGTGCTATGAATATTTTTCTATATATGCCCCTATGCAATAGGCCCTTATGCAAGAGTTTCTGAGTTATGTGCTTATGAGTGGAAATGGTCATAGGATATACACATTTTCATAGGATATTGCCAATTTGCTCACCAAAGTATTTGTACCAATTTATACTCATTAGCATATAAAAGTTTATTTCTACACATCCTCAGTATTGTCAGATATTTTAAAATTTATAATTATAGCAGAAATGAAATTATATCTCCCTGTGACTCTAACTTACATTTTCTTAATTACACATGAGGTTGATCAACTTTTCATATATTTATTGGCCATTTGGTTTTCTTTCTTCATGAATTGCCTTTCATTCTACATTAGTATTTAGTCCTCAAAAATAGACTGAGAGGCTAGTATTAATACAAGTTCATTTATCAATATTTATCAAGTGCCTTCTATCATTGTGCTAGCTGCTGAATATATGACAGTAAATAAGATAGACCACTGTCCTTGCCCTAATGGAGCTTACAAAGTGATTTTTTTTACCTTTTTCAGCTTATAGTGTTTTCGTTTGGACTAACTTCCAGAGGCCTTTCATAATTAAAGTTATCTCAGACTGATGTTATAATTTCAGATACTGAATGCTGCTATTGAAAATGATGTTTGTCTAGAGAGATGTGTTATGCCTATTAGGATAATTAGGATAATTGAACTGAGATGTGAAGAGTGGATGGGATAAACTATTAATGTGAGAAGAAAAGAGTTGATATGAGAAGAGTCTTACATTTAATGGAAATAACAGCTTCAAGTGCTTTGCAGGTAGAAGGAAGAGAGAATAGGCCAATGTGGCTGAATTAAAGAGAAATGAAAGGGGAAAAATTATGAGATTTGAGAGGTGGGCAGGAGCTAGACCATGCATAGCCTACAGACCACATAATGGGCTTTTGTTCTGAAATTATCCTAGTAGTCATGGGAAACCAGTGTTTTTGGTGCAAAGTCTGATGACATTTTTGTTCTTGGTCCTTTGTATATTACTTGTTTCTCTCAGGAAGCTTCTAAGCCTTTCTCTGTGTTCTCAGTTTTCTAAAATTTTATGATGATATGCCTTTTTCTAGATCTCCTGTCTTTCATCTTCATGGGCATTCATTGGGTACTTTTAGGCTTAAGATTTATGTTTTCCAGTTTTTGGAAATTTTCTTTATTATTTCTTTGACACTTTTCTTCCAATTTAAGTCCTACTCTTTTTCTGGAACTTCTTTTAGATGATGGACCACCTGAAATGATTCTCTGTCTTTTTTTTTTCTCTCTTATGGTCTACATGTAATTTGTGAGTATTTTCTTCCAGTCTCTGCCTTGTGTTATCATTCTCTGGTGAATATTTTTCACTGAGCAGTTTTTAATTTTGATGAAATCTAATTAACTTTTTTTTTTCTTTTATGGATTGTGCTTTAGGTATCATGTTTAAGAACTCTTAATGCTAGGACATGAAGATTTTCTTTTATGTTTTCTTTTAAAAGTTTTATTGTTATACATTTACATTTATATCCATGATCTATATTGCATTACTTTTTGTATAAGGTGTGAGATTTAGGTTGAGTTCCGCAATATCTTCCTGTCTCTCTCCTCTCCCTCTCTCTCTCTCTTTCTTTCTCTGCTGTGGAAATGGTCCCACAGGCAATTGTCAAATTGTTCCGATACTATCTTTTCCCCATTGAATCACTTTTGCACCTTTCACTTGATATATACAATTGTGGGTGACCGTTTTTTCCTTTCAGCACTTTAGAAATGTTGTGTCGATTTTTGTTTTCAGTTGTGGTGAAAAACACGTAAGATGTATCCTCTTAATTCTTTAAGTATACAGTGCGGTATTATTTACTACCAGCACAATGTTGTACAGAAGATCTCTAGAAGTTTTTCATCTTACATAACTGAAACTTTATACACAATGAACAACAACTTCCCATTTCTCCTGTCTTCCAGCATCTGCCAAGCACCCCATTCTATTTTGTTCTTTGATGAATTTGACTATTTTAGATAACTCATTTATGTGGAATTGTTCAGTATTTGTCCTTCTGTGACTGGCTTACTCCATTTAACATAATATCCTCAAGTTTCATCCATGTTGTAGCATATTACAGGATTTCATTCTTTTTAACGACTGAATAATATTCTGTTGTATGTATATACCATATTGTGTTTATCCAGTCATCCATTGATGGACATTTAGGTTGTTTCTACTTCTTGGCTATTGTTAACAATGCTTTGGTGAATATGGTAGTACAGATATCTCCTTGATATCCTGATTTCAATTTTTTTGGATAAATACCTGCAAGTAAGCTACTGGATCATATGGTAGTTCTGGGTTTGTTGTTGTTGTTTTGAAGCACCTCCATTCTATTCTCCATATCAGCTGCACCATGTTATATTACCACCAACAGTACAGCAGAATTCCAATTTCTCCACATCCTTACCAATCATTGTTATTTTCTGTGTTTTTTATAATGGCCATCTTAACAGATGTGAAGTGATCTCACAGTGATTTTGATTCCCATTTCTCTGGTGATTAGTAACACTGAGCAACTTTTCCTTTACCTGTTAGCCATTTGTATGACACTTTGAAAGTCCATTTTTTAATTTGGTTATTAGTTTTTTCTGCTATTGAGTTGTAGGAGTTCCTTATGTATCAATATTTTAGAGATTTACCCTTTATCAATTATATGCTTTGCGAATATTTTCTCTCATTCCATAGGTTGCCTTTTCACTCTGTTGATTCTTTCCTGTATAGAACCTTCTTTAGTTTCATGTAGTCTCATTTGTTTATTTTTGCTTTTGTTGCCTATGCTTTTGGTGTCATATCCAAGAAATCATCATCAAGACCAATGCCACAAAGGCTTTCACCTATATGCCACTTCCTTCTGGCCTCTTGATTTATTATGAGAAATCCACTGTTACTGGTCCCCTTCAGATACTGTGTTGTTTCTCAATGGCTGCTTTCAAGAGTTTTTCTTTGTTTTTAGTTTTTCAGAAATTTGGTTATGATATCTAAGCATCAGTTTCTTTGGGTTTACCCTGTTTACTGATTTCTTAGTGGGTCCACTAAGCTTCTTGGACCTGTAGGTTTATGTCTTATGTCTTTTATTAAATTTGGGAAGTTTTCAACCATTACTTCTTCGAAACTTTTTTTACCCCAGCATTCTTTTTTCTCTTCTTCTGGAACTCCAGTGACATGGACGTGAGAGCTTTTGTTATTGTCTCAACATGTCCCTGAGGTGCAGTTCTTTTTTTAAAATCTATTTTCTCCCTTGTTTATATTTGACAGTTACTATTGATTTATCTTCTGGTTCACTGATTCCTTCTTCAATCATCTCCATTCTTTTACTGAGCCCATGTAGTGAATTATTTTAGTTTGGTTATTGTATTTTTCAGTTCTAAAATTTTCATTTGGTTCTTCTTTATATCTTCCATTTCTTTTCTGAGATTTTCATTTTTTCCATTTGTCTCAAGAGTGTTTGTAATTGCTTCTTGGAGCATTTGTATGATAGCTCTTTAAAATCATTGTTTGATAATTCCAACAGCTGTATTATCTCAGTAATGATATATATTCATTGTCTTTTCTCATTTAAGCCCAGGTTTTCCTGCTTCTTGATGTGATGTGTAATTTTGGATTGTATCTTGGATATTTTGAGTATTATGTTATGAGAATATAGTTTCTATTTAAGTCTTCTCTTCTAGCAGGCAGTCATCCTATATAGGTTCAGAACACACATCCTGACCCATTTTTGTTGGCTGTGGCTTGAATGTCAATTTAGTTTCCAAAGCAATTATTGTGCAAATCTGTCATGCCTCAGTACTATCCAGAGGTAGGTTTGAAACCTGGTAATAGTCTATACTGTAGTTCAGTTCTCACAGCTCTTACTTTGTTGATTCTTGTTGGTTTCATGCCAGAGCCACTTGGGGTTGTGCCCAGGACTTTGTAGACCTTCAAGAATCCCTTTCTCTACCTCTCTTCTCTCTAATCCTCCTCCCCCTCTCTAGTTTGGGAGGGGATGGGTTGCTGCTCTTTGCTCTTTTGCTTAGTGCAGGATGGAAATGGTCAACAGAGTTCCATCCCCACAGTGCCTGGTATGGAGGGAGAGGGGCACTGCTCCTTTCATCATGTTTGTCTGGAGTTGGGAGGGTATAATTAGACAAGTTGTATTCTGCAGAGCCATCCTTTTTCTAGTCCTTTGACTGGAGAGAATGGGTTTTCCTTGGGGCTTTTGTTTGTTTTGTTTTGTTTTGGTCTGTGCCCATTGCATACATAGGAGACAAACAACAAACAGGGAAAAAAAATCATCATACTCAACACAGGTCATTTCTCAAGTTCCTTGGTACTAGTCAATCTATCTTCTTTTCTTTTTCAGAGTCTTCTGATAATTGCCTTGTGTATTTTGTCCATAGCTTTTCACTGTGATCAGCAAGACGAATAGGGTTGAATATGCTTACTCCGTCTTGTCCAGAGCTGAAAGTTTCTCTGAGAATTTAAATATCATTTCTTTAAAGTTTTCTTCTGCTCCTAACATACTCTTAGTTTATTCTTGATTTGATTTCTTCTTTTTGCTATATTTTCATATTGGAGGCTAAATTCATTTTTGGAGGTAAATTCATTTTTGGAGGTAAATTCATTTTTCATATTTAATAGTGAGGCACCGAAAATCTGATTACAGGCTCTTATTTATCTGTGGGCTTGATGACTAGCAGTTTTTCCATAGGACAATCTGCAGCAAGCTGGCTTTTTCATTGGCTGCCACTATTAAAGTATAACTTTCAAAAAGGTTAAAAAATACAGCTCATATACATAAAAATGACAAGTGCCAAAGAATTTATTTGACTCACTAAGATGTTATGACTGATTCAAAGAGCAGTTGAGAATCTAGTGTAACACACACACAGGTATATCTTCAGCTTGTTGCAAAAGAGGAAGTCAGAGTGACACCATCTGTGTGGCCTCAAAAACATACATCCATTCTCTGAACTGTCTATGGGGGCCATGTGGAAAAGAGCTGAGAGTAGCCTATGGATGATGGCCAGCAAGAAAAGGGGATCTCAGCTGAATTCTGCCAACAAACGAGTGAGCTTGGAAGCCTCAAGCTCCAACAATGAGCCCCAAAGCCTCCTTATGAGAACTCAGTCTAGCTGACAACCTGACATCAGCCTTGTGATACTCAGAGCAGAGAACCCCTCCTTGCCTTGTCAGACTTCTGACCTACAGAACTGTGAGCTAATGAATGGATGTTGTTTGTAAGCTACTAAGCTTCTGGCATTTTATTATGCAACAATAGGGAACTAATACAATACCAAAGAAGTGCAAATAAATTGGTAAACATGTAAGTAAATCTAAACAAATATATGTATAAAAAATAACAGTATTATCTCTTTGTGAGTGTCTTCAGGAAGGACAAAAACAAAACTCTGAGCTAAAGCATATAAACTGAAAGAGGGCTGACTGTAGTTAAAATATTCTAAGATCTATATATTTGAGAAGCAGAGATTTGTAGGTGTGGTGTCCCTCCTAAAAGAGGATCAGATCCTAAATCCGATCTCCCCTCCTTCTTGGGCAAATGGCCATTCTAGCAGAGACCATAATTCCCTGACTCACATACAACTGGATAGCCATATGTTGAGTTCTCTCCAGGGTTACATGAGTTGGAGTCATGTGTGCACCTTTCATTTTATTTTCTTAAAAGGAAACAGTTTGCCCTAGACTTCTTTTCCTCCTTTCTGATGCTTGGACATGGACAATATAGAGACCCAGCTTTGAACACACAAATGCAGACCATAAGGGATGGTGGAGCAACAAAATGGAATCATCTGGTTCCCTAAATGACTAAGTAGAGTAGAGCCATACAGCTAACCTGTCTATGACTTGGGACCATCACATGAGGTAGAGAGCTACATTATTTAACTCTTTCTATTTTTACATTTATTTCTTAGAGCAGCTTAACCTTAACAGCAACTAAATTAGTCCCTGCAGCTGGAATGCAACAATCATAGGAACCTAAAATATGGGGCATTTGGCTTAGCAAAATTTAGGGCTTAGCAGTGAGGCAGTAGATCTTATGTTGTTTGGGGTACAGAAGCAGTTGGCTTTTCCAGCTTGTGAGGCTCAAATTTCTGGATTCTCTATTCCCTTCCTTCTCTGCTTGCAAATTGGCATATTCTTGCCTTAACTCATCTTTTTCTTATAAAGCAGCAAGGGTAGAGAACACATATTCCTTATTGCTTTTAGTAAGGTATTATAAGAAATAGCATGAGATAAAACTGACTCAAAACCTTTCCGTAAATCTTCCTCAAAGAAAGAAAGGCAATCTTTTGACGAAGATCAGATTGAGGATGTTGCCTTCCAACCTAAACCTGTTGTTCAGATAGCCTCAAAGTAGCCATCATTAAAATGAGAAAGAGGGAGCGAGGGAAACAAGAAGATAAGAAAAAGCTGCCTTAGAGACTTTGTCTAGAAAAAGAACAGAAAGCAAACTTTGATGGGGTTTCTGGCATATAGACAAATAGGAAATAAATAGAACCAAAGCCAGAAAAGGTGTTTTGAGAATTACACTGCCAATGAGTCAATAAGTAAGATCTTGTGAAAGGCTGTGGTTGTTCAATCCTTGATGCAACTCTCAGCCTCCCAGACCTACTCTAGCAATGAAGTGGGCTATTAAAACATTACACTCTTCCATTCCCTGTCTAACCCTACTACATTCTCTCCAAAATCAGGTATGGCCACAGAAGATTGGGAACAATGAAGAATGTCTAGAAGGCAAAGGCAGAGTCCGCAGTTGATAGGGGAATTTTTCTAATAGATTAGAACCAGCATGTAACCAAGAAACCTTCTTTACTGCTAGGCTAAGGGGTTCTTTATAATTCCTGCTCAGCATAATTTTTCTCCTTTCTATGGGCAGGTGACTACTCTGTAGTTCAATTCTTCCTTTATCTAAAAGATCTTCAATTCTTCCTTTATCCAAAAGATCATAGTATATTAGGGTTCAGGTTTGTATAAGTTGTCTATTAGTATATTTTTCACAGGACTAAGAGACGCCTCATATGAACTGAATGGAGAGAATTTTGCAGCACCTAGATGTCTTGGACGTTGGACTAGATAGGATCTTGGATTATGGTTCATAAAGAGGCAGTAAGTCTTTTTTAATGTGTGTGAAGAAAGCAGGCATAGGTGTTTAGATGGCCAGCCTCCTAGTTGTCTGCAAAAGGTCTATTCTTCCCTTCTTCCTAGGTACTTGGTCTTAGCAGCAAGAGACTACATTTCCCACTCTGACTTGCAGCAAGATATTGCTATGTGACTACTTGCTGTTAGGAATGCTGTGTGCAACTTCTGCCTCAATGGCTTGAAAGAAAATTGCATGGGCTTTTCTCTCTTTCTCGTTCCTATAGAATGTAGATGTGGCAGCAATCCAGCGTTAACCACATGGATGAGGACAGCATCCTAGTAGATGATGACGCAATGACATGGAAGCAGGCTAGAGCCCTGAGTGATATTATGGAGCAGAGCCATCCTATTAATCTGGACTGCTCATGTCAGGACCAAAAGGAGAAATGTTTTTTTGTTAAGCCACTGTGTCTTTGAGTAGCTTAGCCTTTTCCCTAATTAATTCAGAAAGCTAAGACAGTGTCTTATGTTAGACTTTGTTAAGCACCTATGATAAAATCTTAAGGGTAACCACAAAAAGAATGGAAATTCAGTGTATAACTTCTAGCCTAAAAATCTTAATTCCCCTCCTCGCCCCCCCACCACCAAAAAAAAAAGAAGGAAATAGAAGCAAAGGAGAAAAGCACTGACAAATAGTACAAATAGTACAAAATAGTACAAAATAAGATTATAGTAATAAGTCCATAAATATATGTACAAATAGTACAAAATAGATTATAGTACAAATAGTACAAAATAAGATTATAGTACAAAATAAGATTATAGTAACAAGTCCATAAATATAAGTAATCGCAATAAATGTAATGAACTAAATTCACCATTTAAAAATCATCATAATATTGAAAGATTAAAAGTAAAAAGAATAGAAAAAAATACGAGGCAAATAATCAAAATAACATTGAGGTGGTTATATTTCTATGAGACAAATTAAATTCTGCAGGAAAGTATAACAACTCTAAACTTATATTCCCCTAATAACAGAGCCATGATATATATGGGTATTGTTTTAAGAGAGGTTCAGGCTTATCTAGGAAAGTCTTCTTGATTCTGGATATAGAAAATCTCAAGGAATACTCAAAAAACTTACTACAACTTCTAAATAAATCAAGCAAGGAACTCAAATAAATTTAAGAAATGAATGGTAATACTTGTATACGAAAAGCTTCAAAACATTGCTGGGAGAAATTAAAGATCTAAATTAGTAGTGAGAGATTTCATATTCATAGATTGGAAAACTCAATATTGTCAAGATGACCCTCTGTCTAAATTGATCTACAAATTCAATACAATCCTTATCAAAATCCTAGCAGATTTTTTTTGTAGAAATGGACAAGCTGATCCTAAAATGTATATAGAATTGCAAAGGGCATAGAATAAACAAAAGAATTTGAAAAAGAAGACAATTTTACTTTTTCCTTTACAATTTGGATGCCATTAACTTATTTTTGTCTCTCATTGCAGTATCTTTCAGGACCTCTATTACAATGTTGATATAAATGATGAAAGCAGATGTTTTTGCCTTGTTTTTTTTAAATTTTAGGGTGAAGGTGTAAGTTTTTCACCGTTACATATGATGGCAGCTATGAATTTTTTGTAAATGTTCTTTATAAGATTGAGAATGTTTTCCTTATTCCTGAGTTGTTGAGAGTTTTTTGTTTTTATCATGAATTAAATATTTGATGTTTTCAAATATTTTTGATGCCCCTATTGAGATGATCATGTGGTTTTTGTCTTTTATTCTATAATATTAATATAGTGTATTGCACTAATTCATCTTCAAATGTTAAGCCAACCTTGCATTGCTGAGATAAATCCCAGTGGGTCCTGGTGTATAATCCTTGTTATATCTTGTTGGATTACATTTGCTAGTATTTGTTAAGGATGTTTATGTCTTGTTTATGAGGGATATTCATCTCTACTTTTAATGTGATGTCTCAGTCTAGCTTTGGAATCAGCATAACACTGACCTCATAGAATAAGTGGGAAAGTGTTTCTTCCCTTCTGTTTACGGAAAGAGTTTTTAAAAATTAGTATTATTTCTTCTTTAATATTTGATGGAGTTCACCAGAGAAACCATCTGGGCCTGAACTTTTCTTTTTGGGAAAACTTATAACTAACTCAACATCTTTTCTTGTTACAGATCTGTTCAGGTTTTTCTACCTCTTTTTAAGTTAATTTTTGTCATTTGTGTCATTCTAGACATTTTTCCATTTCATAAAAGTTGTCTAATTCATTGGTATAAAGTTGTTTATGATATTCCTTTATTTAGTCTCTTTCTGTAAGACAGTTAGAATTGATGTGACCTCTTCCGTTCCTGATTCCAGTAATTTGTGTCTTCACTCTATTTTCTTGGTCAGTGTAACTGTAAGCACTGCTTTAGCTGCATCCCATAAATTTTGGTATGTTGTGTTTTTGCTTTCATTCAGTTTATGATATTTTCTAATATACCTTGTGATTTATACTTTGACTTCTGGATTATTTTGAAGTGTCTTTACTTTCCAAATATTGCAGGATTTCAAAGATATTTTTCTTTGTTAATTTTAAATTGAATTCCTTTGTGGTCAGAACATAACTTTGTGTGAAAAAAAATATTTTTAGAGTCTGTTATATTAGTATACAAATCCACAATTTATAGTGCCCTTTCTTTCTTTCTGTGGATTTGAGTCATAGTCTGGTGTCAGCCTGGAGGACTTTCTATAGTATTTTTTGTAAAGCAAGTATACTAGCAATGAATATTCTCAGTACTTGTTTATCTGGGAATTATTTGATTTGATTTGATTTGATTTGATTTTGTCCTGCCTCTGACTAGTTCTGTTTTGTTTTTGACACACACGGGAATAGGTATCTGAGAAGGTAAAGGGTACACAAGTCTGGATTTGAAGTCAGTGTACTGTCCATTATTGGACCATGACCTCTCACAGTTCTCCTTCTATGACAGAATGATTCTTGGTTTATTACTATTCAGGACAGGACACGGATTTTAACAAAAGCCTGACTTTGTTCTTTGACATCTAAGGTAATGTGGGCTCGGGAAAGCCTATGAAACCAGTCCAGTTGTAGTAAGAGTTTGGGGCTGCAGGCAACAGAAATTGGCCCTAATATAGACCATAAAAGGAGATTTACAGGTATATACTTATTTGCTCACAGAATCAAAGTAAGAGTTAAGTAGCTAGACTTCTAGAAGTACAGGATTCAAGATACCTTTGGATATACTAGAAATAGGATATCTTGAGCCATCCCTTTTGATATCCTCAGGATATTACTGACAATACTGTTGAGTGACTTAGTTACAACCGCCTTTTGTCCTTGTACCTCAGACCTAATGATTACATTTCCCAGGAGAGATTGGATAACTTGGGTAACATGACCAAGTTGTGTGGTGAGAATCCTGTGATTGTCAGTTTCACTAACTACATGAGGTAAATAATTTCCACAAATAAAAATTTCACTGTTACCAAAAGAGGGAGAGAATGAACACTGGACAGACAACGAAGCCAGCTATCCTCAAAACTCACAATGTCAGCTCATCCTCACACCAAAGGTGACCTGACAAAAACTTATTATTTTTGCCTGCCCCAAATTCATTTCCCCTTAGAGTAACAGTATCCCATTATTCTTTGATGAACCCTCTCTGTGTCCATTTCCTATGAGTGGAGGTCCAGGCATACATATGTGACCCTAGCCAGGCCAGTTCAAACTAAGTTTCAATTCTGTGACTTTTCTTGGAAATATTAGGATAAAGATATTCTTTCTCTTCTGGAAAGTTACCTTCATTCATGAAAAATAGTTCTGTTGGATACAGAATTATTGGTTGACTGATTTTTCTTTCAATACTTTGAATATGTCATTCCACTGCCTTCTGACCTCCAGTGTTTCAAAGACAAGTCAATTGTTAATTATATTGATGGTCCTTTGTATATGGTGAGTTGTTTTCTTCTTGTTGATTTTAAGACTTCTTTTTGTCTTTCAGTATTTTAACTATGATATGTCTATGGATCTTTCTGTATTTGTCTTACTTGGAGTTTGCTGAGCTTCTTGGATCTATAGATTTATGTTTTTCTTCAAATTCAGGAACTTTTACCATTATTACTTCAAATATTTTTCTGCCCTTTTTTTTTTTTTTTAAAGCTCATTTTTGTTTGTAGTAAATTTTTTTTAGGGGGGAGTGCTTTTTTACTTTATTTTATTATTTTTTTTAAACATCTTTATTGGAGTATAATTGCTTTACAATGTTGTGTTAATTTTTGCTGTGTAACAAAGTGAATCGGCTATACGTATACATATATCTCCATATCCCCTCCCTCTTTTGTCTCCCTCCCACCATCCCTATTCATCCCTCTAGGTGGTCACAAAGCACTGAGCTGATCTCCCTGTGCTATGTGGCTGCTTCCCACTAGCTAGCCATTTTATATTTGGTAGTGTATATATGTCAATGCCACTCTCTCACTTTGTCCCAGCTTACCCTTCCCCTCCCCCATCCTCAAGTCCATTCTCTACATCTGTGTCTTCATTCCTGTCCTGCCCCTAGGTTCTTCAGAACCTTTTTTTTTTTTTAGATTCCATATATATGTGTTGGCACGATATTTGTTTTTCTCTTTCTGACTGACTTTCTCTGTATGACAGACTCTAGGTCCATCTACCTCACTACAAATAACTCAATTTCATTTCTTTATATGGCTGAGTAATATTCAATTGTATATATGTGCCACATCTTCTTTATCCATTCATCTGTCAATGGACACTTAGGTTGCTTCCATGTCCTGGCTATTATAAATAGTGCTGCAATGAACACTGTGGTACATGAGTCTTTATGAATTATGGTTTTCTCAGGGTATATGCCCAGCAGTGGGATTGCTGGGTCGTATGGTAGTTCTATTTTTAGTTTTTTAAGGAACCTCCATACTGTTCTCCATAGTGGCTGTATCAATTTACATTCGCACCAACAGTGCAAGAGGATTCCCTTTGCTCCTCACTCTCTCCAGCATTCACTGTTTGTAGATTTTTTGAAGATGGCCATTCTGACCAGTGTGAGGTGATACCTCATTGTGATTTAGATTTGCATTTCTCTAATGCTTAGTGATGTTGAGCATCTTTTCATGTATTTGTTGGCCATCTGTATGTCTTCTTTGGAGAAATGTCTGTTTAGGTCTTCTGCCCATTTTTGGATTGGGTTGTTTGTTTTTATGATATTGAGCTGCATGAGCTCTTGTATATTTTGGAGATAAATTCTTTGTCTGTTGCTTCATTTGCAAATACTTTCTCCCATTCTGAGGGTTGTCTTTTCTGTTTATGCTTTCCTTTGCTGTGCAAAAGCTTTGAAGTTTCATTAGGTCCCATTTGTTTATTTTTGTTTTTATTTCCATTACTCTAGGGGGTGGGTCAAAAAGGATCTTGCTGTTACTTATGTCATAGAGTGTTCTTCCTACATTTTCGTCAAAGAGTTTTATGGCGTCTGGCCTTACCTTTAGGTCTTTAATCCATTTTGAGTTTATTTTTGTGTATGGTGTTAGGGAGTGTTCTAATTTCATTCTTTTACATGTATCTGTCCAGCCTTCCCAGCACCACTTATTGAAGAGGCTGTCTTTTCTCCATTATATATTCTTGCTTCCCTTATCAAAGATAAAGTGACCATCTGTGCGTGGGTTTATCTCTGGGCTTTCTATCCTGTTCCATTGATCTATATTTCTGTCTTTGTGCCAGTACCATACTGTCTTGATTACTGTAGCTTTGTAGTATAGTCTGAAGTCAGGGAGTCTGATTCCTCCAGCTCCGTTTTTCTTTCTCAAGATTGCTTTGGCCAAATATCATATGTTTATGCATATATGTGGATCCTAGAAAAATGGTACAGATGCACCGGTTTGCAGGGCAGAAATAGAGACATAGATGTAGAGAACAAACTTATGGACACCAGGGGGAAAGTGGCGGTGGGGGGTGGTGGTGGTTTGAATTGGGGGATTGGGTTTGACATATATACACTAGTATGTATAAAATAGATAACTAATAAGAACCTGCTATATAAAAAGTAAATTAAAAAGAATTTAAAAAAAAGACTGCTTTGGCTGTTTCGTGTCTTTTGTGTTTCCATACGAATTGTGAAATCTTTTGTTCTAGTTCCGTGAAAAATGCCATTGGTAGTTTCATGGGGATTGCACTGTATCTGTGGATTGCTTTGGGTAGTAGAGTCATTTTCAGTGTTGATTCTTCCAATCCAAGAACATGGTATATCTCTCCATCTGTTTGGATCATCTTTAAGTTCTTTCATCAGTGTCTTATAGTTTTCTGCATACAGGTCTTTTGCCTCCCTAGGTAGGTTTATTCCTAGGTATTTTATTCTTTTTGTTCCAACGGTAAATGTGAGTGTTTCCTTAATTTCTCTTTCAGACTTTTCATCATTAGTGTATAGGATGCAAGAGATTTCTGTGCATTAATTTTGTGTCCTGCTACTTTACCAAATTCATTGATTAGCTCTAGTAGTTTTCTGGTAGCATCTTTAGCATACTCTATGTATAGCGTCAAGTCATCTGCAAACAGTGACAGTTTCACTTCTTTTCTGATTTGGTTTCCTTTTATTTCTTTTTCATCTCTGATTGCTGTGGCTAGAACTTCCAAAACTATGTTGAATCATAATGGTGAGAGTGGGCAACCTTGTCTTATTCCTGATCTTAGTGGAAATGCTTTCAGTTTTTCACCACTGAGAACAATGTTGGCTGTGGGTTTGTTGTATATGGCCTTTTATATGTTGAGGTAAGTTCCCTCTATGCCTACTTTCTGAAGGGTTTTTTTATCATAAATGGGTGTTGAATTTTGTCAAAAGCTTTATCTGTGTCTATTGAGATGAACATACGGTTTTTCTCCTTCAATTTGTTTATATGGTTTATCATATTGATTGATATAAGTATATTGAAGAATCCTTGCATTCCTGGGATAAACCTCACTTGATCATGGTGTGTGGTCCTTTTAATATGCTGTTGGATACTGTTTGCTAGTATTTTGTTGGGGATTTTTGCATCTATGTTCATCAGTGATATTGGCCTGTAGTTTTCTTTTTTTGTGACATCTTTGACTGGTTTTGGTATCAGGGTGACGGTGGCCTCATAGAATGAGTTTCGGAGTGTTCCTCCCTCTGCTGTATTTTGAAAGAGCTTGAGAAGGATAGGTATTAGCTCTTCTCTAAATGTTTGATAGAATTCGCCTGTGAAGCCATCTGGTCCTGGGCTTTTGTTTGTTGGAAGATTTTTAATCACAGTTTCAATTTCAGTGTTTGTGTTTGCTCTGTTTATATTTTCTATTTCTTCCTAGTTCAGTCTCAGAAGGTTGTGCCTTTCTAAGAATTTGAGCATTTCTTACAAGTTGTCCATTTTATTAGCATGTAGTTGCTTGTAGTAATCTCTCATGATCCTTTGTATTTCTGCAGTGTCAGTTTTTATTTCCCCTTTTTCATTTCTAATTCTGTTGATTTGAGTCTTTTCCCTTTTTTTTCTTGAGGAGTCTGGCTAATGGTTTATCAATTTTCTTTATCTTCTCAAAGAACCAGCGTTTAGTTTTATTGATATTTGCTATCATTTCCTTCATTTCTTTTTTATTTATTTCTGATCTGATCTTTATGATTTCTTTCCTTTGGCTAACATTGGGGTTTTTTGGTTCTTCTTTCTCTAATTGCTTTAGGTGTAAGGTTAGGTTGTTTATTTGAGATGTTTCTTGTTCTTGAGATAGGATTGTATTGCTGTAAACTTCCCTCTTAGAACTGCTTTTGCTACATCCCATAAGTTTTGGATTGTCATGCTTTCATTGTCATTTGTTTCTAGGTATTTTTTGATTTCCTCTTTCATGTCTTCAGTGATTTCTTGGTTATTTAATAGTGTATTGTTTAGCTCCATGTGTTTGTATTTTTTACAGTTTTTCTCCTGTAATTGATATCTAGTCTCATAGCCTTGTGGTTGGAAAAGGTGCGTGATACGATTTCAATTTTCTTACATTTGCCAAGGCTTGATTTGTGACCCAAGATATGATCTATCCTGGAGAATGTTCCATGAGCACTTGAGAGGAAAGTGTATTCTGTTGTTTTCAGATGGAATGTCCTATAAATATCAATTAAGTCCATCTTGTTTAATGTGTCATTTAAAGCTTGTGCTTCCTTATTTATTTTCATTGTGGATGATATGTACATTGGTGAAAGTGGAGTGTTAAGGTCCCCTACTATGATTGTGTTACTGTCGATTTCCCCTTTTATGGCTGTTAGCATTTGCCTTATATATTGAGGTGCTCCTATGTTGGGTGCATAAATATTTACAATTGTTATATCTTCTTCTTGGATTGATCCCTTGATGATTATGTAGTGTCCTTCTTTGTCTCTTGTAATAGTCTTTATTTTAAAGTCTATTTTGTCTGATATGAGAATTGCTACTCCAGCTTTCTTTTGATTTCCATTTGCATGAAATATCTTTTTCCATCCCCTTATTTTCAGTCTGTATGTGTCCCTAGCTCTGAAGTGGGTCTTTTGTAGACAGCATATATGCGGGTCTTGTTTTTGTATCCATTCGGCCAGTCTATGTCTTTTGGTTGGAGCATTTAATTCATTGACATTTAAGGTAATTATCGATATGTACGTTCCTATTACCATTTTCTTAATTGTTTTGGATTTGTTATTGTAGGTCTTTTCCTTCTCTTGTGTTTCCTGCCTAGAGAAGTTCCTTTAGCATTTGTTTTAAAGCTGGTTTGGTGGTGCTGAATTCTCTTAGCTTTTGCTTGTCTGTAAAGGTTTTAATTTCTCCATCGAATCTTAATGAGATCCTTGCTAGGTAGAGTAATCTTGGTTGTAGGTTCTTCCCTTTGATCACTTTAAATACGTCCTGCCACTCCCTTCTGGCTTGCAGAGTTTCTGCTGAAAGATCAACTGTTAGCCTTATGGGGATTCCCTTGTATGTTATTTGTTGTTTTTCCCTTTCTGCTTTTAATATTTTTTCTTGTATTTAATTTTTGATTCATTAATGTGTCTTGGCGTGTTTCTCCCTGGATTTATCCTGTATGGGACTCTCTGCACTTCCTGGACTTGAGTGACTCTTTCCTTTCCCATATTAGAGAAGTTCAACTATAATCTCTTCAAATATTTTCTCAGCCCCTTTCTTTTTCTCTTCTTCTTCTGGGACCCCTATAATTTGAATGTTGGTGCATTTAATGTTGTCCCAGAGGTCTCTGAGACTGTCCTCAATTCTTTTCATTCTTTTTTCTTTATTCTGCTCTGTGGTAGTTATTTCCACTATTTTATCTCCCAGGTCACTTATCTGTTCTTCTGCCTCAGTTATTCTGCTATTGATTCCTTCTAGAGAATTTTAAATTTCATTTATTGTGTTGTTTATCATTGTTTGTTTGCTCTTTAGTTCTTCTAGGTCCTTGTTAAACATTTCTTGTATTTTCTCCATTCTATTTCCAAGATTTTGGATCATCTTTACTATCATTACTCTGAATTCTTTTTCAGGTAGACTGCCTGTTTCCTCTTCATTTGTTTGGGCTGGTGGGTTTTTATCTTGTTCCTTCATCTGCTGTGTGTTTCTCTGTCTTCTCGTTTTGCTTAACTTACTGTGTTTGGGGTCTCCTTTTCACAGGCTGCAAGTTTGCAGTTCCCATTGTTTTTGGTGTCTTCTCCCAGTGGGTAAGGTTGGTAGTGGGTTGTGCAGGCTTCCTGGTGGAGGGGACTGGTGCCTGTGTTCTGGTGGATGAAGTTGGATCTTGTCTTTCTGGTAGGCAGGACTGCATCCAGTGGTGTGTTCGGGGTGTCTATGAACTTATCATGATTTTAAGCAGCCTCTCTGCTACTGGGTGGGGTTTTGTTCCTGTCTTGCTAGTTTTTTGGCATGTGGTGTCCAGCACTGGAGCTTGCTGGTCGTTGAGTGGAGCTGGGTCTTAGCGTTGAGACAGACATCTCTGGGAGAGCTCTCACCAATTGATATTACTTGGGCTGGGAGGTCTCTGGTGGTACAATGTCCTGAACTTGGCTCTCCCACCTCAGAGGCTCAGGCCTGACACCCGGCTGTGACACCCGTGAGCCACATGGTCAGTTTTGGAGGCTGAGAAGTACCTCTTCAATCTGGAGGTCCAGGAGAGCTGGTGGTTTAGTTCCAGTCCAAGACCCAAGTCTGAAGGCCTGGAGAAACAGGCTGCAAGCATGCTTCCAGGGCAGAGAGGCAGGTCTGTAGTACCTTGTGTTTTCCTTTGTGCTCCCTCTAGTTTCACTTGCTCATAGGTTGCCGTGGGCAGAGGCCTTGCACCGACACTTCAGACCAGAATTCCTGGTGAGCTCTGCCCTTTTATTCTGTACTTTTTCAGGGACTCCCTTTACATGTATGTTAGTACCATTGATGTTGTCCCACAGGTCTCTGAGGCTCTATTTTCTTTTCTTCAACCCTTGTTCTTTCTGTTCTTCAGATTGTATAATTTCCATTGCTTATCAACAAGGTCTCTCATCTTTTCTTCTGCCATCTCAAATATGCTGGTGAGCCCCTATAGTGAATTTTATTTTATTTATTGTAATCTTCAACTCCAGAATTTCTATTTGTTTCTTTTTTAAAAAATAATTTCTGTATACATATCAAGAATTTCTGTCTGTTGATTCTTTGTTTTCATACTTTAATTCTTTTATACATGGTTTCTTTTAGTTCTTTGAACATGTTTATAGTAGCTCCTTTAAAATCTTTGTTAAATTCAACATCTGGAGCACCTGAGGACACTTAGACATAGTTTCTAGTGACTACTTTTTTTCTAAGTATGGATCTCACTTTCCTATTTCTTTGCATGTCTCATATTTTTCTGTTTTTGTTGAAAAAATATGTATATATATCCTCAGTCAATAATATGCTTGCCCCAACCAGGACCACAACCTTAGGCAAGTAGAGTCAAGCTGTTGCCCTCTCCCACTGGTCAGTCTTTGGAAGTCACTTCCATCAGCAGTACCACTTATCATGGGCATCATCCAGCATTCCAAATCAAGTGGTCCCCCACTGAAGGTAGCAGAGAAGCTGCCAGTCCTCAGAACTTGCCCCATCTGGCAGAACTTCCTCATAGATCAAGGCAGGAGATGTGGTAGGAGCAGCCTCAGACCAGAACACCACAGATTCCCACTGTTCTTACCTGAAGTTCAGCAGTATTACAAGCATAAAAATGCTTCTCAGACTGTCATATGTCTTTGTTTGATTTTCAAAGTACTGAAATGGTTATTTTTGTAAATTTCTCCAGATTTATAGATATTTTTTGGGTAGAGTATTTGCTGAGTTCATCAGTAGACGATAGCCAGAAACCCCTCCCTCTACTTTTATCTGGACCTTCTCTTTTCTTCATCTCTATTTTTCATATCCTTAGTCTTGTTAGTTTCTCCTCAGTGTGGAGAACTATCCCAGAAGGCAACACTAGTAGCTCCATTTTATGAATCAGTAGGACTAGTCAGCTCCAGCCCTTATCATGGACCCCTTGTATTCACCCATTATCTGCTTTTCTCAGATTGACTCACCACTTTCCATTGAATACCTGTTGTTTACTTTGGTACTCAGATCCATCAGATGGTTTATTTTTCTCTCTGTCTTTACTTTCATAGATGCCAAATTTTTACGGGTCTTAAGGTCTGTCCTCAAGTGTTTGATTTTTGGGTTTTCTGGGAATACTTTGTCACCCAATTTTCTGATAAGTGTCCATAGGATTTTAATTTTTCTATTTAGCTGTTCTTTCTGTTTTCATGTGGGGATTCAGAAATATTCAAAAACTATGCCACCATTGCTCCATTACTGTCATCTTCCTGGAGTCCTGGGTCTTTTAGGTTATTCATTAAGTTTCCTAGTTTGTTTTCTTAAAGGTATTCAGTGTTTCTTGTTAGTTTTATTCCTGAGATATGTGATGGTTTTTAATTGCAATTAAAAATGGAAAATGATATCTCTCATTACATTTTCTAATAAGAACTTTATTGACTTTTGTAATTTGCTCTTTCATCTGGATTCCTTACTGACCCCTTTTTAGTTTACAATTTTTTAAAGTTCATTTTGGATATTTAGGAAGACACTTATGTAGATAACATTTTTCTTCCATATTTTCTAATTTAACCTTTATTAATATTCCTCCATGTCAGTGCTTATAGAGCTAATGCTTTTTCAGAATATTTACATATTATTCACTTATATCATTCTACCATAATTTATTTAAACAGTTCCTTTTTTGACATTTATGTGATTTCCAAATTTCTGCTATTGTAAATAGTATATCTTTGGGGATTTATATGAGTATTTCCATAGATTAAACTCCTAAAATAGAATTACTGGGGAAAGAAATATATTCCATTTAAAATTGTCTTCCAAGCTATTATTAGTAGTTATATAATAAATTTAATTGACTTTTGCACCACAGATCTATTATGCCACCGAATCTTTTTAACTCTAACTTCATGATTTCCAGAATCTGATCACTTCTCAGAGTTGTCATTGATTTAACCTGGTCCAAGATGTCATCATTTTTTTTTTTTTTTTGGGGGGGCATGGGTTATTGCAGTGACATATAATCCATCTCTCTGTTTCCATTCTTGTGGAAGAGTCTATTCTCAGTGTATCAGTACATTCAACCTAGCAGCCAGTGTGAGTATGTGCAAATGTAAGTTAGATAATCTCAGTATTCTACTCCAGATCCTCTTCTGGTTTTAATCTAATACAGAATAAAAGTCGAAACCTTTACAATGACCCATTAAGGCCTTTTATGATCTCCTCCTTTTTATATCTCTTACCTTATCACTTATTGCAATTCTTCAACAGATCTATTTCAAAAGTGTACCTTCCTTCCTCTTAAGGAATAATATTCTTTCTTTTGTATCAAGAAATATTTTCTTTTAAACCATATTGTTTTATTGTTTATGTTTATTCATCCTTTTATTTTGAGAGCAACAAAGCACCTGTTTTACATACCTTTGCCCCAGATGTCACCTGATTTCCATTTAGAGCATATGATTATGTGATTATATCATATGATTGTAATTATTTTATTATGGGCTTCAGGGCATTTGTGCTCTACTTCCCTCCCTTGCAGAGGAATCAGAACCAGCAAAGAAGCAGCAGCAGAAGCAGCAGATGCAAAAAGAGGAAGAGGAGGAAGAGGAAGAGGTTATTCTAGTGCAAAATTTTGAGTGGGTATCCCTTTCGGGGAGGGAGAGACACTGATTTTTATTGGTTGTTTTGGTGGGTTCAAGTCAAAGGACACTGCTTTAGGTTTAGTTGCTTAAGGTATTAGGTCTGCCACTCTGGGACTAATTTCACCACCTTTTCCTCAACCTCCTTCCACTCCCATCTCTGCCACAGTAATGTCCCGTTAGGACAGGACTTCTACTTACACCAGATGCTGGTACCTACCAAGTCCTGCCACAGTCTTTATATTTTTTCATTGTAGGGCATGTTCCCTATTAATCTCATGGTTTTTCCTTTCGATACTCCTAAATTAGAAGAGATGACTGTAGCGTTTAGTGTGTACCTTCCTGTATTCTCAAAAGGCAATGCTGTTTTCTTGTGGAAGTGAATGCCAAGCTTTCTTGAGTGTCCTCCTTTAGGTTAGAAGTCCAAATATTTTCAACATTTGTAGCATCTGGTATTCTTCCCTTAGCTTTAAGCGCCAACTCAACTTTTCCTTACTTTTACATTTTCCTTGGTCAATTTAGTTGGGATTGGGAAGAAAGGAGTTAGACACTGTTTCTAATCTGAATTTTTGTCCCTTTAGCCTTCTTTCTTTATAATATCTGATGTACTATACTGGTGCTCAGTACATATGAGTTTCTATTATCATCCACTGTAGGTGCAAATGAGCACTAAAATTATCTAAGGATGACCATTTAAACATTCCAGTATGCCTAGTTAGAAGTAAAAATAAATATAGCAGAATGTTCTTATCACTTATAAGATGAATGAGTGATTGATCTGTGAAAACATTCTATCAGAGAATTGGAAGAATTGCAGTTATAGAGTTAGCATTCCTTGACACCATTTCTGGAGCATAACTGAGTAATAGACATTTTCTGAGATAGATCTCCCCCAGACTCACAGTCAAATATACGAGCCAACAAGCCACAACTTCCTTCTCAAAGTAGATGACTCAGTGAGCAGCTCTACTTAAAAGCTAGCTGGAAGCAGAATTCTGGGGAACAGGATTCGTATAATGTATTAGGAAGAGATCCTAATATAAGAATTTAGATAAGCAGACCTTCTGAGCAAGATCTTACTATGAAATTTTCAATGATTTGGTTGAAAATATCAGATAACCACAACACAGTATACATTTTACCACAGGAGAGAAATGCACTTTATCAGGAATCTTCAAGCTGGGGTAGGGTGCCTATTAGAGATGTGAAAACTTTCTAGGGATACAAAGACATGGATCATTTAAAAAGAATCAATTTCCAGATTCTCCACTTCCAACTATTTGCAAAGATTAACTTGAGTGTGAACTTGCCTGAGTTCCTAACAGCCCTTGTCTCACTTTACAAAAGCACACACATAAATGGTTCACACTCTAAGCTCTGAGCAAAGGAGAGGACTTAGTTTTTCTTTTTTTTAATTAATTAATTTAATTTTGGCTGTTTTGGGTCCTTGTTGCTGTGCATGGGCTTTCTCTAGTTGCAGCGAGTGGGAGCTACTCTTTGTTGCAGTGCGTGGTCTTCTCATTGTGGTGGCTTCTCTTGTTGGAGAGCATGGGCTCTAGGTGCGTGGGCTCAGTAGTTGTGGCTTGCGGGCTCTAGAGTGCAGGCTCAGTGGTTGTGGTGCACGGGCTTAGTTGCTCCACGGCATGTGGATGTTCCCGGACCAGGGCTCGAGCCCGTGTCCCCTGCATTGGCAGGCATATTCTTAACCACTGCGCCACCAAGGAAGTCTATGGGAGGACTTAGTTTTAATGATTAATCAAGTTACCACAATCCACAGGGAATTTCTCTGTCTTCTCTATTTATGTTATGGGTAAAAAGTGGGTTAGGAGTGTGGTATTTTGGCCCAAGTTGGGATGTTTTGAATGCATATGTATCATAGAATAGCATGGTGAGACTAGTGATGATTTCCATTTAAGGACTGTGACTTTTCCATGCCCCCAGCTGTTATCAGTTAATATGTACACAAAAGGAGCAAAGCAAGGAAAGCATTAATAAGAAATATTGAAAGCTAAAAACAGTGATTTTATACAGTTAGGCATTAAAAATTCTAGCTGTTCTCATTACTTATTCCTAGGACATGTCAGTAGCAGAAAAGAAAAGGCTCTTTGAAAAGCCAAAGCAGTTAAGTTTACTGGTGCTGACTTTTTAAAATGTAACTGAAAAAAATTTTTTTGGTGCTACCAAATTTTTCAAAACACATTAGATAAAACTCACCAATAAGACTTTCACCTACTTTCTTTCACATTTTGTAATATTAGACAAAGTATTTAAAACCTATTTTATTAAGTAAATCTGATGAATTATTTATTCCATTTATAATCAATCATCACCTAATTTCATCTAACAAAATTTTTTTTCCTACCTTATTTCAAAAAAATTAAAGAACATTTCCTATACCAATTAGTTTATAGCAGATTCGATGGAGAAATTAAAATCTTTACAGACAAGCAAAAGCTAAGAGAATTCAGCACCACCAAACCAGCTTTAAAACAAATGCTAAAGGAACTTCTCCAGGCAGGAAACACAAGAGAAGGAAAAGACCTACAATAACAAATCCAAAACAATTAAGAAAATGGTAATAGGAACGTACATATCGATAATTACCTTAAATGTAAATGGATTAAATGCTCCAACAAAAGAAATGGACTGGCTGAATGTATACAAAAACAAGACCCTTATATATGCTGTCTACAAGAAACCCACTTCACAGCTAGGGACACATACAGACTGAAAATGAGGGGATGGAAAAAGATATTCCATGCAAATGGAAATCACAAGAAAGCTGGAGTAGCAATACTCATATAAAATAAAATAGACGTTAAAATAAAGACGGTTACAAGAGTTAAGGAAGGACACTACATAATGATCAGATCAATCCAAGAAGAAAACATAACAATTATAAATATTTATGCACCCAACATAGGAGCACCTCAATACATAAGGCAAATGCTAACAGCCATAAAAGGAGAAATCAACAGTAACACAATAATTGTGGGGGACTTTAACACCCCACTTACAGCAATAGACAGATCATCCAGACAGAAAATAAATAAGGAAACACACGCTTTAAATGACACAATAGACCAGATAGACTTAATTGATATTTCGAGGACATTCCACCTGAAAGTAAAAGAATACACTTTCTTCTCAAGTGCACCCGGAATGTCCTCCAGAATAGATCACATCTTCCATCACAAATAAAGCCTTGGAAAATGTAAGAAAACTGAAGTCCTATCAAGCATCTTTTCTGACCACAATGCTCTGAGATTAGAAATCAATTACAGGAAAAAAACAGTAAAAAAAAAACAAATACATGGAGGCTAAACAGTACACTGCTAAATAACTAAGAGATCACTGAAGAAATCAAATAAGAAATTAAAAAATACCCAGAAACAAATGGCAATGGAAACACGACAATCCAAAACCTATGGGATGCAGCAAAAGCAGTTCTAAGAGGGAAGTTCATAGCAATTCAAGTTCATCTCAAGAAACAAGAAAAATCTCAAATAACAATCTAACCTTATACCCAAAGCAACTAGAGAAAGAAGAACAAAAAATACCCAAAGTTAGTAGAAGGAAAGAAATCGTAAAGATCAGAGCAGAAATAAATGAAATAGAAACAAAGCAATAGCAAAGATCAATAAAACTAAACATTAGTTTTTTGAGAAGATAAACAAAATGGTTAAACCTTTAGCCAGACACATCATGAAAAAAAGGGAGAGGACTCAAATCAATAAAATTATAAATGCAAAAGGAGAGGTTACAACTGGCACCTCAGAAATGCAAAAGATCATAAGAGACTACTACAAGCAAATATATGCAAATAAAATAGACAACCTGGAAGAAATGGACAAATTCTTGGGAAAGTACAATTTTCCAAGATTGAACCAGGAAGAATTAGAAAATATAAACCGAACAATCACAGGCAATAAGATTGAAACTGTAATTTCAAATCTTCCAAGAAACAGAAGTCCAGGACTAGATGGCTTCACAGGTGAATTCTATGAAACATTTAGAGAAGAGCTAACACCTGTCCTTCTCAAACTCTTTCAAAAAATTGTGGAGGGAGGAACACTCCCAAACTCGTTCTGTGAGGCCACCATCACCCTGATACCAAAACCAGACAAAGTTATCACAAAACAAAATTATAGACCAATATCACCGATGAACATAGACACAAAAATCCGCAACAAAATACTAGCAAGCAGAATCCAACAGAATATTAAAAGGATCATAGGGGCTTCCCTGGTGGTGCAGTGGTAGAGAGTCCGCCTGCTGATGCAGGGTACATGGGTTCGTGCCCCGGTCCAGGAAGATCCCACATGCCGTGGAGCAGCTTGGCCTGTGAGCCATGGCTGCTGAGCCTGCACGTCCGGAGCCTGTGCTCTGCAACGGAAGAGGCCAAAACTGTGAGAGGCCCTCGTACAGAAAAAAAAAAAAAAAAAAAAGGATCATACACCATGATCAAGTGGGATTTATCCCAGGGATGCAAGGATTCTTCAATATACACAAAATAATCAATGTGATACACCATATTAACAAAAGAAGAATAAAAATCATATGATCATCTCAATAGGTTCAGAAAAAGCTTTTGACAAAATTCAATACCCATTTATGATAAAAATTCTTCAGAAAGTGGGCCTAGAGGGAAGCTACTTTGACAAAATAAAAGCCATGTACAACAAACCCACAGCAAACATCATTCTCAGTGGTAAAAAACTGACAGCATTTCCTCTTAAGATCAGGAACAAGACAAGGATGTTCACTCTCACCACTATTATTCAGCATAGTTTTGGAAGTCCTAGCCATAGCAATCAGAGAAGAAAAAGAAATAAAAAGTACAAACTGGAAAAGAAGTAAAACTGTCACTGTTTGCCAATGAATACTATACATAGACAATCCTAAAGATGCCACCAAAAAACTACTAGAGCTAATCAATGAATTTGGTAAAGTTGCAGGATACAATATTAATACACAGAAATCTCTTGCATTCCTATACACTAACAATGAAAGATCAGAAAGAGAAATTAAGGAAATAATCCCATTAACCATTGCAACAAAAAGAATAAAATACCTAGGAATAAACCTACCTAAGGAGGCAAAAAACCTGTACTCAGAAAACTATAAAACACTGATGAAAGAAATCAAATATAACATAAACAGATGGAGAGGTATACCATGCTCCTGGATTGGAAGAATCAATATTTTGAAAATGACTATACTACCCAAAGCAATCTACAGGTTCAATGCAATCCCTATCAAATTATCAGTGGCATTTTTCACAGAACTAGAACAAGAAATTTTACAATTTGTATGGAAGCACAGAAGACCCTGAATAGCCAAAGCAATCTTAAGAAAGAAAAACAGAGCTGGAGGAATCAGACTCCCTGACTTCAGACTATACTACAAAGCTACAGTAATCAAGACAATATGGTACTGGCACAAAAACAGAAATATGAATCAGTGGAACAGGATAGAAAGTCCAGAGATTAACCCACACACATATGGTCACCTTATCTTTGACAAAGGAGGCAAGAATATACAATGGAGAAAAGACAGCCTCTTCAATAAGTGGTGCTGGGAAAAATGGATAGATACATGTAAAAGAATGAAATTAGAACACTCCCTAACACCATACACAAAAATAAACTCAAAATGGATTAAAGACCTAAATGTAAGGCCAGACACTATAAAACTCTTAGAGAAAAACATAAGCAGAACACTCCGTGACATAAATCACAACAAGATCCTTTCTGACCCACCTTCTAGAGTAAGGGAAATAAAAACAAAAATAAACAAATAGGACATAATGAAACTTAAAAGCTTTTGCACAGCAAAGGAAACCATAAACAAGACGAAAAGACAACCCTCCGAATAAGAGAAAATATTTGCAAATGAAGCAACTGACAAAGGATTTATCTCCAAAATATACAAGCAGCTCATGCAGCTCAATGTCACAAAAAGAAGGAATGCAATCCAAAAATGGGCAGAAGACCTAAATAGACATTTCTCCAAAGAAGACATATAGATGGCCAAGAAATACAATATCACTAATCATTAGAGAAATGCAAGTCAAAACCACAATGAGGTATCACCTCACAGTGGTCAGAATGGCCATCATCAAAAAATCTACAAACAATAAATGCTGGAGAAGGTGTGGAGAAAAGGGAACCCTCTTGCACTGTTGGTGGGAATGTAAATTGATACAGCCACTATGGAGAACAGTATGGAGGTTCCTTCAAAAACTAAAAATAGAACTACCATATGACCCAGCAATCCCACTGCTGGGCATATACCCAGAGAAAACCATAATTCAAAAAGAGAAATGTACCGCAGTGTTCATTGCAGCTGTATTTACAATAGCCAGGACATGGAAGCAACCTAAGCGTCCACTGACAAATGAATGGATAAAGAAGATGTGGCACATATGTACAATGGAATATTATTACTCAGCCATAAGGAGAAACGAAATTGAGTTATTTGTAGTGAGGTGGATGGACCTAGAATCTGTCATACAGAGTGAAGTAAGTCAGAAAGAGAAAAACAAATACTGTATGCTAATGCATATATATGGAATTTTAAAAAGCGGTACTGATGAACGTAGTGGTAGGGCAGGAATAAAGACATAGATGCAGAGAACGGATGAGGGCACAGGGTGCAAAGGGGGAGCTGGGATGATGTGAGAGAGTAGCATTGACATATATACACCACCAAATGTAAAACTGATGGCTAGTGGGAAGCTGCTGCATAGCACAAGGAGATCAATTTGATGCTTTGTGATAACCTAGAGGAATGGAATAGGGAGGGTGAGAGGGAGGCTTAAGAGGGAGGGTATATGGGAATATATGTATACATATAGCTGCTTCACTTTGTTGTACAGCAGAAACTAACAGGACATTGTAAAGCATTTATACTCCAATAAAGATGTGAAAATAAAAGAAGTTATGTTAATAGATTTCTTGATCCTTGTATTCTTTTTTTTTTTTTTTTTTTTTTTTTGCGGTACGTGGGCCTCTCACTGTTGTGGCCTCTCCCGTTGCGGAGCACAGGCCCCAGACGCGCAGGCCCAGCGGCCATGGCTCACAGGCCCAGCCGCTACGCGGCATGTGGGATCCTCCCGGACCGGAGCACGAACCCGCCTCCCCTGCATCAACAGACGGACTCCCAACCATTGCGCCACCAGGCAAGCCCCCGATCCTTGTATTCTTGGAATTAAAACTTACTTGATGGGCTTGCCTGGTGGCACAGTGGTTGAGAGTCCGCCTGCCGATGCAGGGAACGCGCGTTCGTGCCCCGGTATGGGAAGATCCCACGTTCCGCGGAGCGGCTGTGTTCGTGAGCCATGGCCGCTGAGCCTGCGCGTCCGGAGCCTGTTGCTCCGCAACGGGAGAAGCCACAACAGTGAGAGGCCCGCGTACCGCAAAAAAAAAAACTTACTTGGTGATACTGTTCTTTTGAAACATTGCTGTGTTGTATTTCCTAACATTTTACTTAAAATGTATTGTGATAACCATTTTCCAGTGGATCAAACGATCATGTTGTACATCGAAAATTAATACAATGTTGTATGTCAATTATACCTCAGTAAAACTAGAAGAAAAAAGAGATACTTTGATGGGAAAGCTTGAGAAATACTATAGGTATTAATCATTTTGAAGAAAAATTCTTCTCTTTTTATTCCAATATTCTCTTTTTATTTTAAAAAGTCAAATTTTTAAAATTTAAATTTCTCATACTAGAACTAGCTCTTTAGTTTTAACAGGATTATTTTATCAGAAATTTAAGGAAAAAGAAAAGCTGCTTAGATTTCTTTTGGAGCATAAACAGAGCCTCAAAAGATCATATTTACTATCCTGTAAGTAATGTATATATATTTCCTGGTTTGTATTATAAAAGCTTTAAATGAAGATGTATTAGTTAGGTTATAACATTTTCTAATTTAATTGTAATTGTAATTTTTAGATGTTTTCTGAGAGGCTGTCAAAACTCCATCAAAGTAAGAGGGAAAAATACCCATTTTTCCTTATGATAATTTACCCATACCTGTAAATCTATCTATACTATTGTTGCCTTATAAAATCCAAGATATCCTCCAGGGGGCACTAGATACAGTAGTAAATGTATTTGATGTCATGCCAATGTAAATGGCATGTGTGTGTAAGCAAGAGATGGGAGGGAATCATTCTGACTACTATGGTGTTCCTACTGGAGCTGTTGTCACTGGACAGCATCCTGGTAAATGTGGGCTTCCTAGGGATATGAGCCTAGATCAAGCAGTTACCTGGCTAATATACACTTGGAATCTTAAAAGTCTTTTTGAGTGAGAAACCAAGATAATATTTGCAAAACTGATTTATATTAATTTTTCAAGATGCCCAGCTCTTTCTACTATGTACGAGGGTACAAATAAAGCCATATTTATATATACCTTGTGTAACTGTAGAATGGGCACAAATGCTATGCAATGCTAAACTGTACTAAGTATATCTAGACTGCATGTCCTAAGAAAAAGCATGTTGAGGCATATTCAAAATTATGTCATTGAAGATCAGTGCACACATATCATTTGTTTAGGTCCTATTCTAGGCTTGAAGAACCCCCAATGTGCACTTGAATTCAGTCAGATTGATTCTAGAGTCAACTATAAACTTCTGGTTCTAATCCCACATACATCTAATAATCCAATCCTTCATTATTTCTAACCTAGACTCTTGATGTACTATACCTATGTATCTTTTGCCTCGTTGTAAAGGAGAATCTCTAAATATATTTATAATCCCTTTAAAATGATGAATGTCTAGAGAAATTACAGTTCTGTGTTCAAACCAGGGAATCAGCAGCATTGCAAACCAGAGAATTTGCAATTATTTAAGAATTAATCCTTCTTTTTGTATCTTTGTGTTTGAATTGCACATCTTAGTTTGGGTTGAATATAATTACTTCTTCCCAACTGTTTCTTACATTGCTATCTCTTCTGTCTATACTTATTACTAATATGGAATACAAGGTTGAGATTGGTTGGGGGACTTTTCTAGTTTCTAAGTAAGATTTGAAGATCCAAATAACTATTCTAACTGCATTGGAAAATACTTTTCTACAAGGTCCAATCATTTATCAGTAGGTTATAGATAAGATGAAACTGGCCCAGATTTTTCCATGTCTGGGCAAATAAGGAACTACCAAGCAAGGCAAAATAAAAGTCAAGCACACTTATTCTTTTTTTTTTTTTTCGGTACGCGGGCCTCTCACTACTGTGGCCTCTCCTGTTGGGGAGCACAGGCTCCGGACGCACAGGCTCAGCGGCCATGGCTCACGGGCCTAGTTGCTCCGCGGCATGTGGGATCTTCCCGGACCGGGGCATGAACCCGTGTCCCCTGCATCGGCAGGCGGACTCTCAACCACTGCGCCACCAGGGAAGCCCAAGCACACTTATTCTTTTAAACCACACAAATTTATTAAATTCAACCATCTGCTTAACTGATCGTCCAACCTCCAATTCATGTCTTTTCTGATACATCTGCCAGTTTACTGTTGTTAACGTACATCTCTTATCACGTTAGTTTTAACTACCCTCCCTATCACCTCTACCCTTTCCACACACATTCAAATTACTTAGTGTATCCTCATTTCCTGTATAATATGAAGCGCAGGTTTATTGCCCTGTGTTTGAAGTTCTCTACGATAAAACCTCAACCCATTTTTCCCCCATTCACTAATGAATGTGTGTTTGTCTTCTATTAGACGTGTGTTTGTTTTCTCTATAGTTGATTTGATTTTTCTGCCTTTTCCGTCATTCTTTGGCAATTTTTAAAGCCCTTCCTCCTCTTTAGCAATTAGGTTTACAGTATTATCTATTTTAATCTTAGTATTTCTATGTATTAGTACCATAGTATTATTGTTTTCATCCTCAGTTCCTCTTCTTAGCTCATCAGTCTTCATTCTAACCTAATTCGACTGTGTTATGATCTTTTAAATTTTTTCTTACTTTACAGATTTCATGCTCTCTTTAATATGAGAGATTTGTTGAAAATTTTATTCTGTTTCCTGGAGGGATGTTTACTTTCAGAATGTATTTTTTTATCTGTTTATTGCATGTTATCTTTCCTCTTTCCTCTCCCTCCCTCCATAAGTTTTCCTTTATTTCTAGCAGTTGTGCTCTTTTCATCCCTCAATTCCTTCCCACTTCGAAAGGCCATGTTTATATTTTTCCCATAGAACTTCAGTTTGAAGGCAGGTTATTTGTGGCTCATATCCCATCTGATTACATTTTTTTAATTCGTGAATTGAGGGGTTTGGGAAATAATATAATGAACTTCCATGTGTTCATCACTCATTTACGAAAAAAGTTTTTTCCTTTTCATTTGTGCTGTTCAAAGTGGAGGTGTGGGTGGTCAGAGAATACTTAGCTGTGTCTGTAGACAATCATGATAGTTGGATTTACTCTCTACTATTTACTTTCTATTCTTTTTTTGGTAATTAATTAATAATTCTGTACTAGATATTACTTTACCTAGACAGAAATCTTTTGGATTTCATAATCTCCTATTCAGAGTAAATGTCAAACTTTTGATTCTAACAAGGATAGTCATTTCTGGAGATGAGCAAAAACCTAAGGGTTCTGGTTAAAGATGTTATTAGTACATTATAGTACGCAGCTATTCATTCTATCAGATGAAGATTTATTTTCAAGGGCTGTCCCCTTAGTATTTCTTGTTTTTATTTCTTTATCTGGCAAATCACTGTTTATTACTAGAGGTAGTTAGCTCTGGTCATTATATTTCTCTTTCTGGAGTGCGTGCATGCAGGTGCGTGTACACACACGCACACATGCACACACACACAATCAAAAAAAGAGAGTAGCATTGACATATATACGCTACCAAATGTAAAAATGGATGGCTAGTGGGAAGCAGCAGCATAGAGCAGGGAGATCAGCTCGATGCTTTGTGACGACCTACAGGGGTGGGATAGGGAGGGTGGGAGGGAGACGCAAGAGGGAGGGGATATGGGGATATATGTATATGTATAGCTGATTCACTTTGTTATAAAGCAGAAACTAACACAGCATTATAAAGCAATTATACTCCAATAAAGATATTTTTAAAAATTACAGAAAAAGAAACACCAAAATGGCAAACCCCAAATTCCCCTTATCTCTCTGTTATTTATCTTTGATAGTGGGGAGTGGCATGTATTGCAAAAGGAATATTCTGCTGTTTCCTTTGGTTGTATAATAATCCTCTCAATTTGCTTCCCTTCAAGTTAGGAAGTATTGGTGAGAGTTTTCAGAGTTTACCCACTCATCTTATTCCTCCTGTGCCAAGTATGGCAGTGGGATTTGTTACCAACTGTTAGTTATTAGAATCTTCTTTCTTCTTATCTGGATAATAATTATTCATTTTTATAGTATGAGGTTTTGTGTCATTCTTAGTCTGAGTGCTATTGGTATATATTTTTCTGATTTGGTTGTTTTAATTTTGGTTTATTTTGCTTTTGCTCTTATCCATTTTATTATGTTTTTTAAGGAAGGGAGGTTTTGTGATTCAGATTTCCACTACCATCTTCCTTAGCCACCATATCTTCTCTTTTGAAATATATTACTCTCCTGGTTGTCTTCATAAAACCTCTTATGCCTTCTACCTTCCATCTTCAGCCTTTCCTTGGAATGTTGAAGTCCCCAGTGTATCAGCTACCCTCTGCACACTAGTGCCTGCCAAATTTATATCTTTTGCTCAATCTTACTAGACATATTTCTCACCTTCTATTAGGCATATTCTCTTGGTTGTTCTGTATTCAGTGCTTATTTAACATCTCAGAAAAAGAATTTATTATCTTAGATGTGAAACCTGCTCCTTTTCCTGTATTTCTAGTCTCTACTTTTGACGTCACTCTCTCTATCCAATTGTCCAGGGTGGAGGTATATTCTTTTTAGACACCTCTTTCCATTTTAGCTCTCACATCCAACTGGTCACTAATATCTATCAGTTTTATCTCTCAAATATCCATTCAGGGTGTCAACATCAAATTTAATCTCACTGCTTCAAGTCTTATCTCTTTTTTATTAATACTCTATGTTAATATTAGAGTGATTCTAAAAGTATTTGGACTACTTGCAAATTTGAATTTTCAGTCACCCACTATTTAGTACAGGATAAAGTTCAAAATCTTTAGCAGGGCACACAGGTGCTTCAGAATCTGGCCCCTTGTTACCTTCAGATCCTCTTGTCCTCTGATGTGGCCATTAGGAGTGTGGGCTACATTCAACAGGCCAAATCCCACAGCCCCCTGCTCCCCGTTTTTATATACCCTGGAACTAAGAATGGCTTTAAATATTTTTCTTTTTAGAACAATTTATTGTTTTTTAATTGGTTTTAACTTTTCAAAGAGTTGTTAAGAAAGAGAGAGAGGGAGAATATATGACAGAGACAATATGTAGCCCACAAAACCTAAAATAATATTTACTAAGTTGCTGTTACAGAAAAAGTTTGTCATCTCCTACTCTAGCTGGCTGTGAAATCTTTGCATCCCTGGTATCCAGCTATATTAGTTAGAGTTCAGGTAGGAAAACAAGTTAGGTATTTCAACATAGAAGGTTTTAATATAGGGGAGTGGTTCAAAGGGTGAGAGGAACATAGAGGAAAGATTGTGTTTAACAGAGACTGGGAGCCCACACTCCTAATGGCCTTATTATACCTGGGAGGCTTTACAGCTGCCAGAAACAAACAAAGGAATGGCTCCTATCTAATTCCTGCCTTCTGATCTTATGTGAGTGCCTTCAAATGACAGAATCTAACCAGAACTAACTTGGCAATAGGCTTTGGAAAATGTCATTTTCAAGCTACTAGTCCCAGTGATTCAAGGGGGAATACAGAAGTGTGAATATGTAGGAGCTGAGTGTCAATGAAAAGTTCCTGGCACACTGGCATGCTGTCTTACACACAGCAGGTTCTTAGTAAAGGTTTATTGAATTAAATTGAATGAACATTTTGGTCATTTAGTGTGCTAGGCACTTCACAGAATGCCTAAATTAAGAAAACCATTTCTTTCAAGTAGTTTACAATCTACTACTTGTAAGCCAAGCTAGCAAGAGGGGCTGAAGTGCAAACTATGCCTTGAGGCATAACGTACTAGGTGGTGAATAGAGATTACAGGTAAAGTCCTGAAAGAAGACAGAGGAAAGAGTAAATTCAGCTTGGAGGACAGAAAGAGGATGCCTTCTTAGAGGAAATGGTTTATATTTTAGGCACTGAAAAGGCTTTTGAAACAGAGAATATTGGAGGAAATTCAGTTGAAAGGAAAAAGCAGGAGCCATGGCACCAAGATGTGAAAGCAAATGGCATTTTGGGGGAGTCAGTATAGCGTAGCTGTAACTTAATGAATTTTTTCATGTTAAAGTACTTAAGTTTCTAAAAATATGAGAAATTTTACTTTTCAATGAAACATATTAATTTACTTACATCCTTTATATATATTTCAACTATAAACTTCAGTGTAACCCAGGTTCAAAATTCCACGATTAGAATTTGGGAACAATGTTATTGCATGCACTGAAATATAAGTACTTAAATTGGCCCTTGGAAAGATTATGTACCTTAGCATTAACTTTATACTCAACGCCATTTGTTAAAAGAGTAATATTTCTTGCCCCCTAACCCTTGCCCTCACCCCACATGCCACATTATGTTCCAAATCCAAGCCTGGGACATGCATGCACAATGCTCTACTCTTAATAGAGTCAGTGGGAATCATGTGGTGCTATGTACTAGAGATCAAACTTGACCTGAGGTTTCAGCTAACTAATTTTTCTATCAGGTTTCGCATGCTGTATATACCAATCACATTTTTCATAGAGGGAGGAGTACATATAAACATGGCCTCTTACTAAACTTTGTTTTAGTTTCCATTTAAGCAGGAGGAATTAGATTATAATGAAGATTTAAAACAACACCCTTATTTTTAAATAAAGTGATGTACATAAGTCTGCCACAGTTAGCACCCAAAATTCAGTGTGACCTTTATGGCAGCTGGTGATACTCTAATATTTCTAAGTAGTACATGAAAGGTGAAAGGGCATATCTCCTTTCAATGTGCATATGTAACTGCAATAAGTATTAATAGGAGTACATACTTGTGGATAATCCTGGAATGTATATCTATATTTATAATTAGGAATAGTTATGTGAATTTGATATAAATATCTGTCATCAGTGGTGTTTGATTATCAATTTCCCTTATACATTTTGCAAGAACTATAAGCAGATGGTAGCCTGCTATTAAGTTTTATAACAGGTAATGAAAGAATGGAATTTCTTTAAATTCTTTCATGTGTAACAATATTGTTTAGAATCTATACATGTAAATGTGAGGATGCATTTTTATTTCTTTTATTTTGTGAAATTATAGCAAATGATCAGACCCAGCATTGTAGAATTTCAAAATGTGATTTTGTGTATGAAATTCAATTCTTAACTGCCTGTTTTTCGTAACCTCAGAAGAAACCTCAGGAGCAGAGGGTGCTTGTTCTATTATATTCTGCTGCTCTCTGCACAGATTTGCCTTATTTTCCTTAATTTCCCTTTCTCTGATTAGCTTGTTGATTATCCTCATTCCCTGCCATATGCTTCAGAAAAGAAAAGAAAAATGAAAAGAAACATAAAAGCATATTTTAGGTGGTTTTTACTTTCTCCCTTATATTTTTTCTGTATTGTTTGGGGTATATAAGAATTAGAAAAATGAAAAAAAATGACTATTATGACTGCAAAAAACTAGCATTAACTTGCTAGGAACTTTTAAGAACTTGATCAGTAGGATTCTTAATTAATGTACAGGCTTTAGAGAAAAGCCAGGTTTCCCACTATTAGATTAATTGTCAAATGAATTGATTTGACTTTTTCAGGATGTTTCTCTTCCTAGGAAATGTTTATAAAACAGCTCACTGAATTTTAGGAATGTCTTTGCGTTTTATATGTCAGACAAAATGACAGCTCCTTTCTTTACTAGATGTGACTGTGAAGGCAGGAACCATACCTATTTTTCTCTTTGTATGGAGTATAGCCATATCCCTTATGTCTCTAAATCTTCAGTAGATATTTGTTGAATCATTTAACATATGGCACACTTACAAATCAGTTTAAAAATGCTCCAACAGAAAAATTGGCAAGGTAAATGAAGTACATTTTTATGTAAATATAAAGTAATGCAATCCATAATTCACAAAGAGAGAAGCATAAATGACCAATAATCATTCATGAAAGATATTTTACCTCATAAGAATCAAACAATACAAATGGAAACAACTGATATATCTTTTTTTTTTCAAAGATTCAAAATACTTACTTATCCTCAGGATTGGCAAGGGAATAGAAACAATGTACACTTTCATTCTCTAGTGATAAGGATGAAAATTATTTCAATTTATTCTGGAAAGCAGGTTGGAAAAATGTATCAAATGTATCAATAAAATATATGGAGATTTTGACCCCGCAATCCTATCTCTAAGAATTTACCTTAAGAAGACAATCAAGTGTGGTCATATGTCCATGTACAGGTTTTGTGGCAGCATCGATTATAATATAGAAGAATTAGAACTCTACACAGCCATCAGTAGAAATTTATTAAATAAACTATGGCTCCTTTATATAATGAAATTCCATGCAGCCATTAAAATGGTGATCTATATTTACTGATCTGTACAAATATTAATGATATATTGTTGAGCGAAAAAACAGGTTATAATATAGCATGTGTGGTATGATTCTGCCTATCAAGTTTGGCACACTTTTGCTGTAAAAGGCCAGGCAGTAAATATTTTAAGTTTTGTGGGTCATACAGTCTCTGTCTTACTACTCAACTCTCCTGTTGTTGTGCGGAAGTAGCCACAGACAATGCGTAGACAAGGGAGCATTGGCTGTGTTCCAGTAAATCTTCATTTACAAAAAGAGACAACCAGCTTGCTGACCCCTACGATATACGTAAAAGAGTGTGTGCGGGGCACGGGGGGTGGGGGGTGGGGGTGGGACAGAGACGCAGAGGAAGAATATACATGTTTTAGAAGAATGTTTACCCAAATGTTTACATTATGGCCATGTAGGGGGATTCTGGATGATTTTTACTTTCTATTTTTTATTTTTTGTATTGTATGGTTTTTATAGGCGTTAGAAAAAGTTTTAAAAATTATCTCTTGTTTCATTAAAAGACTGTTTATCCTTCAGAAAAGCAGGTTCATAGGATAACATGTCTGAGAGTTCTATTTCTAAGATCCTCTATGCTACATATGTATATAACAAATACAGTAATATTTAAATATAGTTACCATTTTATTGGTACAGAATCACCTCATGCCAGCATTATTGTACTTGCTTCTTTAATAATACCCCTGCCCCTGATTTTTATAGCCCTTCTTCTTCCCATACACAAATGCCAGCTTTACCTAAGTATATATTTACCTAAGTAAATATTTTTTACTTTACCTCAGTATATATTTTTTAATCTAGAATTCTATTATCTAGGCCTTCTAGAATAATCGAATTTTATAATAAAAATAAATACACACACACACTACTTTCTTGCCTCCCCTCTTTCTCTTATTGCCAGCTTTCTGGTTTCTCTTCCTATCCCTTTAATATTAGGGTCTCCCAAGTATGTCCTTGTTCTTGTCTCTCACTACATTGTTTCCTTTGGCATTCTTTTGGGTTCAGATACCACTTCCGCAAGAAGACTCATCTGGACATTTGTGGAAGTGACAGGTAGCCAGTTCTGTCTTGGGAATTTATTCAAACTCACACCTACTTAAAATTACCAGTTCCCTATAACTACTTTCAGCTCCTCACATAGACTTCAGCTTTCCATCAAACTCCTCCTATAGATGTGCTAAATTTAGATTTACTAACTTAGGTTTAACATCTGGCTCATTGCAATATGCCTAGATTGTGAACCTGGATTTCCAATATCAGCCTTGGAAGAGGCACTTTGGTGCCTTCTGGATTTGCATTTGGAGACAGAGAAGTGTAAAAGCAGAGAAACCAGTTAATCTTACCTGTAGTTGTCTAGGCGAGATATGATGGTGCCTTTGCTTAGCTAGATTGCAGTGGAAATGAAAAGTGAATGGATTCTGAGATTTTAAGAACACTAACAAGTTTTAGTGATAGACTAGATTTGGAGCAGTAAAGGATAATGTCATCAAGGATAACTCAGTTCTCTAGCATGTACAAAAGGGGGACACTGGCTTCCCTTTTCCTCATGGTGTACAGGTTATCTTCATCTGCTAAGAAACAAAAGAAGTGAGAGGTAAGAAGTTTGAGGATTTTGCCAGGCAGAGTGGGGATGGGTATTTCAGGCAGAAGGAATAGTATTAACAAAGGCTTGAAGGTATGGAAATGATCAGTGTTTCCTGGAAATTATGTGTACTTGAGTAGTCAGTTGTATGAGGTGTGCAGTAGGGAAGGTCAGTATAGAGAGGTTAAAGTCTGGGAAAGCAACCAAAATCTGATTGTGAAGGGTCTTGAATCCCGTGATAATTAGTTTTTACCTTATCTTTATAAATCAGCAGTCTTCAGACATTTAAATTCAGACTGCTGAAATTTCATATCTAATTTATGAGACCAGCAAGAACTGCCTGCTTTTGTTTAGTAGAGTGTTAAAACAATAATAAAAAACCACTATTTTTCCTTTATGTCCTATTGCTTATAGTTTTCTGTTAAGGAGATTTAAAAAACTGAACACTAGGCATTTTCTCACATTTCAAGAATAGTACTAGAATTGACATAACTTTAAATTACATTATAAAGGAAGCTAAAGAACATATAAATCATGCCAAAAATACTTAGGATTGGGAGGACTGGATGCCTCAGGGAATTGGTAATTTGATCCAAAGCCTGTCACCTGTTAAAATGTATCCTGGGTCAGTACTGACTGAAAAATCATCACGACCTGACAGGTGTTCAGGATTGTGTGTAAAATGAAGTGGCAGGCTCAGTATAGTTCCTATTTGACACGTGTATGCATTACTGAAACCACTGCAACATTAATTGATAACTATGCTGGCAATCTTGATTGAGGTGCCAAGGACTAACTGACCTGAACTCTCTTCACCCCTACTAATGTTCCTTTTTAAATAGGCTCAAGTGTGCTTGTGTAGTAGAAAAGTGTCTTTGGGCCTGCTCCTTTGACTAGATTACTTTACTCCTAAAATTGACCATGTGTGGTTTTTCACAGTAGAGTCCTTTATTATTACATCTGAGGTTTTTTTTGTTGGTGAAATGTTTTGTCTATCTTTTGAACCATCAAATAATATAAAGCATCAAGTTGCTACTTCTTATCACCTACAGGGATTAGTAGACTCATTCCTCTAATTTATTCTCTCCTTGGAATTTAATTTAGAAGCATCAAGATGCTCTTAAATGTTTAAGAATTTACCTCATTCATAATTAAATATTACTGAAAGAATTGTCTTCCAGTGTAGTTAACATTTGTCATTCAAAGATTGTTGCTTTAGATAATAGAGAGTCAGAAATAATACCAGCCCACTTAATCCTCCCTAGTTGGTAGCGGGTGAAGGAGAGGAGAAAGAAAAGTGTTCATCCTCACTGGTATCATATAGTGAAAATAATTCTTTTTCCTCAGTAAAGGAGCATGATGGTATGCGGGGCTATATTCATGAATTTAGTCTCAACCCTGCCAACAACAAGATTTTAGCTGGGTGGAACAAAGAAGCCAATTGGTACTTTAATGCTAATCTAATAATTTTGTCAGTTGCAAGTTTCTACTCTCATGATTGTCTGCTTAGGAAGTGACTTAGTAGTACTCCTAGTTAGTGGTTATGTAGTCTCTTAAATTTAACTAGCAAATTATTCTCTCCTTCTACAACTCCTTCCAGAATGCTAAGGAAAGGCTAAGAAGAACAAATCTTAAATACATGCATTCAGAGGCAAAAATAATGATGGCATGAAGTTTTCATTGGTTTTCCAACAGAGGCAATAAATGTATATCCAGAGTCTTGCCTCAAGGTTAGTAGCATACTTTCATAGACTAGCTGACAAGAGTTGTGGACAGGGCTTCCCTGGTGGCGCAGTGGTTGAGAGTCTGCCTGCCGATGCAGGGGACACGAGTTCGTGCCCCGGTCCGGGAAGATCCCACATGCCGCGGAGCGGCTAGACCCGTGAGCCATGGCCACTGAGCCTGTGTGTCCAGAGCCTGTGCTCCGCAACGGGAGAGGCCACAACAGTGAGAGGCTCGTGTACCGCAAAAAAAAAAAAAAAAAAGTTGTGGACATATCTTGTGACCATGGGACAAAACCAATTTATCTGTGGAATAAATTCATGAATTCATTAGCAATATGCACTTATAAATTGCACAGTTCATGGACTTGACAGTAACAGATTGGGCTGATTATAAATGAATTATTCAGTTTTGCTTTGCTGCTTCTGTGTAATTACTCCAAGCAGTCCCCAGATGTGCTTTGTGCTTCTGACTTCATATCTCTCTAGAATCTGCTCCCTTTCTTTCTCCCTTCTTCCCTACCCTCCCATCCACACCTCTCTCCTGGCCAAGTAAAATTCTAGCTCAAATTTCTAGGTTTAGAGTGTCTGTAGATTCTTTTCTGGTCCTCTCACCATCTCTCCTCAACCATATCCACTCTGCACTCTAGGTAGTATTAATTTTTCTTTCCACACACTCAGCAATTGTGTTGTAGCTGGTTGTATTTTGTATTTATGGGTTCCTTGAAGGAGCTATTACTATGTGTTTAACATGTAGTAGACACTTAAGAGCTGTATATTGAATGAATGGTTGCATGAATAATTACAGCTTAATTCTTTTCATTTCTGTTGCATTTAAATAAATGTTTTGTGGGAGTTCCCTGGCTATCCAGTGGTTAGGACTTGGCTCTTTCACTGTGGCCTGGGTTCAATCTCTGGTCGGGGAACTAAGATTCTGTAAGCTCCACAGCACAGCCAAAAAAATAAAAATAAATATTCAGTAAATAAATAAATAAATGTTTTGTCTCATACATAGATGAATTCTGAAAGACCTGTAGGTAGGTTTAGATAGGTTTAAACCTACCTAGGAGGCAAAAGACCTATACTCCAAAAACTATATAACACAGTGATGAGAGAAATTGAAGACCACACAAATGGAAAGATATACTGTGTTCTTGGATTGAAAGAATCAGTATTGTTAGAATGACCATAATACCCAGGCAATCTACAGATTCAGTACAATCCTTATCAAATTACTAATGGCATTTTTCACAGAACTAGAACAAAAAAATTTTTAATTTGTGTGGAAACACAAAAGACCCTGAAAAGCCAAAGTAATCTTGAGAAAGAAGAATGGAGCTGGAGGAATTGGGTGTCCTGACTTCAGACTATACTATAAAGCTACAGTAATCAAAACAGTGTGGTACTGGCACAAAATCAGAAATATAGATCAATGGTACAGGATAGAAAGACTAGAAATAAATGCAGGCACTTATGGTCAATTAATCTATGACAAAGGAGGCAAGAATATACAATGGAGAAAAGAGAGTCTCTTCAATAAGTGGTGCTGGGAAAACTGGACAGCTACATGTAAAAGAATGAAATTAGAACATCCTCTAACACTATATACAAAAATAAACTCAAAATGGATTAAAAACCTAAATATAAGACTGGATACTATAAAACTACTAGAGGAAAACATAGGCAGGACACTTGACGTAAATTGCAGCAATATTTTTTTTGGATCCGACTCCTAGAGAAATGGAAACAAAAATAAACAAATAAAACCTAATTAAACTTAAAAGCTTTTGCACAGCAAAGGAAACCATACACAAAACAGACAACCTATGGAATAGGAGAAAATATTTGCAATGATGTCACCAACAAGGGATTAATCTCCAAAATATATTCAATACAAACAACTCATACAGCTCAACATTTAAAAAAAAATCCAATTAAAAAATTTGCAGAAGACCTAAATAGAAACTTTTCCAAAGAAGACATACAGATAACCAACAGGCACATGAAAGAATGCTCAATATCACTAATTATTAGAGAAATGCAAATCAAAACCACAATGAGGTATCACCTCACACTGGTCAGAATGGCCATCATCAAAAAGTCTATAAATAGGGACTTCCCTGGTGGTTCAGTGGATTGGACTCAGCGCTCCCAGTGCAGGGGGCCCAGGTTCGATTTCTGGTCAGGGAACTAGATCCCACATGGATGCCACAACTAAGAGTTCACATGTCACAACTAAGGAGACTTCATGCTGCAACTAAGGAGCCCACCTGCCACAACTAAGACACCATGCAACCAAATAAATAAATATTTTTAAAAGTCTATAAATAATAAATGCTGGAGAGGGTGTAGAGAAAAGGGAACCCCGCTACATTGTTGGTGGGAATGTAAACTGGTGCAGACACTATGGAGAACACTATGGAGGTTCCTTAAAAAACTACAAACAGAGTTACTATATCGTCCAGCAATCGCACTCCTGGGCATATATATCTAGAGAAAACTCTAACTCGAAAAGATACACATACCCCAGTATTCATACCAGCACTATTTACAACAGCCAAGACATGGAAACAGCCTAAATGTCCAACAGATTAATGGATAAAGAAGATGTGGTATATACATACAACTGAGTATTACTCAGCCATAAAAAAGAATGACATAATGCCTTTTGCAGCAACATGGGTGGAGCTAGAGATTATCATACTAAGTGAAGTAAGACAGAGAAAGGCAAATACTGTATGATATCACTTATATGTGGAATCTAAAAAAAATGATACAAATGAACTTATTTACAAAACAGAAGTAGACTCACAGACATAGAAAACAAACTTATGGTTACCAAAGAAGAAAAGGAGGAGGGATAAATTTGGAATTTGGGATTAACAGATACACACTACTATATATAAAATAGATAAACATGGACCTGCTATATAGCACAGGGAACTATATTCAATATCTTGTAATAACCGATAATGGAAAAGAAACTGAAAAAGAATAGATAAATATATGTATAACTGAATTACTTTGCTGTACATCTGAAACATTGTAAATCAACTATACTTCAATAAAAATGTAAAAATGAAAAAAAGAAATACATGTTTCAATAAAACTTTTTAAATCAACTAACTTAAAAAAATTTTTAGGGCTTCCCTTCTGGTGCAGCAGTTAAGAATCCACCTGCCGATGCAGAGACATGGGTTTGAGCCCTGGTCTGGGAAGATCCCACATGCTGCAGAGCAACTAAGCCCATGTGCCACAACTACTGAGCCTGTGCTCTAGAGCTTGTGAACCATAACTACTCACCGCAATGAAGAGTAGCCCCCACTCGCTGCAACTAGAGAAAGTCCACGTACAGCAACGAAGACCCAATGCAGCCAAAAATAAATAAATAAATAAATAACTTTTTTACAAAATTTAAAGACCTATAGCAATAAATATAGAGGTGTATTTACGTATTTTTGCCTCTAATGAACTTAATTTAAAAAATCCTGACCATAATTTAATTGACTGTGTCTTTTAAGGTAGTTTTCATGATTGTTAATTTGTATATGTGTGTGTGTGTGTGTGTATGTGTGTGTGTGCTTGTATATATATGTATTTGTATATATACATATACAAATGTTGAAAAAATAGCTAATGGACTTTTTTCTTTGATCAGTTGTGTGGGGTTCCACAAGTTTTATTCTTTGGCACAGGGAAAAGTGGGGCAAGATGATTGGAGGACTATAAATGACACAAGCCTAGCAGTCTATGGTGCAAAAAAATTTTTAACTGTTAATTATTGAAAAGTTTAAACATATTCAGAAGTAGAATAGTTTAGTGAATCCCCAGTGACCTATTACCCAGATTTAATCATTTCGGCCCATGGCCAGTCTTGTTTCATCTATTCCCCAACTCATTGTCCCTACCCAATTTTCCAAAAGGCAGATTTATTGAGGTCTTATTTGTATGAAATAAATGTACCCTTTTAAAGTGTAAAGTTTGAAGAGTTGGGACACACATACACAGTTGTGCATGTGTTTAAGATATAGAATATTTCCATTACCATAAAAATTTCCCTCCCGCCACTTTGCGGTCAATCTCTTTACCCACCCTCACCTTCTAGCAACCACTGATTTGTTTCTGTTCCTAGTATACTGCCTTTGTCTAGAATGTAATATAAGTGGATTCAAACAGTATGGAGCCTTTTGTGTCTGGCTTCTTCCATTTAACGTAAGAGATTATGTTATGAGATTCCTCCACGTTGCTGCATGTATCAGTCATTGTTCAGTTGTTCTCTGTTTTATGGATGTACCACAATTAGTTTATCCTTTCAGCAGGTAATGGACATTGAGGTTGTTTCCTGTTTTAGGCTATCATGAGTGAAACAACTTTGAATGTTCGCATTTGGGCTTTTCCGTAGATATGTGTATTTATTTCTCTTGGGTAAATGGAATTTCTAGCTCATAGGATGAATAAGTTTACTTTTATAAGAAATGGACAAACTGTTTTCCAAAGTGGGCACACCACTGCAGTGAAAAATTCAGTGCACTTCAGTGCAAAAGTTTAAGAAAATTATCTAATTTTTTTGAGTTTTACATTTCTGTTATAATAAATCTTTGATCTAAAGTGCTTGGTTATTTTTATTACTCCAAGCAATAAGACTCACTGAGGCAACTATCAAGACATATTGCTGCCTACTGCTGGCAAGATCCTGGCTAGAGTTGTCTTGGACAGAGCACAGTGCAACCTGGCCAACTATGTGCTCCCCAAATCACAATGTGGCGGTGAGCCACAGCACAGCGCAGCTGACTTGATCTTTGTAGCGTGTTTGGATTTAGGAAAGTCAGGGCTTGCATCAGGCTATATCCTACAAGACTGCAGAACCCAGAAGATTCATTTTTCTGGTTAAATGAAGCTGACACTGAAGAAACAAGCCTTATTTGTAGCGTTAAAATAGGTTCTTTTTACATTAAAAACTATCATTTTCATTAAGTATTTTGGAAAGAAAGTGTAAACAGTGGCATCCTAGTACATTATCCTTTGACGTGGTGAAATAATTTGATTAAGTCAAGAGTTCCAGATTCTTGACAGTATTTCTTTTTTGTCATCAAAGTTTTGAAAGGTCCTGGATTTAAGACTATGACCTATTTTCAATTTTATTAGAAAATTAAAAGTGCTTTATTTAGTTATTCCTTTGGTATGGTGTAGAATGGATTCAGATGTATTATTATTAGCAAAATTTCATTTTCAACTGCCATTACTTGAGTACTACAGACCATAAAACCTTTGCAAGATCTGTATCTAGTGTACCTTCTAAACATAACAGATAAAATTAAAACTGCTGGAACTGCAAGGTGAAGCATTATTTAATCTGCAATATAAACGCACAGGAATTACTCTCTGCTATTAAATACATTTTGGCAATTTATAAAAGAAACATTTATATATTATATCTATCTTTGAAATCCATAGCACAACGCAACTGTCAACTAAGAAGGTATGAAGTCTCATTTTATTTTCAGAGAAGGCCAAATGATTCCTTTAACTGAGAGAAAGTTCCAGTGAGACCTGAAATGACTCAACCCCCAGGGATCAGACATCCTTGAAGTCTACCCACAGAGTAATCAGACTTGATTGGCTTTCTAAGACTTGATCTGATTCTTTGCCATAGCTACATAGACTGGAAGATGGACACAGTCCCACAGTAATATTTATTTACACCAAATGCTGTAGTCATTTAGAACCTCTCTAGGATGCCCAAGATTTTAGACACAGCCTACATCTGCAACATAGAGTGATTATAAATCTTAGAGATCCAAGTCATCCTGAGGCCAGGGCCAGAAATTTGGGGGAAAAAAATCCTATGGGGAACTTGGACCTTTGCTTGGACACTGCATTTTCAAAGTATTGAGACTTTTTGAGGGGGAAGGCAGAGACAGCTAAAGTCTTAAATGCAGTGAATTGGGACATATTTAGAGAATGAATTCCAAAGCAAGGGTAGAAGGAATACCTACAGCTAGTAATGTGGGAGTTAAAAAACAGTTTAAAAGGACTGAAAAAACGATAGTGGAGCTATGTTAGCTTCACATGAGACAGGGCTCAGTGATATTCATGCTGCTCTTGAGCCTGAGAGTCAAGCACCAGAGTTTGATGAATCACTTTCTTTCTTAGGGTCCGTGATGTGACCCCACATCTAGTGGGCTAGAGTTGTAATGTCAGAAACTGGGGTTGAAGAGATGTAGCTTTCGTTATTTTCTTTATCTGATCTCATCTTGCTTTTAAACCTCCTCTCCTTCTAATGATGGAAAATGCTTAAGCTTGCCAATCAAAGTTACCTGTTTTCTAGGGAAATTTTTAGGCTTTTTAAAGATAAGTACTGGGGACTTCCCTGGCAGCCCAGTGGTTAAGACTTCACCTTCCAATGCAGGGGGTGTGTGTTCGATCCCTGGTCGGGGAGCTAGGATCCCACATGCCTTGCTGCCAAATAAACAAAACAGAAGCAATATTGTAACAAATTCAATAAAGACTTTAAAAAAAAAGATAAATACTGTATGATTCCACTTATACGACATATCTAAAGTACTCAAAACTCATAGAAACAGAAAGTAGAATGGTGTTGGCCAGAGGTTGTAGGTGGTGGTGGTGGGGACGGTGATGGGAATAGGGAGTTGTTCAATGTGTATAAAGTTTCCGTTTTTATGAGATAAAAAAAAATTCTAGAGATCGTTGCATAACATGTGAATATAGTTAACTTTACCGAAATGCACAATTAAAAATGCTAAGGTGGTAAATTTTTTTAAATTTAATTTTATTTATTTTTTTATACAGCAGGTCTTTGTTAGTCATCCATTTTATACACATCAGTGTCTACATGTCAATCCCAATCTCCCATTTCATCCACCACCACCACCCTCCTCTGCCGCTTCCCCGCCCTTGGTGTCCATAGGTTTGTTCTCTACATCTGTGTCTCTATTTCTGCCCTGCAAACGGGTTCATCTGTACCTTTTTTCTAGGTTCCACATATATGCGTTAATATATGATGTTTGTTTTTCTCTTTCTGATTTACTTTACTCTGTATGACAGACTCTAGATCCATCCACGTCTCTACAAATGACTCAATTTCGTTCCTTTTTATGGCTGAGTAATATTGCATTGTATATATGTATAAGGTGGTAAATTTTTTTAAAAAAATATTTATTTATTTATTTTTGGCTGTGTTGGGTCTTCGTTTCTGTGCGAGGGCTTTCTCTAGTTGCGGCAAGCGGGGGCCACTCTTCATCACAGTGCGCGGGCCTCTCACTACTGCGGCCTCTCTTGTTGCGGAGCATAGGCTCCAGATGCGCAGGCTCAGTAGCTGTGGCTCACGGGCCTAGTTGCTCCGGCATGTTGGATCTTCCCAGACCAGGGCTCGAACCTGTGTCCCCTGCATTGGCAGGCAGATTCTCAACCACTGCGCCACCAGAGAAGCCAAGGTGGTAAATTTTATGTTACGTGTTTTTTTTTAACCACAATTTAAAAAATACAACTAAATTAGACATCACAAAAAATTTAGGGTTTGGGGGGGGCTTATTACTTTTTCAGTGTTTCTCACTTCAGAAGGGCTCTCCCCCTCCCCCTATTCTGCTTTTCTAAATGAATCTGAGCAGAGAAGCTCACCCAGCTTCCTGGCATTAAAGAGTGTTTTCTGGTCCTCCCTCCTAGCCTTCTTCTTTACATGGTTTGTGTTGCCTGGTCTCAGGGCCTCATCTTTTCCTCTTGCATCTGCTTTAATTTAGCTGGGCTCCCTGGTGACTGAGCATCCTGTATGTATGGGCACTGATATATTGCTGTTTTCACCTGGTGTTTGGAGCATTGTTCTGACACGTGTTATTGATGACAGTACTATTGACTTCAGTTAAGACGCCCCTGTACTTTGTCATCCTCATCTCTACCTAGCAACCAATCCAGCAGCACATTCAACAAGCTGTCCTCCCCTGGAGACCTGGTGGCTCTTGGATACTTTCTCACAAACTATCTGGAGAGTTCAGGATCAAATGTGGATGCCCTTAGTCTAGGTACCTTCTTAGTCATTGCTACTCAACTGCTCTGACATCACATTAGATATAGGACCATGTCAAGCAGAGGAATTCTCTTAAAGCTTTCTGACCTTCCATTGCTACATAGGAATCAGGGCACCAGCCCCAACGTTCTTTGATTCTCTCAGATTTGTCTGGATTTTTCTACTCTACTTACCTCTTTCAGCCAATTTTTGACCCCCAAAAGGAGCAAGCGTATTTGGATGCGATTTCTCCCTTTTTCACTGCCTTTCTCTCTCCTTTGGTCCAGAAAAAAAATAATATCATATCTCAATTTCCTAGTTAGTATTTTCTCGACTTTTCCAGGAGCAATAATCCTTAGCCTCATGATTTACCCTTAATGCCTAAATGGGTGAGGGGAGGGAAGGATTACCAAGAAGGAAAAAAAATGGGTGGCAAATATTTTTACAATGTCCCCACTTCACCTGGACTTCTCTGTAGATTCCCCTCTCTCCCTCCTTCTCTGGGTCTTGTTCATCCTATTTCCCATATGCTTCTAATTCATTTTCTACCACTATTTCTACTGCCCCAGTAGTGGATAAGAGTGAGGTTCTGGAGTCAAATTATCCCAGTTCAAAACCTAGTTCTGCTACTAACTAGCTGTGTGAACTGAATAAATTTCCTTAGCACTCTGTTCTTCTGTCTCTTTGCCTGTAAAATACAGGTTAATAATGGCCCTAAATCTGTAGATGAAATACCATATAAAGCACTTTGAACAGTGCCTGGAATATAGTAATTGCTCAATTAATATTAGCTATTACTACTCATACCATCATCACTTCTCCTCTAGACTAGTCAGATAGATTTCTAATTGAATTCATTGTCCCTATTTCCACCCCTAGACTCCTTAATTTATACTATTGTGTAGAATTCAGAGGATCTGAGAGTTGGATGGGAAAAATTATATCTTTATTTTTGCTCACATTTAATTAAAATTTAGTATTTCTTTCCATTTTGAATATAGGCTTGAAAGCACAAAACTCTTCATAATATCTAACACCATGTCACCAACATAAATCACAAATATTTCATATCAAATTGTAGCTGTTGCAGGTATCTCATATATGCTCATCACTACTTTTATTTATTTAATTTATTTATCTTTATTGAAGCATAATTGATTTACAATATTATATTAGTTTTAGGTGTACAACATAGTGATTCAGTGTTTTATAGATTATACTCTATTTAAAGTTATTATAAAATATTGGCTATATTCTCTGTCTGTGCAATATATCCTTGTAACTTATTTCTTTTATACATAGTAGTTTGTACTTCTTAATCCCCTACCTCTATCTTCCCTCTCCACCTTGGTAACCACTAGCTTGTTCTCTATATCTGTGAGTTTTTCTGTTTTGTTATATTCATTTGTTTGTTGTATTTTTTATATTCCACATACGAGTGATACCATACAGTACTTGTGTTTCTCTGTCCAACTTATTTCATTAAACATAGTGCTCTCCAGGTCCATTCATGTTGTTGCAAGTGGCAAAATTTCATTTTTTTTTTAATGTCTGAGTAATGGTCTATTGTATAGATGTACCACATCTTCTTTATCCATTTATCTGTCACTGGACACTTAGGTTTCTTCCATATCTTGGCTATTGTAAATAATGTTGCTATAAACTTTGGGGTGCATGTATCTTCGAATTAGTGTTTTTATCTTCTACAGATATATACCCAGGAGTGGAATTTCTGGATCATGTGATAGTTCTATTTTTAGGTTTTTAAGGAACCTCCGTACTGTTTTCCATAGTGGCTGCAGCAATTTACACTCCCAACAAACAGTGTGCAAGGGTTCCCTTTTCTCTACATCCTCACCAACATTTGTTGTTTGTGGTCTTTTTTACATCTTTATTGGAGTATAATTGCTTTACAATGGTGTGTTAGTTTCTGCTTTATAACAAAGTGAATCAGTTATACATATATATATGTTCCCATATCTCTTCCCTATTGCGTCTCCCTCCCTCCCACCCTCCCTGTCCCACCCCTCCAGGCTTTTTGATGATAGTCGTTTTGACAGGTATGAGGTGATATCTCATTGTGGTTTTGGTTTGCATTTCTCTGATGATTAGCAATGTTGAGCATCTTTTCATGTGCCTGTTGATTATCTGTATATCTTCTTCACAAAATGTCTATTCAGATCTTCTGCCCATTTTTTAATTAGGTTGTTTGTGTTTTGGATGTTGAGCTGTATGAATTGTTTATGTATTTGGGGTATTAACTCCTTTCGGTCATGTCACTGCTTTTCAATTATTATGGTTATTCAACTAACTACTAGATGTTGTTATTCATTTTAGTAAGTTTCTGTGCTATCAGATTTTATTATATGACACATTTAAAATATTTTAAAATTATATACATAATTATATATTATAATTTAAACGATTTATTTAAACAATTAAAAATAATTTAAATCATTATTCTGAGGAGGGATATATAGGCTTCATCTGACATTGAAAGGGAGAGACCTTGGCACAAAATATTGTAAATACCTTATTTAAAGTGGGTTTTTTACTCTGGCTCTTGTCTTCCGTGTTCTCAGGACCTGTGGGTAGACAGACAAAGCTTGATGATTTCAGAGCAGGTACAGGCCAAGAAACCATGGCATTGAGTGTGCTGAGTCCAGACAAATGCTATTTATATACACATCCAAATTTGAAGAAAAAATGTATTTCATTAGGTTTCAAACACTGTAATAGATATAAAGCAAAAATAAAAACCTGTTGCAAAGTTCAAAAAAAATGAGTTTAAAAAAAAAGGCACTTCTAACCATGTTGCTCCCTATGTAAAAAGTTTCACTAGCTCTCGTCACTGACAATATCAAGTACAAACTCCAAAGAAAGACATACAAGGCATGTCCTGGTTCAGTCTATTCAGTCTTCCCCTAGAGCCTCATTGCTTGTCACTCACTGCCCAAGGCCCTATCCATCCAACCATTCTGAAATACTCACAGGACCTGGCAGGCATCATGCTCTTTCATGCCTGCATTCATGTGTATGTGTGTTGGAGGGGGCGGCCTTGCTTTGGAATGCCCTTCTTCCTTTTTCTTTCTCACTTATCTTATTCTCCTTACTCATCCATCAAACTTTTATTCATTATTAAAGACATTGCTAATGTCACCTTCTCCTTTAAGTCTTCGGTGAACTCCCAGTGTGGCTGAGATGACTTTCCTCTTCTCTCCCACAGCACCCTGTGTAAACCATTTGTCACATTTTAGTAAAGTTGACTGTGTGCTTTTCTGCTCTCACTAGACTGTGAGTTCCTCGAAAAAGAAGCATGATTTATTCCTCTCCTCTCCTCTCTCTACAGTTCCTACAGTAGTATTTAGGACTCAATGAATGGGTAAAATTTGATAGGATATCACACAACTATGAACAGAATTACTATGTTATTTCAGAGGAAAAGTACCAGAGACATTCTGAATAATTTTCTTGCCCTCCTCTTCTGATGACAGTGGAGGGAAAAATATTGCTCCTTCAGGAGGCTGAATGATATATTGGGTGGCGTGACTGAGAAGTCTTTGTGACTGGGGGAGGAGGGATGTATACTTTTTCCCTGGAGAGTAGGGCTCTTAGCTTCAGGAGAGGTGAGGGACACTGTCCTGGATAGACTTGGTTGTTGTGGGCTAAATGTCCCACACCTAAAATGAAGCAGGAATTAAAATATGACAATACCAGACTCTTAAAAATTTTGATGGAATAAATGCGTGAATATGAATATGCATGAATACATCTGGTCATTTTTGACTGGACAGAAAACCTGTTATCATCAATCATGCTACTGTTTTCATATTCATCTGTACTGATTGTAGTTAGATTTCAAGAGGATGACTGATTTGACCCTAGGCATCCTCTATTATTGCTAAATTCTATAAAAATGACTTTTTGCCTCTAAGGATCCATGTGGTCAGGGTAAGTGGCCAGTTAGCACCATTCCACATTTCAAATCACTAGGGGAAAGATAGTATTGTAAATGGTGACAAATGGATAGTCATCTGAAGAAAAATAAATTGGATTCCTACATCACACTATGATGAAATAAGAGTTGAGATGGATTAAAGAATTCAAAAGTAAATAACAAGCCGTAAATGTATTAGAAGAAATTATAAGATACATTAAAAATATAAACACATAGTATAAAAAGCTCTAAGTATGGCAAAAGAAATGGAAGCCAGGGAATTCCCCTGGCTGTCCAGTGGTTAAGACTCAGCACTTTCACTGCCGTGGCCCAGGTTCAATCCGTGGTCTGGAAACTAAGAACCTGCAAGCCACGTGGCATGGCCAAAAAGAAGAAAAAGAAAAAAATTGGAAACCATAAAAAAAGACTAAAATATGTAACATCATACAAACATTTTAAATTCTGCATTAAAAAACAAGAAACCACAAAGTCAAAAGACAGATGAAAATCTGGGAAGAAATAGTTGTAGCTAATTTTTTTTTTTTTTGACTGGACCCTGGGGCTTGTGAACGCTTAGTTCCCCGACCACAGATTTAACACGGCCCCAGCAGTGAAAGTGCTGAGTCCTAAGCACTGGGCCACCAGGGAATTCCCCAATAGTAGCTAATTTCCTAAGAACATATATATATAGGTTTTGTTTTAATATTAACAACGTAATAGAAAAAATAAGCAAAGGATAAAAGCAAATAGTTAACAGAAAAGGAAATACAGATAATCCTTAAATATAAAAAGATTAATAACCTCACTCAAAATAAGAAAAGTGCCGTGAAAATCGTGATCATTTTTTACCTATCATACTGGAACTAGGAATGATGAGGGTGTGCGGAAATAGGTAACTTCATACATTGTTAATAGAAATATAAATTGGTACAACCTCTACAGGGTACAAATTGGCAATATCAGAATTAAAGATAATCATATATACCTGATACATGTATGTACACATATGCTATACACATGTTTATTTATTTGGAATACTTTCAGCTGTAAATAATAGAAACCCCAATTCAAATATGGCTTAAAACAGTAGAAAAATCAATTATCTCATATAATTCCAGATGTAAGGCAGCTCTAGGTAAAGTAAGATCAGTAGCTCAATAATATCAGTGAAGACTTAGATTCTTTCTCCCTCTCTCTTTCATCCTCCTGGTGTTTACTGGGCCCTCAGGTTGACTTTAAATTTTAATATGCTATTGTTACCTATCATAATCAATGTAACCATTCCTTATTGTTGGATACATTATTTCCAATATTAAAAAATAGTAAATAACATTGTGATTTTACATAAACATTTGCATCTTTGTTTCTTTGCATAAAATTTTAGAAGTAAAATTACTGTAGAGAACCTTTTAAGGATCTTGTTAAATATTGGAAGGCAACTGGTCAGGGCCTTTCTATAGGCAATATTATTTAGAGTGTTCATTGCTGATCACCTTACTAATAACAATAGATATTAACATAAAAATTTAGTATATTTGTAGATGAAAGGATAGTATGTAATTTTAATCTACATTTTTATTATTAGAATGAACACTGTGATTTATTAAAAGGTTACATTTTTCCAGGAGGTACTTTTCAGATCAGAATCAGGAAAAAAAAGATAGTAGTTTTAACAAAATTTTAAGTTCAAAGGTCTAGGGTTCAGGTATGAAATATAAAGTGTTAGTAAATAGATCCAGATAGCCGGAACCTATTCCTATATCTTCTCACATAAAGATCTCATGAGCTTATGATAGGAGTGAATTTGATGGGAAGAGAGAAGTTTTAGACAGTGATCTTTTTTGATGCCCTACTTCATAGGCTGAGCTGGACGTAAAGAAGAGAGACACATTACACTCCTCCTCTGAGTTTGGAGACTTGAGGATAAGGGGATATCGTTCATCATTTTCTGGGTGAGATCCATGGACATGACAAGCATTATTAGAGCAGTTCCCATTGACATGACAGTGCCTCTGTAAAGTAGAAATGGTGATACAGCACAAATGGGCTTGAGGTAAAAGCTGATGTCAGTTCTACAACAAGTAGAAAATTACATTTTTTCACACCTGAACTAATAGCTGAAAAACTGTACTTCTACATTTGGGGTTTTTTTTGGCTATTTTATTCTATTTTATCTTTTTTAAATTGAAGTATAGTTGATTTACAATATTATGTTACTTTCAGTTGTACAGCGCAGTGATTCAGTTTATATATATATATTCTTTTATATATATATATACTTATATATATGTTCCTATATATATATATTATTTTTCAGACTCTTTTCCCTTATATTTTATAAAATATTGAGTATAGTTTCCCATACTATATAGTATGTCCCTTTTTAGTTTTATTTATTTACTTATTTGCTTAGCAAGGAGAGTAGGTCCCTTTTTAATTTTTACTTTTTTAATTGAAGTAAAGTTGATTTACAATGTTGTGTTAGTTCTACATTTATATGTGTATTTCCCCCATCATGTATGCACCTGTCTTAGTCACTTAATTACAATCATCTCTGAACCTCAATTTCATCATTCTAAAAATGGAGATATTAATATCTATGTAATGCGCTTTTCCCTTGTAAGTAAATGCTCATGCTTCTTGTCCAAGGTCCAACAGGCAGTTTATTTCTTGCCAGTCTGAACAGGATATATGAGGCCCAAGGACACTAACCAGGTAATGTACCTGGTTAACAGATACATTGTATCAACACAATATGTGTTGTACCAACAGATATAAAGCCAAATTCCAGCCTTTGGCACAAATTCTGAAATGACACTTCTCTCTTTGGCCAATACCAGGATTCTTTGTTCAAACCTCTGGCAAAAGCAAGGTGGGGCTCACTATTCACAGTCTACCCACCTCTGTCAGCAAAGGAGAGAGCTCTGCTGGCACTGCAGTGCAGGGCTATTCACCCAGGAGAGTCCCAGTTGGTGCAAGGTATTTCAGTCATAGGGAAGCATCCTGGCCTGAGTAGATGGGAACCTAGCTAGCTTCCCATCAGTCCTATGCAACTTCCTTGGAATTTTTTCTGACTCTGGAGCTGTAAGGAACTTAAATTCACTAACGCATAAAACATAGGTCCTGATAAATTTTAGACTTGCTGGGACAATTTTACTTGCTGCCAGGGAACATCTACAAGTGGGAAGCAGTACTGCCATTTGTTCTTTTTTGCTCTAGTTTCTATCCCATGGCACCTGGCCTGATTCAGAGCCCAAGATGGCTAAGTTTCCTCAGTAGAATCCTTTACTTAGGGTGCAGGCAGCCACATAACTCATGCCATTTCTTGAGTTGCTGAGAAGTATGCAGCTTTTCAGGAAGATATTCTTGCAGCTCAAGCCAAGCAGTTGCCTCAATGACTGCCTGATTGTTTCCATTTAACGATTTGGGTTTTCTCCCACAGTCACTTTAGTGTGCTCAGTAAATTGGTGTTTTATGCTTGATTTTCACTTTCAGAATTCTATCTCAGCATTATGAGGATCTGATGTCATGATGTAGGCGGACGTTCCTGTATTGACATGTTTTGTTTTTGGCTAGTGGAGAGGTAATGCCAAAATTCTGAGTTCCATGGGAATAGAGCCAAGAGACGTTTGGCTTCTTAGTCAGAGTTAGTGTCCGTGGGAGCGGATCTGGGAAAGTCTTGTGGAGGATCCATGGCCAAAACCGCATAATCAGATTTTGTTCTGAATAGGGTCCTTCATAAGATGTTAGAAAAAAAAAAGAACATAACATTATAGGAAGAAAGTTTTCTTAATCAAATAATCTTGAATGGTTAGGAAGACAAATTAAAAATGTGAATTAGTAGGTTAATCTCTTCATATGTTTGGTTTAAAGCTTACCTTTAAGATTAATTGAATCAAGTTTATCTGTTGGCCCTTCTCAGGAGAACTCTCCAACAGATCTCATTAAGATCAGAATCTGGGAATATGTTTTAGATCTCTGTAAGTTAATTCCAGTGAATAGTGTTTTGCCTATAGTGAGTATGCAGAACTAATAAAAGAAAATGTTATTAAAGTCAATTTTTCAAGAAAGTAAATATATGTGTGTTTAATAATCACCTTTATTATAGAATAAAAATAATAGCATCATACTGTTAAAAAAACTTTTCTATCTTATAGTAATCTAAAATTATAATCAATGAAAACTTAATACGTATTTTTTTGCTTCATTGCCAAACTGTGTATTTCTGTATCAGGAATACTTAGTGTAATGTTAAACCATAGCTGAAGTGAACTACTCAACCATTGTAACAGAGGATTAGGGAGTTGTCTATCATTATTATTACACATACATTTTATGCTTGTCGGATAAATTAGGCAGTTTCATATGTCAAGTCTTACATTCAAGAACATCCTGTGTTCTTGACAGGATGTGGTATTCATTGGAGTTTTTGGTAGGTAATCTAGTAAAATATATGTAAATAATCCCTCTATCTAGTGTTTTAAATTGTAGCAAAGATAATCTTGCTATAAATGAATGCTATCTAATGAAAATGTATTAATTTTTCAAAGACTTCCTCTGCAAAATTCCACCTAGGCATGAATGAACTAAATTTAGTACCACTTCTCATTGCTCGACATCGTACTCAGGGATGACCAAAATTAGTATAGTTTAATTTGATATGTTTTGCAGTGTGTAAATTGGAACTGAATGACCATGCAAATGAAATTTCAACACTATACGTCATGTGCCAGGCAAGTCATGACTTGCTTATCACATTTTAGCCTATGGTTTAATTTCTTAGTTATATTACTGGATAGTATCCATGTGTCTTATTTTTTAAAGTGATCATTTGATATTTTAAATGGAAGTTTTTTATCATGCTACATTTTTAATGAGTAGTATTGGAATGAATGATCAAACAAGTGTAACTATTTGATTTCTATTTCTTTTTTTTTTTTTTTGCCGTACACAGCCCTCTCACCACTGTGGCCTCTCCCGTTGTAGAGCACAGGCTCCGGATGCGCAGGCTCAGCGGCCATGGGTCACGGGCCCAGCAGCTCCACGGCATGTGGGATCTTCCCGGACCGGGGCACGAACCCGTGTCCCCTGCATCGGCAGGCGGACTCTCAACCACTGCGCCACCAGGGAAGCTCACTATTTCTATCTCTTATATAATTAATGTACAAATATAAATGCTACATTTCTTTGGGCAATTTGATTAATTTAATTTAACCTCAGTTCCCTCTATGAAATGGGCATAATAATAATACTTCCAGCATTATGAAGATAAAATTACATCATTAATGTGAGGGGACTTTGAAAGTTATTAATTATTATTTCAATTTGTATTACTGTACACAGTAAAGTAGTGGTTTTAGTCACATACTACCATAGATTTCCCATTAGAGTCTATTTGTCCAAGATAATCTCCAGGCTGATAAAAGATAGATGTGAACTGTTATAATCCTACGGACTTTTAGTTAGTGCCCAGTATTGACATTCCCCAGCTGACAAACCATGACTCAGAGCTTTTTTTTTGTTTTTAGCTCTCCTGCATTTTGTCTTTTGGAATCATTCTTCTCACTCTGACCCACCATCCACTCTACTCTAGCATTTCAGAACTCTTGTCTCAGTTTTTGAACCAATTCACTTTATGACTTTGGGCAACCCTCTCTTTAGACCTCAGTTCTGTCATGTGTAAATTAGATGATCTCTAAGGTCTATTCCATCTGTCACATCCTATGACATTGACCCACTTCTATCTGTTTGTACATTTCTCTGCTTTGCTAATCACCTGCTCTTCTTCCACCTTCTCATAATACCAACTCTAACCTTCCTTATTAAAATGCAGCCACACAACATTTGCAGAAACCAATGCTGAACATATATAAGGGTATATTACAAATTATACATTAAAAAATATAGTTTCACTCTTTCATTAGGACTTGTTGAAGAATTGGTGTAACCAGAGCAATGAATCATTGTGTTGAACTGCTCTGAATTCAAATTCAGACCAGCCACTGAGGTATCTCCTATTGTCTCAGAGTTCTCTTCTGTAAACTGGGGACAGTAATGTCTCCTACATTGAGTGTGTCAGGAAAGTTCCTAGCACAAATCTGGTGCTCAGTAAATATTATCATCTCATACCCTCCTAATTCTGACATCCAGACATCAGAAGCCCTGATGATTTATGATTTTGGTTTTGACACATAAGAAGAATGTGAGTTCATAATTTGAAGTGCTTTTTATTCAGTTGTCTAGTTTAATCTATCACAGACTTGCCAGTTGATGATTGGATGATCTTTAAGAAACATAGAGGGTTTCCCGGGTGGCGCAGTGGCTGAGAGTCCGCCTGCCGATGCGGGGGACACGGGTTCGTGCCCTGGTCCGGGAGGATCCCACGTGCCGCGGAACTGCTGGGCCCGTGAGCCATGGCCGCTGGGCCTGCACTTCCAGAGCCTGTGCTCCGCAACGGGAGAGGCTGCAGCGGTGAGAGGCCCGTGTACCGTAAAAAAAAAAAAAAAAAAAAAAAAAGAAACATAGAATGTTTTGGTAATTAGCAAGTGTTTTAGCCATGTTAAGACATCCAGGCCGATTTGATACTTATTTTCCTTTTCAAACATTCAATTGGTTAAGGATTAAAACTAATTAATTGGGAAGCAGGCCCTTATAAGTATACTTTATTACTTCATAATTTTTATCTTAAGAAGGAAAATAAACTAGATTCTATGAATGAGCTCTAAGAAGACCCTGAGCTCCTTGAAATTATATGCAAAATTTTGAGTTTTCTTTTTCCTGGTGAGAGTGTCCCACAAGACCCAAAAGGGTCATTGACATTCTTAAATGAGTATATGGTGGTTTAAAGTGAAATAGATTTGTTTTCGTTTGGGGTATAGAATAATTGAGTTCTAATCTAGCTACTGTCAATGTCAAAATATTGCCTTTTTATTTTAAGAAAATAAAGTTTTCTACAGAAGTGCGAAAACCAACTTGAACACAAAAGGAACCATAGAGTCTGAAAGGGTTTTTTTGTTTGTTTTTATTTTTTACTGTGTTTTTTTTAACTAACATAGGTTTGTGGGAAGTATGAGAAGTATTACAAAACATTCAGAATATTAAAACTGATACACTACATTGAACTTTACATAATGTTTTCTGAAAATTTCAGGGATTAGTGTCACATATCACAAGTGAATATTCTTGGGGTGCTGAAAATGAAAGTGACATGCCCATAGGCAGAATAGCAGAGCGCCTTTGCCATTCCTAGGACCTAGGCAAAATAGAAAAAGAAATGCCTAGGTCTTGTCACAAAACAAATTGGTCCTGATGCTTTCTTTCATGGTCATATGGGTTTTGAAGTGGGCCACCAAATGGAGAGGTTAGTGATGTGATCCTGGGGCTCCATGGTAAGGGTGAATATAAAGGTTGGGGAATCCTGAAACTGGGTCCTTGGAAACGGAGGGTGTTCCTTCCTCACAGTTCCCACTGTAGGGATCAAGGTCCCCAGTTATTTGTGCTCCAGAGCCTAAGGTGTGTTAATGGGCCTGCTGATCCAGACTTTAAGGTCATGTATATTCATGGCCCTGGAAGAAGTATGTTCTGATATGTGCAACTGAAAAGTGGCCTTACCCCGTCACCGCAGCTGGCTCCTCCCCGCACAGGGTCAACTCCCTTACAGCTCCAGCCTTGTCAGTGTTAAATATGTCAGTATCAGAATTAGAAAAAGTACTGCACTTTGTTTGTATGAGTGTAAATTGCTGTAATATATTTCATGGTTATAATAAATTATTTATTTAAGAACCATAACACTAAACAAAATTTTAATCGCCTCCCCATTAGACATAGTCACTGCTTTAGAGCTAAGCTATTAAATTGGCCAGGGATGGATTCTAGGCACTTTATAATTATTTTTCAATTCAGTTTGAAAATCTGTGCCCCCAAAACTCAGATAAATGTGCCAGTATCATTAAGTGCTAGGAAAAAAATGCAGTTTCCCTGTGTCCCTGTGGCTTCAGTAGAACTTGTAACTCTAGGACCATATACCCTTGCCAACTGCAATGCATTTGGAAATTGAACCTATGAAAACATATAAATAGTTTTCAGGTCAAGATAAAGAGAAATGAAACAGATGTAACTAGCCCTTGCTTTTGTATGTTTAAAGCAACTTGACCAGAACCAATTTAACAGGAATTTCACTCATGAGAAACTAGAGTAGCAGACCTAAAATTTCTAAACCAAACTTTTGTGCTAAATCATTAAACTTTTACAATAAAGTGAAAACCAAAAATCCAGAATTAATCATTATAACATAAAACTGTTGTGTCTTTCAAAAAACATGAAAACATTTTAATATAATTTATATTGTTTCTACACATTAGATGTAGGAAATAATTTTACTTAGTCATAAGTATAATGTATTTGATTAACAAAATCCTAATTTACAAAATAGAAGTAAATATATGTAGAAATATATTCATTATCAAATTATAAAATAAAATTAACAATTCTTAAGATATCATCAGTTTATTTTTCTGATTTCAGATAATAGAGTTAAATCATTTTGGTATGCTTAATAATATTTATAAGTATTAAAATAATGGAACGTTGAGATTTGAATACAATGATAGTAAACCCCTGAAATTTCACATTCACATTTTACAGCCATCATGAATCCGTAAGTGAATGTTAATAATGTAAAAAAATATAAAATGATTGTAATATAACCATCTAACCATTAGCATACGGAGTTTTAAGACCACATTTAATCAGCTAATTTTCTCCGAAATATAAGCATTTGCTTTTCTGTCATACATGAAATGTCTCTGTGCCTTAATACTTAATTTGAAATGTGCTTACTGTAAAAATATACCAAAGTAAATAAAAAAGGAGACATTTATTTACAAAACAATATTGTATACATATTATATAAATGCAATTGTTTCAAAGTCTTTTTATACAATATTGATAGAATCAGTCATTTCCATTATTTCATCATAAAAACTGCAGTGTTGCAAAGGCAGGCTATAATTTTGAAATTTTGATAAAAATGAATACTTTTTGGCTGCCTTGTAAATGCAGTTTCTCCAAGTATGCTACAGAATTGAATCCAGACCTCTAGAAAAATGATTTTTCTTTCATTAAAGAAAATCCATTCCCCATTTGGAGGAGTATGAAAATGCACCTGAAGAAAGGAGAAACATTACTTTACTGAATGTATTTTATTTGATAAACCTGATAACATCAGCCATTCAGCCTATTGTATTAGCACCATTGGCATGAATTGTTAATGCACTGTATCAATCGGAATAGGAATGGGAACTTGCACATGGTGTACCATCCCTATTTTTGTGGAATCTTATCTTACCAAGTATGCTATCATACAATATAAATTCAAGTGTTTAAGGATGATTCAAATAATGGTATATAACAATCCTGCATTTTACCAATACTACATATAGATTTTTCTGTAAATATTAAATGAAACTGTAAAGAAATAGACTTTAAAGCATACTCCTTTAATTCACCAGAACACAAGGAGAATTGCTTTCATTTACCTGCATATGTTATGATATATATGAACATAAATGGAATTTGATCTCCAAGTTAAAAAACTCCGGAAATCATAAAACTTTTTATTGTATGATTTGTTTTGATGGTTAAATGCCAACCGTTGCATATATTCTCTCTTTTAGTTCATATACTGTAGCTTATGCGTAAGTGACTGTAGCATGCTCTAGGCTTACAGCCTGTGGTACATAATTTCACAGTTTCAAAATTGTTGAGGGGAAGACCTTCCACTTTTTAGGAAGTTATGAAACAAGTATAAATCTCATGAGCACCCACAGCGATCTACTACCATGGCTGGAATTTTCCCATATATTATTTGTTCTTTGCCATTAAAATATAGCATATTAATTGGAGACATCTTTGTGGGAGTACAACAGGGGCCTGCTGAACCTCTGGGGTTTGCTTGGTGCACAAGATGGGTATGAGGATATTTTTGTAAAAATACAAATTCACACTCTCCAGAGCAGTAATTGGCCTTATATCTTTTAGGTGCAATAATCCAATCCCATCCAAAAGCTTCAAAATCCACAGTTAGAGGGTAACGACAGCATCGAGATTCTGTGGAGTGCTCATCACAGTCGAGTCCAAAATCTCTCCTGGATCTTTTTGGTGTGTCTGTTACCTTGACTTCTAAAAAGGGATTCTGTATGAAAAGGAAAGAAGAGTTAGTAATAGATCCTGAAACACCTTCCTACCTCAAGCAGTCGTTGTTGAAGAAAGAAACTAATCATTTTGCTTCTGCCACATTTGTTTTTATGTTTTAATGTTGCCACAGCATTAAGGAATTTTCATTTATACTAGGCTTGATACTTCCCTTATGGCTCAAAAGACTATAGCAGCAATACAGATTCCCCTGTGGTCAAATCTTTGTCTTGCTTATTCTTGTTTTCCCCAGTTTGAGTATCTGAATGCCTGGCACATAATAGATGCTCTGAAAATATTGACGGCAAGAAAGGGAGAGATGGAGCAGAAGAGAGAGGGAGGAGTGAAGAAAGGAGGAAGGGGAAAAGCTAGCTTCTCTCTTCCTGCTTGTTGGTTAAATATGGTGGCTAAATATGTCTGATGACTCCTGGAGGGATAGGTATACTCATCCATCCTCCATTCACTAGATCTTATTCAGGGATCCTCGGATATTAACACCAAACCAAAATAGTTACCACCCAGCACTGTACAGATTGTAATGGGAAAAAGGAAGGTAGGGTGATGAAGGTAGTGGTAGGTATATTGGGTTGGAACAACCAACTCCAAGAGAGGGAGGGACAGATTCAGAAGAAGATACGATAATATTTCCTTTATTCTTTCACTGAAAAATGTTGCTGTTCAGATATTTAAACAATAATTTGCTAATCCTTCCCCCACCCCAATCTTTTCATGCATTTGAGACCTTTTTCCTTTTATATGGAAAAGTCTGAGGAATACATCTTATTAACCATCTGTTTAATAATAAATAAAACCTCTGTCACATCACCAACTTTGATCATTAAAATGCTGTCTATAAAAAAGAACACATTCCTAAATAATTAATAGTAGTTTTTATCCTGTATCAAAATCAAAATAGACCTGGTAATTATTGGTATTTAAGATTATAAAAAATAATAACATCATTTTGGGAGTCAGTAACATTTTATGTAGCATATTTAAAGAAAAATAGATCACTTGGAAAATTGTATAATCTCTTAAAGAATATGTTTTCATTTAAAGTAGATATGACTTACTAATTATATATTCTTTACAAACAAGACCATTTAAAAACTGAAAAGCTAACACATTGCTTACAAGTATAATCTTTTGTTGTAAATTATATCAATAAATGGAAGTAAAAGATATGGTCACATTAAATAAGTTTTTGAAAACAGAAGTAAACACAAGCATAGATAAGCCAGAAGAGTGAGTAACTCTAAATTTATACTAGGTTTTAAATGGTTTTTATTAATTTTTATAATATATAAGGCATTGTCTTCTGTTTGACGTGATATTAAATTAGTTGGCATTACCTAAGTAAACTCTTGCAGAAGAATAGTAAGACAGTTCAGAAATAAGCTTGTTGGTACAGGTTAACTACCCCAAAATTTTAAATTTTATTAGGGGTAATTCACAGAGTAATCCACATATACATCAGTGCATTAACAGCCTAGAAAATAAGGAACATTTATCTTGAGGGATCTTAAATATACTATATGTAATAGCATATAAGTCTAAACATATTGTATTTAGTTAGTTGCTATAATTAAAAGCATTTTATTTCAATTATAATTTTTAGAGTTTATTTTTTCCACTTTATTAAGCCAAAAAAAATGTTAACACCTTTGGCACTCTTCTAGGGAAAAAAATGTTTTTTGGGGTATGTCCTAGAATCCACTATGAAGACTTCATGTTTTTATTTATATAATCATATAGCACATCAATGAAAAGCACTTTATATTTCATTCCCAATTCAAAATAATTCCTTAAGAAGTTAAGGACTATGGTGTAACTTTTTTCTTTAAGTCCTCATGCAAACTAAAAGTATCAAGAGAGTGTTTCATAGGATATGAAATTGGACACCTACTTTTATTGGGTACAGGGCTACCATCGGGGTAAGATACCTTTGTCCGGCTTATGAGCATAGGAAATTGGTAGTTGTTTTCCACTACTATTCATTCACATTATGAATAAAAACATAAGGTTTTTAGAATGTTATTTTCAGTAATCACTTACCAGCCCATCTTCTCCTGGTCCTGGGAAGGTTACAGCAAGATCATGCCCATTCTCATCTAAAGCTTTGATTTCAATGCCTAAGTTGGATTCAGGTTGTTTGAGCCAATTTTGCAACACTGTCTTCACATCAATGCTCTGCCAAATACCAGTGCCTGGGTTCATGTCAAGTTTCAGAGATCGGATTCCAGTATACCTTGTACCGTCTTTCATGGGTTTGATGAGTCTCAGGATTTGCACAAACACTGTTGTAGGAGTCTTGACTGGCCTCAGATATATCCACAGTTGGGCCTTTACTACTTTATTGTATTGTATTTTAGAGCTAAATTTAAAGAAGCAACATTTGGGTTTTCCTTCCACTTGCATTAGAAGATCAGCTATAAATGAATAAGAAAAAAAAGAGTTACTGAAATCATTTTTCATGACAGATGCATGAAGTCCTCCATATTAATCAATGAGCATGTTTATTGGAATAATGTGTGCACATTTAGTCTTTTAAAATGAAAAAAAATCTGTAGAATTTCATTCATAACTCAGAAAACTATCAAATAAAATAATTACTATAGCTTTTCAGATTTTCTTAGATGTATGTTTTTTCAGCTGTTTAGGAGGAACCTACTTCCTCTCCAGAGAACTGTGGACTAAGGAAAATTCTATTAAGGAATGAAAAGTGGATGAAATTTTAAGATGATGATGATTAGAGAGAACAAGAGAAACTGTGGAGGAACATCCACTTAGAATTCTTTGGGAATCTGAGTAGTTACACTTACTGAGCAGCTGTACCAATCAGTCTGGAAGAAGGAACCCTTCCCCCAGGCCTGAATTACCTGGGGACAAGACACTGAGCAACTGAGCCTCAGGAATTAGTAGAAAATATAGTACATCTGTTATGTTTGGGTGCTGGGATAGCCTTTTAAAGGAACAAAACTAGCAGGTAAGTAGCACCAAAATCTAAATGTTGCATTCAGGCTATCTCAAAACTTAGAAAACACTGTCTTTAGGGCCAGGCTGTCATTGTAAGCAGAAGCACTTAGAAATTTCTTTCCTTTTGGTTTTCCAAGATTGTTTATAAATAAGGCAGATCTACTCCAGGATTATCTGATAGCACAGTCTTAAAGGAAAATTATTCGTTGCATTATAACCTAATTACTTAATAAGAAAAACAGTATTTTGAAACTGTTTTGAGTCCAGTTTAAAGTGGGTAAACCACTCTATAAAGCAAGATCACAGACATATGGCACAAAACTCTTTCTTGTCATGCCTTCTCTGTTGAGGTGCCTGTCCCACTTTCCTTGAGTATAGTTTTGAACTGCCTGCAACAGGAATGGTATGACGTATATTATCTTCCAGAAGCAATGTAGATACTACAGGTAATAGTCCTCCCTCCTATGAAGAGTAAAATAATACTTTAGGAGGTTATTAAGCATGTGCCTGCCTGGAAATATGCAGATCGGGTACTTTCAACAATAGTACCATGGTCTAGTACCATGGTACTAGACCATACCCCCTCTGGTACTATTTGACCAATAGTACCATGGACTTTGTGAGCCATAGCCTACTCAATTAAAATGCTTATTTCTTAGCATTTTCTGATAATTAGCTCATGATTATTATTATGCTATGTTTACTTCATCATTGCTCTTAGTAATACATTAAATTTATAAAAAATATTTTTTCATATTTTCCAGTGTTGTAATAGCTTTCAAAATTAGATAACTCTAATTTGTGAAGAACATAAAGACACTGTGAGAAATAGTTTTGAATAACAGAAGTCATTCTAGGTGTTCAGCAAATGCCCACATAGGCTTCAACATCTACAAATTTCTTTCCAGTTCTCTTTATTATGAAAAAACCTGTTATTATAAATGCATATTTCAGACAACCAAATGCAGTTATGAAATTTCATGTAGTTAAAAAATTTCAAGTTTTTCACGTTGCTTGTAGTATCTCCCAATCCTTACCTTGGTGTATTAAGCTGTGAAAGCATAAGCATGTTATAGTTGTCACATTAAACTGTATAACATTAATGCTATGCAAGCATTTTATTTTTAGCCTTTTAGCTCTCTAAGGAAACAAATTATGCAGCAGCTTTCAGTCTCATTAGTATATTTCTCATGAAATCTCGAAAAAAAAGAAACTCTTTTCCCTCCTACTTACATACAAGCCAACAGCTTGTTAAAAGAGCCTGAAAATAGATCGGTTTCTCATAAACACTAGAACAACAGTCAGCAGAACTGTTGCTCTACACTAATAGGACTACTCACACTCTGTGGGCATGGTAATGACCGTTTCCGTCGTAGCGTGGTAATCATCATCTTCCAAGGAGCCGTCACTGCTGTCATCTCTCTGGACATCGTACTGATCAATCAGTTCCCGGAGTGGAGGAGCTTTGGGCAAAAGTTGTCTTATAGCATCTTTGCTGATGTTAGGAGCTGTTTCCAGGCGAAGTTTACTGAGGATTTGGATTTTTATGGCTTCTAGTCTTGAGGATTTAGTGTTTTGTCTCCACATACATGCATTACACAGCCCCTCTTTTTCCACATTTTCCTTTTGCTCGCTGTTCTCATTCAGATCCACTGGACCAGCAACAATCAGCATAAATAGGTAAATACAAACATAGATTTGCAGTTTTTGCATGATTTTAAAATCAATACAATCTTTTTCCTTGTTCTTATTTCTTCCTTTTACTTTTCTTTTGCTTTTGAGTAATGCCAAGCAAAATGTTAATGCCTGCACAGTCTGAGAGACAACTTGCCACACCAGTGAATCTTTTATACTGTATTCCAAGTGGCTTTTTATATTCCAACTTTGATGAGACAAGTGTCGTCAGGATCTATGATTGGCTCTTGCTCCACAATGAATCTCGCTGTCAGAGGTTAAAACCCTGTCTGTCACAAGTCACCAAACAGTATTTTGTTACAGTCAAGGGTGAGCTGATTCATTTGACTACTTCATAAAAGAAATAAATCTACAAATAATGAAAGATATATGTGACATTTGAAAAATTAAAATCTATTTTAACAATAATATAAACTACACTTAGATCTTGTTCATCTTTATATGTGAAACTTTAAAATTATAATTTAAATAAGTAAATCTTAATTTACACTTCATACTTAAAAAGTTGAAATGTCTTTTCCTCAAAAAATAAAATGATTTTATATTATTTAGGCAAGGATTTGAAGTAAAAGGATTTTTATTTGTTGTAGTAAATTATTTTTAGTACTGTGTAATTAGGGAAATACAGATTTAAATTTAAAGTTAAGATAGTGATACTAGTAAAAGATTTTTGGCTATAATTTGAGAAACTTGTTTTCCTGAATAAATTCTTAACACATAATGAAAATCATACTTACTTTAATATTAAACTGCTCATGAAATTATTTTTAAATAATTTAATATCTTTTATTCATATGAAAATTGTGTTCAGTTTTTGACTGATTACTATTATTTCCTATCCCAAAGTTGCAGATTAATATTGCTTTGAGGATGTGTTTTTTCGTTGTTTATTACCAAGAGGATAATGTCAGCTATCTGAACTTAGAATAAGCTTAGAAGAGCTTAGAATAAGCTTAAGATAATGAATTTTATGACTGGTAATGAAGTTTTCCTCAGATTTCCAGGGGTAAAAGAAAAACCATAGTATCTACTCTCTATAAATTATATCCAAATATTGTGGACACATAAAAGGAAAGGAGCACCATAATAAAGGGTGCCCATTTTTCTATTTCCCAACTGTGCTAGGTTTGCACCCCTTTGCCAGTTTCTCATTTGACCAGAGGGCAGACACCTGGCAGGGATTTGGGGTAAGGTCTGGGAGCAGAGAATAGAGCTTTTTGTTCTCTAAATTTAAGTGGCCTCTGTAGGGATCAAACTCTCAACCTTAGCTTTGGGAGCCACAAGATCTAATCAAATGAACTATTAAAAAGCTAAACAAACATAGCCAGCGAGAAACAGAAGCTGTTTCCAGGCCACAGGAGATTTATTCTTCCTACTTCTTTTGGGGAAGCTAAGGACTCCTGAGAGAGTTAATCCATTACTTTCTTTTCCAAGAGAATGCAGTGGTTCATATCAAATATTCATTTTTTTAGGTCACTACTTTTGCACATTGTACACTAATTTACTGCCTCAGTGCACTAAAATGCAACTCAGTAGCCTGAAAAGTTAATGCATTTTCATCAAATTCTTAAGAGGTATCTACATCTCTTGAGAAAAAATGGCCTTACATAATGCATTAGATTTGCCCATCATTAAAGATTAAGGAAAACCAGACACAAACCAGATGCCCTGAAAGGTTTCAGATATTGTTTGTTGTGGAGCAGTATTAGATCAGGCTTATAAAGTTTTATTTGTTTGGTAAATTTATTTTTCAGCATATAAATCTTTGTAATGTTATAATGATTGTAACATATGCTTCTATATACTTCTGAGTAAATCAAATCTTTTTTTTTTTTTAACTCTATTAGAATTGCATAGCAGTTGGGACCTCAGGTTCTGCAGTCAGATAGACCTGAGTTCAAATCTCAATTTTGCCACTTCTAACTATGTAATAATGGATGAGATACTTAACTTCTCTAACCTTCAGTTTCCTCATAGAGTTTTGGAGGGGATGTAATTCAATAATACATGTAAATTGCTGAGTATTCTGCCTGTCACACAGTAAGTGATTGATAACTAGTACTTGAGTACTTGGTCTTTGTTTCATGCAGAGGGGTTTGAGACTATGCTTAAATTTATCCTCCACATGAACTAGAACTGCTTCAGTTTGTAGCTGCCAATTATCAATTCACGTAGGCTAGCTCTCTAGTAAAATGTTCTAAGGCAGCCCTATCACAAGGCACATTTCAGCTGTTTATTCTTACTACCTGGAATAGAGGAAACAAAGGTCATCATTTCCACATGGTCGATGCTTATTACTCACGGATTCCATGTTTGCAAATTTGTCTCATTGCCGAAACTTATTTTTTACTCCGTAATCAATACTCATGGCGCTTTTGTAGTCATTCACGCACATGCACAGCGCAGCAAAAAATTTGAGGCTTCCAACACACAGGATCCCAGTTCAGGTCAACCAAGGCAATTCTCTGCCTTGTTTCAGCACTTATGCTTAATAAGTGCCCTTTTTACAATCTATATAGCACCATTTTTTTTCACATTTTTGCATGGTTTTTTGGGGGTGATTCTGCGTTCAAAGTGGCCCCCAAGCATAGTGCTGAAGTGCTGTGCTCCTAGGCACAGGGAGGCTGTGATGAAAAGTAAATAGAATGGTGGTTGCCAGGGACTGGAGGAGGGGTGGGGTGTGATGGGGGAAAGCCACTGTTCAATAGATACAGAGTTTTCAATTGGGAAGATCAAAAAGTTCTGGCGATGGCTGTTGCTCATGGTAGCACAACAGTGTAAATGTACTTAAGGCCACTGAACTGTACAGTTAAAAGTGGTTAAATAGTCAATTTTGTTATGTGTATTTTACCACAATTTTTGAAAAAGAAGGTTGTGATAGAACTTTGGGAAAAAATTTCCTTATGGAAAAATATGTGTGTTATGTAAGCTTTGTTCAGGCTTCAGTTATAGGGCTTTTGGCTGTGAATCCAATGTTAATGAATCAGCAATATATATTAACTAAGATATTTTAAAACAGAAATGCACCTAAAGCAAGGTTATATATTGATTGGTTGACGAAAATGTGACCAGATGCTGACAGGATGTAACCTTGTGTTTACCCTAGGAGCAGTGGCTCAGTAATCACTCATTCAGTGTCAGCAGTGACTTGATAGAACGTAACTACTATGAATATTGAGAATCAACTATATTCAATCAACGCCTCTAGACATCAGTAATGAATGAGTTAAGAGGTTCTCAAGAAGTTTCAAGAACATATACGCCTTCTCCAGTGTCAGTGACAGCAACCTTCCCAAGGCCCCAGAGCAGGAAGGTTCGCCAGCAGTAGGAACCTTCACCGTGGTCTGACTGCTGGAGGTCTGGCTCTGGCTGCTTTCATGAAGACAGGACTGTGTCATTAGGATGAGTGAGTAGAGAATTCCTTCTAGTTGATGGGAGGGCATGGCCGACCAGCTTTTTGGCTTTGTCTTAGGTTTGCCATCTTTGAAAGCAGTTTCTCACAGGAGTCAATTTAGGTGGCCAGTTCACCTCTTCACAAGACTTGTATTTTTCTTTCCCACTGTGCTTCTTTGTACTGGGTGGGCCTTACATTTCTGTAACCATAAGTAAGATAGGAAGCAAACTTCTCTCTTCTCTCTTACAAATACCAGGGGGGATGTTTCAAAACAACTTTGAGAGTACAAGGCATATTTCCCAAAAAACATTTATGGTTTTCCTCTTTGCAGTCTGGGAACTACTGAGTGCATTAACGTAAAAGCTTGCCAGAAGTTTAATGATGTGGCCAAAGAAAGGAGGAGACTAGGAATTAGAATAAGAATGAATCATGAAAAATTCAACTCTGCTGTGGGAAAAAACCAGAAAGTTGTATTTTATCTGATCACTCTTGCCACTTCCTTGTGATGATAGCCCTTTGGTAACACACTGTTCTGATTATGCTTAAGGCCAGAAAAAAATTGTCTAGTGCTCAACTCACATAACAGCATGAGAGAGGTAGTCATCTCACAGGGGCAATACCTGATTATCCATGCTTTCAATAGATTACAGAACAAAAGTGAACAAAAACAAAAGTATCCTTGAGCCAGGGAGTAACAGTATAGGAGTAGCAGACAGGAGATCTGGAATATAGTTCTGGATTTGTTGCTGACATTTTATGTGACCTTGAATAAGTCATTTGGCAAGGCCTTCACTTATGAATGCATGTATGCATGTATGTATGTACTGTGGACCCTTGGACAACACGGGTTTGACCTGAGAGGGTCCACTTATATGCACATTTTTTGCTAAATGTGTACTACGGTACTACACCATCTGTAGTTGGTTGAATCCTCAGATGCAAGAACCTTGGATACAGAGGGCTAACTGTAAAGTTATATGCAGATTTTCAACTGGAAGACCAGTTGGCACTCCTAACCCCTGCGCTGTTTGAGTGTTAACTGTATTAATTCATTTATTATTTTATGAAACATTCTAATGCCTATTGTGTGCCTGGTACCATGCTAGATTCTGAGGAGAAAACAGTGAGCCAGACAGAAACAGTCACTGTCTTCGTGAAGCCTACAATCTAGTCTCTTCAATATAAAACAGGAAGAAATTTGATGAGCTGTGCCATTTAACTTGAGGTGTATCACCTAAAACAGTAGTTCTCAGACTTCTTGGTCTCAAGATTCCTTTACTCTGAAAAGTTATTTAGGATCCTCAAAAGCTTTTGTTTGTGTGGGTCATATCTATCAATATTTAACGTATTATAAATTAAAAATGAGAAATGTTAGAATACAGATACATGCAAGCATATATTCTATTTGCTGACAAAGTGATGATGCCGTCACATATCACGGAGCCTCCGGAAAAACCCCACTATACATATAAGAAAAAATGAGAGTAGCAAGAAAATATTAGCATTGTTATGAAAATAGTTTTTACTCCACAGACTCTCTGAAAGGGTCTTCACTCCAGGGATCCCCAGACCACACTTTCCCCCAAAGTAATACATTTTATATTGCTTCAGTTGAATTTTTTTCCCCTCTAACTTGAAGTCCTCTCATCTTAATATCTATAATTGTACTTTTTTTTTTTTTTTTTTTTGCGGTACACGGGCCTTTCACTGTTGTGGCCTCTCCCGCTGTGGAGCACAGGCTCCGGAAGCGCAGGCTCAGCGGCCATGGCTCACGGGCCTAGCTGCTTCGCAGCATGTGGGATCCTCCCAGACCGGGGCACGAACCCGTGTCCCCTGCATTGGCAGGCGGACTTTCAACCACTGTGCCACCAGGGAAGCCCCTATGGTTGTACTTTTAATGAGACCTCAAACATGGTTATTTTTAGACACTGTATTTATTTACTGATATATAATTATTGCCAAGAGCAGAAATATAAATTTTATTGTTTTATAATCACCAACTACTAACTTGTAGGTTCTCTAGAGGACATTTGCACAACATTTGTCAGTTCTAGGGTGTAGGCTGCAATCTGGTCTTGAGGGATTTCTTTAGTTGGTTTTCAGGTCAGTCTTGAGGTGATAACATTCATATTATGGCAGTGTGTCATAATAATGTCCCAGTTAACAAAACGTTTGCATTCCATTATCCTTTAGAGGTAGTATTAATTCAGGAAAGCTTCAAAATGTGCTTTCTCTCTTCCTTCCTTTCCGAAGTGGGAACTCTAGTTTATTCATTATACATTTGAAATACAAAGAATAAAAATTAAGTTATAATTTTGCTTCCTCTTTTTTCCATTGAAAAGAGACTAGACTCAAAAGACTTAGTGTTAATTATATAGATTATTACAATTCTCAAATGTGTTTACTGATAACGGAACCAATAAATGAATGAATGTCTCCTTAAATACAAGAAAGTTCGACTTTCTAATTTTTCAGTAGGTATAGTTTTATATTCATAATATATTGTTATGTTTATATTTATAGTCTTTGTAAATGGCTCTTGTTGTGTTTTCGGGTTGCTCTGTGGTTCATAACATTTCTATTGGGTTCCCTCTTACTCGCCCTCGTAGAGAGTACCAGTACTGGGAGGTCCCTGTGTGTCCTTGCCACCTCTAGCAGTTCTGTGCTAGCGCACCGAACACTCGAACATTCCACTGGAACTTTTGCATTCAATGATCTGTGACTATGCAGAGACACTGTGTAACTATTAACAAGACCTTGCTAGGGAGTGCCCATGCTTGCTGTGATACCACTATTTAAGACTACCAGAGCCCTTACCCAACACAGGTTCTATTTAGTTCAAATTGAGTCAAAAGCAGCCAGAGAGCAGAAAAGAAATCTCAAAAGGGCAGTGTGTGTGTGTGTGTGTGTGTGTGTGTGTGTGTGTGTGTGTGTGTGTGTGTGTGTGCGCCTGTGTAGGCAAGGCAAAGGCCGAACAATCTTCTTGGCCTTGACCTGGTAGGGAGACTGTGAACTGATTATACGTGTTACAGTCTCCTCCTTATCCATATTCTTTGTTGTAAAGTACTCCTTCTCTCCCTGCTTTCTCCTTATACCAGCAGGAAGGCATTTTCCCCTGTAACTGGGATAGAGTTTATTGCCTCAGTTTACCCCAAGGCATAGCTCCTTGAATAGCCAACCCAGGTGGGCCAGAAATCAACCTATTTCCCAGAATGCTCTTTCCAACCAACCTTAGCTTCCCAGGGGTGTCTATGAGTTCCATAAGTAATTTCAAAATGTATACTTAGTTTTTAAAATTAATTTTTATTGGAGTATAGTTGACTTACAATGGTGTGTTAGTTTCTGCTGTACAGCAAAGTGAATCAGTCATACATATACATATATCCACTCTTTTTTAGATTCTGTTCCTGTATAGGTCATTACAGAGTATTGAGTAGAGTTCCCTGTGCTATACAGTAGGTTCTTACTAGTTATCTATTTTATATATAGTAGTGTGTATATGTCAATCCAAATCTCCCAATTTATCCCTCCCCCCCTTTCCCCCTTGATAACCATAAGTTTGTTTTCTACATCTGTGACTCTTTCTGTTTTGTAAATAGGTTCATTTGTATCATTTATAAAACCTAGTTTTTGATGTATATTCTGGATCATTCAGATAACCACCTTCTATTTTTGATGTCTTCATTTTATACAGTGGCTACAAATACAATGTCTACAGTGTTATTTTCAAAAGTGTTTACAATTGAGTTTTTTACTATACTCAAGTTGGCTTCAAGTGTCATCTAAAGTGATAGGGGTTGACTTTTATCTATGAGAGTTCTCGAAAAAATTGTTTTTCCTTGAGAATGAATCTTTACATTATTCAATCTTTGAGGACCTGGCTCAAATAATTTCTTTATTCTATTAATAGAAAGTAAGCATAGCTACTTAAGTCCTTTGCCCAAAGGCAGTGGCTGGTGTCTGGAAAAAGCCCGTGATTCACTAATTTTAGCCCCTTTTCCTGGACTTGAATTTTATTTTTGTTTTTGTTGAATGTACATGCAGTGAGATAGCATGCAGGGATGTCTCAGATTCCTTGATATAATATATAGCAGTCTCTAGTTGGGCTTTCAAATTTGCTATACCTACATGCTCACTTTTTTTTTTTTTTTTTTGGTACGTGGGCCTCTCACTGCCGCGGCCTCTCCCGTTGTGGTGCACAGGCTCCGGATGCGCAGGATGCACAGGCTCAGCGGCCATGGCCCACGGGCCCAGCCACTCCGCGGCATGTAGGATCCTCCCGGACCGGGGCATGAACCCGTGTCCCCTGCATCGGCAGGCGAACTCTCAACCACTGCGCGACCAGGGAAGCCCCTACATGCTCACTTTTGGTCTAAACTTCCACACCATTGCCCACCTCTCTGGATTAAGAAGGCACAGAAACTTCTGCCTGCAGTTATACATTTGTCCCCGAGTTTAATGAAGTAAAATTTTAAAAATTTACAAATGAGAAACTGAGTATAAGAAGTTCATTTTCATTATTTTTGATGACTGATTTCCTTCATGATGGTTTTATTTATCTTAGAACAAGCACATGGTTTCTGGAGCAGGTGACAATATAGATTGAATTGGCACAATTACACCTTTAGTTTTGAAATATTTACCCTCCCTTATTATTAAGATAAGCCTTCCAGCAAACAACCACTCCCCAAGAGAAAATCTTGCAATTTTCAGGGTTTTGTTCTGGGGGAACTTTGTAAACCATTGACTCAATACAGAATATGTTTCAGCACATAAAAAAAATGTTTTAATTTGTTTTAGAGTTAGATTTTAAAGTCTTAAAACACTTTAAAAAAATTAACTCCCTCTTTACTCAGTTAGTGACTTGGAAGTAGTGATAGCCATGAAAGAATTCAGTTCTTTTCAAGAGTATTCAGAAAATGTTTTCTTATTTCCTTGGAATTGCCTAAAGCATTGTTTTTCATAATTCGCAGAAGATTGGCTTTCAAAGGCATTCCGTTTCCAAATTCTTTTGTAAATTCCTAGAAAGACCTCTCTAAAAGTTTATTCATTTGTTTATTTATTCATTTATTTGTTCATTAAACATTTACTGAGCACCTGGTTTGTGACAGAGACTATGCCAAGAACTAGAGACAGGAAAAAAAAGATGCTTTTTGTCTAAGGAAAAAAAAATTGAATTTTAGTAGATTATCATATCTAATGTACTCCTGAACAGATGGAGAAACTGAGGTCCAGAGAAAGGTTACATGACTTAAATTAGAATTAAATTAAAAACAATTTATTTGATTCACAAAGGCAATTTGCATTGAAATACTTTGGAAGCACCAGTACTTCTCTTATATTGAGTTAGGAAGTTTTTTAATATTCTAAAATTAACAAATAGGGTCAGTGCCCAATTTCCTGGGTCAACGCCACAGTGGTGCCCTTTGTTCTTGGACCCAGTCCATAGTCTGGCTTGGCAACTGAAAGACCCAGTGACCTGAGTTTGGCAATTAGTGTAGGAGTTTTAGTGTCTACTGACTAAAAGTACTTTGTATACCTATTTGCTCAGATATTAGGGGTTAGCCTTTTGTTACAGAACATTACTACTTCTGTCAAACTCATTTTTCGCTATTTTGAATTATATATTTACATTCTTGAAATTTTAAATTAATAAGTCAGAAGTTTTTAGTAATTTTAACTATAAAAAGTTCTATCTGACTTTCTTATTGGTTTAAAAATAGATACAATCTTGAATTACAGTAAAAACATTGTCATTTAATGTGAATGTCCATAAACATGAACATTCTGGCCCCTGCTGGGAGCTCTAAGAACTACATCACCTGTACTATAAATTTTTCTAAGGGACTTCAGGTTAAACCTTGAATTCAATTTTATATATCTTCCTTCTTTTTTTATAACATCCCAGAATTTACTGATAAAATCCATAAGTAAGGCATTACTATTATTAAGAATCAAAATCTGTGTTAAATATTGGACATTTTTACATGTACAATGAATTTATATCCACTGTAATACAATCAAATATTCTACCTTAATTTTAAATATGAATAAATCTAATATTTTCCATCATCACTCAGACTCAGAGGAGAAATCCAATGAGAGAACAGGTGAAATTTATTTATTTATTTATTTATTTATATTGGGGTATAGTTGTTTTACAGTGTTGTGTTAGTTTGTACTGTACAGCGAAGTGGAGTTCCCTGTACTATAGAGCAGGTTCTTATTAGTTATCAGTTTTATACATATTAGTGTATATATGTCAATCCCAATCTCCCATTTCCCGCCCCCCCCCCCGCCCCACTCCACGCTGCTTTCCCCCCCTTGGTATCCATCGGTTTGGAGCACAGGTGAAATTTAAATACTTGATAAAATGTGGTAAAGACTCTGCTTAGAATTTCATTTCATCACATATTTATTTAACACTCACTGTTTGGTTGTGGGTAGGCGCTGAGTATATTTATGTACAACATTGCCCTACCCCTAGAGAGGAGTGGGTAATAGTTATAAACAGCACTTGAGCAAGTGCAAAGTTATGGAATAGAGTATGGACTAAGGGCCAAACCAACCGTTTCTTGGGTGTAGCTGGAATGGTAGGTACATGGGATACTTACTAGTACAAAGTGGAGAATAAATAGGAGACTGGAAACAAGATTATAAAACCTCCCCTCTCCAAAACCTATGAATAAATAAACACATTTGCCAGCCAGTAACTGTGAGCTCTCTGACTTTGGACAAATTAGGAAACCTTCATTTCCTCATCTGCAAAATGGAAATGTTAGTCAAGTTGTGAGGACTACATGAGATAATAGTGTAAAGTACCAAGAACAGTGCCTGGTGCCAAGTAAGTGCTTAATATATACTGAATATTAAAATCATTATCAATATCTAATAACAATAATACCAGTAGTGCCTAACAATATTCATATCACTAATACTGATTTGTATTAGATATATTTTTTAAATTGAAACTTTATAAATTTAACTTTTGTAAAGGGAGGGATAGGTATATATGATGTACTCAGAGGAAGATCTAAAGCAAAATGACTAGAAAACTAGAGAGAAAAAAGTGTGAAAAGGTCTGCCAAGCAAATGCTAACAAAAAGAAAGCTGGGGTCATGATATTAGTCAGACAGGATGACATTTAAGGCAGAAAGTATAATACAAGATGAAGGAGGAAATGTTATGATGGTAAAGGGTCTACAGAAAGGATATACCTTTCATAAATCTTAAATCACTGAATAATATTATACTAAAAATACATGAAGAAAAACTTCAGAACTACAAGAAAGATGATCAGAAACAAAATAGTAGTGGCCTAATTTAATTCACTTCATGAATCAAGCCATCAAAATTTGGTAAGGATGTATTTGAACAGTGAAGTCAGTGAGGTTGATGAAATAGATATCCTGTTAACTGAAAATCAATCTTATTTTTAAAAGCTCATGAAACATTTACCAAATTGACTATACATTGGCCTGCATACACACACACACACACACACACACACACACACACCCCTCAATTAATTCCAAAAATTAGAAATAATCCAGACCACATTTTCTGAAAACCATGAAATTTAACAAAAAAACGAATGACCAAAATAAAAATGAACATCTCCACTACTTGGAAATATGAAAACTATTTAAAACAACCTTTGGTATAAAGAGGAAATAAAACTGATAGTACAGAATGTGTACAAAATACTAATTAAAACATTACACACCAAAACCTGTAGAATATGACCGCTGTGTTCAGATAGTCATGGTTTCAAACATGAACACAAGAAAAAAGGAAAATAACATAGTATGTAACTCAAAAAAGTAGAAAATGAACTACAAAACAGACTGCAGATTAAACCTTAAAAAGCAGAAGAGAAATAAAAAGGTAAAATCAGAAACAGCAAAGCAGTAGAACTGATAATATGAACCTATGGCCTGTTTCCTTAAGGAGAAAAAAAAAACCCAATACACTAGCTAAGCCAGTCAATATTAGAAGTTCCAAAGAAGGCACAAATATTCTAAATCAGAAAGGAGAAAGAGAAATGATATACAGACTCCGTGAGAGAATTAAAGAATTAAAAGAGTATACTGCAAAATTATTATGCAAATAAATTTGAAGACCTGTGTGAAATTAATATATAGATTGTCTAGAAAAAAACACAAACAAGGAAGAAAATGGAATAATTACCAGAGAGCTACTCTCTGAAAAGCACCAGTGTATAGATGATTCTTCAAATGACATACAGTATTTTTCAAAATAGTGTTTTGAGATAGGCATTTTTTTTACTGAAATAGAATACTATAGAGTGCATACTCATAGAGCAAGTATTACTATTTGAAACTTTTGTTACAGTGCATGTGTTTATGCCAGATCTTCTTTTAAAGATGCATTTCTTACTCTGGGTCACAATAAAAATACCCTGAAAGCCACTGTTCTAGAATTTTAGTAAATTAAAGAGTAAAAATAAATTCAGAAAGCTTACCAAAAAATTTAAATTTAATTTAAATTTAATGTGGATGCTAACACCAAAAAATTTAAATTTAATTTAAATTTAATTTAAATTTAAATTTAATGTGGATGCTAACACCTGGCAATGAAAGCAAGAAAAGAAAACTGACCCAAAATTTTAAATTAAATATTAGCAAGTAGAATTCTGCAGTACATTGAAAGAACAATATACTGTAATGAAGACCAGTCATTCCAGCAGTGCAAACAAGGTTCAATATCTGAAATCTCTTTCAACATATTATTAGGTATTTAGAAAGGGGGGGAAAAAACAAGATCATCTTAATTTATTCCTGTAAAGCCCTTGATAGAGTTTAAATAGGAGTCCTTTAATTAGGACCATTCCTTATTTAAAAACTTTCAGTAAAATACTAGTAGATGGATATTTTCTTGAAGTGATAAACCAGCATTAATGCTAATGATGAAACACTGTGCATATTCTCATTAAAATCAGAAGTATGCTAAAGATACCCTCAGCCGTAACTATTACCTGTTACTTTTCTGGAATTATTAGCCAACACAAATACACAAGATAATGGAATAAGGCATACATATAGGACAAGAAAAGGCAAAGTTGTCATTATTTTTGCAGGTGGTATAATTTAATGCCTATAAAATATAAATAATTGACAAAAATATGTATATGAAATTCAGTAAGGTGGTATATTACAAAACTAATGCACTCTGAAATCATAGATTTTCTTTATACAAAAAGTAGTCAATTAGAAAATATAATGAACAAAAAAGATGCCATTCAAAATAACAGCCAAAACTAAGCCAAGGCAAGTGAAAACACCCAAGGAGAGACTTCAGCTAGAAGTATGCAGGCCCTACCTTGCTAGTTCTTAACGCTGACTGGGGTTAAGCTCTTAATAAATACAGAGCTCCTGTGCTCTACACCAAACCAGTTAAGCCTTTGCTGATGGGGCCTAAACATCTGTATTTTTTTAAACTGTCTAAGTGATTTTAATGTACAACCAGGGTAAAAAACCACTGCTCCATATGAAGAAAATATTACAACTCAAATAATAAATGGAAAGACATACCCTGTTCTTGAATAGGAAGACTCAATGATGTATAAATGTCGTTCTCTTTAGTCTATAAGTGCAAAGTAATTTCCAATTAAAACATCAGTTAATTTTTAAATGTAACAAATATTTCAGAATAGCTAGGTAAATGTTGATAAGAAAGAGGAATGAGAGGGAATTAGCACTAATGGATATGAAAACATTTTAAGGACCGGTAATTTAAAATAGCACAGTATTTATAGAAGAATAAAAAGAGAAGTGAAACAGAAAAAAAGAATGAAAAATAGACACCAGCATGTAAGAAAACTACTTAAGTGATAAAAGTGTCATTTTAAGTTAGGCCATTAAATAGATGGATTATGTATTGGCATTGGGACAGATATAGCCACATGGACCCCCGGCCACTAGATTGTAATCTCCAGGAAGATAGGAACAATTTCATATTCATCAAAAATTTAAATCTCAAAAATGAAACAGTATGAGAGTAAAATGTGAGTGTTTTTTAAATACCATAATGTAAATTTTGGACTGGATATCATATAGTCCAAGGATGTGTAGGTCCATGAGTTAGTTTGAGGTTTTCTTTGCCATGATGAAATTTAAAATTAGCTAGGCCTGTTTATCAATCTTTTCTATTGTAACTTGGTAAATGTGCCCAGATAAAAGTTTAAATTTCAGCATGGCAAAGAAAACATCAAACAAATTCATGCACAATACAAAATATTTTCCAATTTTCTTGTGATTATTTCTTTGACCTCTTGATTATTTACAAGTATGTTGTTCAGTTTCCAAATATTTGGAGATTTTCTAAATATATTTTTGTTACTGATTTCTAGTTTAATTCTATTCTAATCAGAGAACATACTCTGTATGATTGCAATCCTTTTTCATTCTTTGAAGCTGGTTTTATGGCCTAGCAGATGGTTTATCTGGATGAATGTTTCAGGAGCACTTGAAAAGAATGTGTATCCTGTTGTTGTTGAGTTTAGGGTTCAAGGTGTCAATTAGGTCAAGTAGGTTGTTTAAGTTATGTATAACCTTACTTATTTTCTATCTACTTACTCTGTCAATTACTAGGAGAGGAGTCTTGAAGTTCTGTCAATTTTTGCTTCATGTATTTCGAAGCTCTGTAATTGGATGAAATACATATCTACAATAGTTATGCTTTCGTGATTAATTAAATTGACTTTTTTTGTGGTTATGAAATGTCCCTCTTTATATCTGGTAATATTCCCTGTCCTGAAATCTGCTTTGCCTGGTATTAATATAGCCACTCCAGGTTTCTTAGGATCAGTGTTTGCATGGTGTATCTTTTCCCATCCATTTACTTTCAACCTATCTGTGTCTTTATTTTTAAAGTGGGTTTCTTGGGAGTTCCCTGGTGGTCTAGTGGTTAGGATTTGGTGCTTTCACTGCCATGGCCTGGGTTCAATCCCTGGTCGGGGAACTGAAATCCTGTAAGCCATGTGGTGCAGCCAAAAAGAAAAGAAAAAGAAAAACATTACAAAAATAAAATAAAGTGGGTTTCTTGTAGACCAGATATAATTTGGTCTTGCTTTTTAAATCTAATCTTGCAACCTTAGCCTTCTATTGGGAATATTTAGATTATTTACATTTAATGCAGCTATCAATATGGTTTAAGTCTAGCACGTTGCTATTTGTTTTCTATTTGTCACACCTGTTCTTTGTTCCATTTTTCTTCTTTTTCCATCTTCTTTCATACTAAGTATTTTTTAGTGATTTATTCATTATGCCTGATTGTTTCATTTATGTAGTGGTTGCTCTAGAGTTACATAATATGCATCTTTAACTTATCACAGTCTACCTTCCAATTAATTATATTTTACTGCTTAATGTATAATGTAAGAACCTCATAACAATGTACTTCCATTTCTCCTGTCCCATCCAGTTGTGTAGTTGCTGTCATGCATTTTACCTCTACCCGTGTTATATATTCCCTAATACATTGTTACTATTTTTGCCTTTAACAATTAATTTTATTTAAAAAGTCTTTATGTCTATGCATATATTTATTAATTCCAGCACTCTTCATTCCCTTGTGTAGACCAGGATTTCTCACACTCAGCACTATTAACCCTTTGGGCTGGATAGTTCTTTGCTGTGGGTGGCTGTCCTATGCATTGTGGGATGTTTAGCAGCAGCCCTGGCTCTACTTATTAGATGCCAATAATAACTCTCCCCCAAGTCATGCTAACCAAAAATGTCTCCAGACATTGGCAGATGTTACCCAGGGGACAAAACTGTCAACAGTTGAGAATCACTGGTGTAGATTGAAGTTTCTATATGAAATCATTTTCCTTCAGCGTGAAAACATTTTTTGAACATTTGTTTTACTTCAGGACTGTTGGTGAAACAGTCTTTCAGGGTTTTTTTGTCTCAAAAAAAGGCATTTTTCACTTTTATTCTTGAGGGATATTTTCACTGGGTGTAAAATTCTCTATTACCATTATTTTCCTTCAAGTATTTTAAAGATGTCCTTTTATTGTCCTCTACATTGCATTGTTTCTGATAGACATCAGTGGTAATATTTATCATTGTTCTTGTATGTAGTATGTCTTTTTCTTTGACTACTTTTAAGACATTTTCTTTATCATTGGTTCTCAGCAGTTTTAATATGGTGTGCCTTGATGTGGTTTTCTTTCTGTTAATTCTGCCTGTGGTTCATTGGCTTTTCTGGATTTGGGGGTTTAGAGCTTTCATCAGTTTTGGAAAAAGTCTAACCATTATTACTCATATATTTTTTCTTCCCTATTCCTTTCTAGGACTGTAATTGTACATATATTAATTAGACAATTTGATGTTGTCCCACAGGTCACAGAGGCTCTGTTAATGTATTTTTCACTCTCTTTTTCTCTGTGTGCCTCAGTTTTGACAGCTGTTTGCTATCTTTCTGGATCATTGATTTTTTTTTTCTGCAGTGTCTAATCATCTATTAATCTCCTCAAATGACATTTTCATTTCAGATATTGTATTTCATCCCTAGAAAATCCATTTGGTTTTTTTTTATATCTTCCATTTCTTTCCTTATTATGTTCATGTTTTCTTTTAAAACTTTGAGCATATTTATAATGACTTTTAAAATTCTTATCTCCAAATTCCATCATCCATGTCTTTTTTGTGTGTGTCTATTATATGGATTGTTTTTTTCTCCTCATTTTAAGTCACATTTTCATGCACATTTGTATGTCTGCTAATTTTTTATTGGGTGTAGGGAATTGTAAATGCTATGTTATAGAGTGTCTAAATATCATTGTCTTTCTTTAATGGGTGTTGAAGTTGGTTTAGACAAGCAGGTAAGTTACTTGTAGATCAGCTTGATGTTTTTGAGGCTGACTTTCAAGTTGGCTAGGGTGGGTCTACAGTAGCCTTTAGTCCAGGCCTAGTTTAATCTAATTAGGAACATATGACCTATTTGAGGTCATTTAATGCCCTGGATACTCAACAAGCCTTCTACTCTGGCTGGTCAGAACTTGGAGCCCTTTGTGACCTTGCAGAAATGTTCAACTTACAGTTCCCTGGTTGTTCTTTGCCTGGCCCATAAAGTTTAACTCTATTTATTTGCAGCCTGTTTCAGATTCAAGGGAACCCTGTGCAGATTTCTGGAGTCTTCCTTTGAATAGCTCCCTCCTCTCTGGCACCCCACCCCACAACATCCAGCGTCCTCTGCCTCCCCTGTTTCTGATATCTGTTTCCCCAACTTAGCAAGATTATTGTACTTGGCTTGGCTTCACTTCTCCGTATTGTGATCCAAAATGTGCCTCCAGGGCAATTTTATGGATCATTCATTTGTTTCCCTTCTCTTAGGGATCACAGTCTTATTCTGTCTGTGTCCAGTTTCTGAAAGAGTTGTTTTGTATATTTTATCCTGTTTTCTAATTGTTTACAGCAGGAAGGCAAGTACAGTACCAGATAACAAATGTGGCCTGATGTAGAAGTCCCCTTGGAAGACAGACATTACAAAGAGGGGGAAATGAAACACTTATGAGGGGAAGAAGGCTAAATTTCTCTTACCTTCAGTTACCCTTAAGAATAAGAAAAAAGTTAACAACCCATTAGAAAAATGACAAAAAAGAAATACAAATTTCCAATAAACCCATGAAAAGATGTTCAGCCCCACTCATAAGTAAGAATAACATCAAAATGTCAGTGAAATACCATTTCTCATTCAAGTGCTAGAATAGCAATGGAAAATAACCCCCTCTCTCCCTCTTGGTGGGGGTGTAAATGTTAATTTTTATCCACTTTGTAGGGCATTTTGACATTCTCTTTCAAAATTTTAAATGTGCCATGCCCTTTGACCCAGCAATTATGTTTTCTAGGATTTTCCCCTCAGATCAACTTGCACAAACTCTCAAAAATATTTGTAGAGTATATAATATTGAAAAGTTGAAAATCCCTACATGTCCAATAATTAAAAATAAATTAAATAAATTGTAGTATATCCAGGCAAATCTATGTGTATATACTGATGTAGAAAGATGAATATAATATACTAAGTAGAAAAAGCAAAATTTAGAACAGATTTTATAACTATGAAAAAAAGAAAAGTTACATTTAATATATGTATGCTTTCTCCATAGATATTTCATCTAATCCTATGACTTTAATATTAAATATTTGCTGATGTTTGCTCCAGACTCATATTCAACAGTCTGTTACAGCCCTTTTGGATAGTTGATACGAATTTCTAATTTAACATGCCCAGTTACCAATACTCTCCTCCCCACCCAGTCCTCTCCATTTCACTACATGGCACCATCACTCAACCACTTGCTCATGTCAAACATCTGGGACTCGAGGAATTTTTCTTGATAAGTTCCCAGCTCCACACTGTTCAATGGCAATAAAGGAGTCAGAAAGCTGGAAGGTTAATAGACTATTTCTTGGTTGAGGGATAATAAAATAGCTACCACTTTTTTTAGCAATAAATTAGTCACTGAATCAGATACTTCATATACATTATTTCATTAATCCTCACTACATCTATAAGGCAAGTGTTATTTCTCCATTTTATAACTAGAGTTTAAGATTTCAGGTGATAATGCTTTAATGAAAAGTGAGGGGTATGTGTGTGTTAGTGTGTTTATGTAGAAATCCTCTCATGTTTCTCTTTCTTTGTTGCAGCCCATAGGTCCTGCCAGAAGACAGTTACCAGGTACTATAGATATCCTGAGAACACCAATATGGTCCCAAGGAAGGTGCTAGTGGAAGCATATCAGGCACTTCCTGTGAGGTGCTGATTCTCACAGCTGGTGTGTGCAGATAGGCCTCAGATCTCACTCTTAACCATTTCAAATTCTGTGATTCAGAATTCATTCTTCCTCAGTTATATAAAAAGTTGTCCTTCTTCCTCAGTTATATAAAAATATCAGCTGGCTCTATGTGTAGAAGGATGTCATTTTTTAAAAAATAAATGTATTCAGCATGACATTATTTAGTCAGCAGAGTTGCAAGCGAGTTTTGAAAATTAATTTCATCAGATGCTGTGCTAAGTACCACTAACAAAAAAAAGTAATAAAGACGTGATGCCCCTGATGACCTCACATTCCAGTGGGGAAGACAGACTTGTAAACAGATATGTTAAAGTAGAAGGTGGTAAGTGCTCTTCTGAAGCTTGAGCAAAGAGCTGTCAGTGCAAAAGCACAGAGAGTCAAGAAGGTTTAACAGAATAGGTGACATTTGAGCTAGATCTTGAAGGATGGGCAAGGATTTGCCAGATGAATGAGATGATCTCTATATAAAGTGCCTAGTACAGGGCCAGGCAGTTGGGAGGACCCAATAAATCGTAACGTCTAGTTCCAGTCAGAAAAGTGTCCCAGGCAGAGGACACAGGTCAGTTCAATTCAAGAAGCATTATTGAGTACTTTGTATATGTCGGGCACCGTTCCAGACTTCTTAGCCCTTTGTGCCAGGCACATCCCGTGAAGACAAATAATTACACAAGAGTCTGGTGTGAGCCATGTCCAGATCTACTATTTATAGACTTTGCTCTCAAGTTGGAGCAGGGATGTTTGTTTTAACACCACTGACACGTTCCATCTTGATTGCAGCCCCCTACGGCAACACTGACAGCGCTGAGACATAAGCGGCTAACGGCTGTTCCAGGCCCAATTTCATGAAGGCAGTCATGACAGTCTAGTCTGGCTCCCCCCTTGTGTTCTGGGCCACTTCGATCTGTACTTGGATCGGGTAACAGCTCTTCCTCATAGCATGGATGGAAGAGTCCAGATGCCTGCATTTCTGTCCCAGCTCATTGGCCCCATGGGCTCCACCTGCCCTCTCTTCAATAAGCCCCTTTATCATACCCAATCCTCAAATCTTGATGCTTTATTCTTCAGAGCAGAGTATGGAATAGTATAGAATAAACAGGATCTACACTGTTATTTGTTATACTAAACACAGAATGTATACATTTCCACATCTAAAACAGAATATTTCTAAACTTAAGGAACATTCTGTAACTGTTTTCAATGGCTGTTTTACTAGCATAGATTACAGACAATGGAAGGAATGTGCCAGCTGTTTCACAAACGTTTTACTTAATTCTCACAATTCTATGAGATAGGAATTATTATAACTGTTATACAAACTAAGAAACCAAGCCACAGAATATTTAACTTATGAAAGACTAAAAATAGTAACGCTTGGATTTGAAATCAGTTCTATCCAACTCCAACCCCGCTTTCTTTTCCCTATAGCAGTGTCCAGTTTTAATGCTACCATTTATTGTGTTTCTACTACTTGCCAGACACAATGTGAGGTGCTCAAATACATTCTCTCTAACATGCATGAATTTTTTAAAAATATAACACTAAGTACCTTGCTAAAACAGCCAGCATATTATAGCTCTCAACTTCAAGCCTAGGTCTGATACTCAAACACCACTGGTTCTCAAACCTGGGAGTGCATTGGAATAAAATGGGGAACTTAAAAAAAAAGCCCTACCCCCCCATTCTAATTTAATTGGTCTGGAATAGAGCCCAGGTGACTTTAATGTGCTGTCTGCTTTGAGACCATAACTCTCAAAAGTGAATAGGAAGCTTGAGGTAAGGCATGCTTTCATTTATCAGGGTAAATTGGTGGGAAATGTGTCTGGTGGACTATTTTTAAAGTGAGTGTATTTCCTAGAAAGTACTAAATAACACTGAGGAAGGAATGTGAGCTTTGGAGTAAGAGAGACCAACTTTGAACCTTAGCTTTGATACTTTCTTGCTGAGTGGCCCTTGGCAAGTTATTTAGCATTTTGTCAAGTACTGATTCTGAAAGAAGTAAAAGGTGTCTTTGAGAAGAGGATTCTATCTTGGAACAAATGGAGTGAACGCTGCCTCTGGTAGCCTAGTACTGGGGGGCAGTCTGCACACAGTGCCTTGAGAAGGCCCTCTCTGCCTCCCGTGCCCCCTGCCGATCGCTCCCCAAGCCAGCAGGGATGATTCCTTAACTGTCAGGCCACATGGCATTGTTGAGAGGTGACCAGGAAGGGAGGATTCCCTTTTAGCCTCAGATGCCAGGGTATGGTATGTATGCTTAGGTGGGAGGGAAAGGGGAAGAATATTTTTAATGTTTTATATTAGATCTGAAATATATTTTACAATAGAAACAATGCCTGGATGGTAATTAGGCTTCCTGGTTATTCACTTAAAGCTTATTCGTAATTTTGCCAGAAATAGACTATATTTTATATACAAATAGCACTGTACTTCAATAACCTTTTGGGGCCAATAGGCTTTGAAGAATTAGTGTGTAAACATAGCCATCATTTACAACATTATTTCTATGAGAAATATGGGTCTCTACTTGGGACTCAAAGAAACTGCTTCTTTCCTCTCTAACTCAGCTTAACAAATATTATGCCCATTGGTCATCTAGCGAGAGGGAACGAAGCAGCTCAAAGAATGCTGTTTTGCCTTCCAGAGTTTAGCAGAACTCTTTTAGCTACTGATTATAAGATCACAACATACTTGAGGTCAGGGCCCATTTCTTTCCTTCATTTGTATCCCGTTTCCTCCCAAGCAACCTAGCATGTAATATGAGCATATAGTGTACGTTAACATATACATAGGTTAGATTTGAAATCAGTAGTGATCTCACTGTCAGTGGCAGACAGGACACTGGTGGTCCATTACCCTGCAGTGACAAAATGTTCCTCAAATGATCACACTGTTTCCTGGAATTGGGTGCCTTTTAATGACAAGAATTTAGGAGACTTCGTGGCTGTTACAGTGGAAATTATAAGAGCTGTGGGGTGGTTCTGATTGCACTGGAAAGCTTATTTAAAGGAAGTGACAGAATCAGAAATTTACATTTTTAATTCTGGGCACTGTCAGAGAATCAAAAATCTTCCTTGACTACCTAAAGAAAGTCTTATTTCAGTGGGGCTGAGGTACGTAAAAGACAAACCTAAGTTTGATTCTGCAACTTTATGCAGGCTTTCTAGGCATTGATTAGGAGAGTGGGATCCTGAGAACGGGAATACTTGGATAAGTTCTAACAAATCCAGCTGCCTTGAATCGCCAAATCCCACTGAGTCTTAATTGTCAATAGAAGCAATCCTTCCTCCTCTGTCTGATAATCTTAGTCTCTCTCTGCCTTATAACCTGCTTTAATATTACCTGAGGTAGTCGATTTGTCAGAGTTTAAGGAATCTCCTCAAGGTCAAGCTCACTGCTTCTCATGGCTTCCAGACCCAGGCCTATTCCATAATTAGATTCAGATACTGAAGACTTCAGGGAAGAAAAGGAAAAGAAAAAATATATATGCCTGATGATTATAGTCCTTATTTCTACACAGTTTATGGGCCATAGTTGGTATTTGCAAGTCCCTTCGTCCACTACCTTTCCCCTGTTCCCTTTGTCTTCAGATAATACTTTAGCTAGTTGTGATTGTCAGTTAGGGTGACCTAAACTTCCATCCCTGAAAAAGCTGAACCATTAATGGTTCTTGCTTGGCTTGGGTTGCTCTAATCTAGTAGATTTTACCATGGACATGGGAGTACTAAGAGTTGCCCAGAAAATCCCTGGGCTTCCAGACATAGTCCTCCCTCCCTTTGCTGTGTAGTACTAACCCTTCTCCTACTTTATGATTAGAATTAATTGCCCCAGCCAATACAGTAATCCCCTTTTTTGCTTGCTGGTTCGGTGGCATGAAGAACTCAAGTGGCTGATGTGGCAGTCTCAGCTCCCATTCAGTGGAACTCTTCTGGTGTTTCCTAGAAGAAGTATTCCTCCCTTGGAAGCTAAGAGCATAACATTGTGGGGCTGGAGTTATGTGATTAGGTCATTAGCAGTTATAATGAAGGGGCCACAACTCATTATAATTCTATATTATAACTAGCCTGGCTATGGGAGAAATAGCATTATATATTGGTTGCTGGCTTAGAGAATTCAGTATAACTTGGAGGACAGCTCCCCAGTCCCACAAGTGGTAACATACGTGTGTTGTCAATAGATCATTCCACCATTCTATCAAGGCAGCTTCTCCCTATGGACGTGAAACCATGTCTTCAATTCTTATTCTTTTTTTTAAAAAAAAATTTATTTATTTTTGGCTGTGTTGGGTCTTCGCCGCTGGGCGTGGGCCCTCTCTAGTTGCCGCGAGGGGGGGCCAGTCTCCGTTGTGGTGCGCGGGCCTCTCATTGCCGTGGCCTCTCCCGTTGCGGAGCACGGGCTCTAGGCACGCGGGCCCCAGTAGTTGTGGCACGTGGGCTCAGCAGTCGTGGCTCACGGGCTCTAGAGTGCAGGCACAGCAGCTGTGGCGCACGGGCTCAGTTGCTCCGCGGCATGTGGGATCCTCCCGGACCAGGGCTTGAACCCATGTCCCCTGCATTGGCAGGCGGATTCCCAACCACTGTGCCACCAAGGAAGCCCCCAATTCTTACTCTTTTAATGGAGTTCCTTAGTCAAAAGAAATATTTTATGGGGCTCTAGGAAAGTAAACAAAGCAGTTTACTCTAGCAGAAACACTATAGGCAGAGAAGGCAAATCCAAATCCACGTGGTGTCTTTCCTCCATGACAATAGAGGTTCAGTGTAATCCGTCTGCCATTAGGTGGCTGACAAGTCCTAGAACTGATGCCATTTTAGGAGCTCAATGTGGATTTCTGATGTTGATGAGAGTAAGTAGCCAGATCAGCCTGGGTGAAGGGAAGCCTATATTCCTGAGCCCACACTCTTGCCAGGCCCATTACCAAGCACCAGGGTGACTGATATCCACAAGATTGGTCATACTGTTTACTTGATTACTGAGGATCTTTTTCAACGGATACCTTTTAGTAAGCTTCTTTATACGACACAAATATCCTCACGCTGCCCACTCTGAGAGGTCCATCCGTATAACTCTGCTTCAGACTTCCTTTTAACCAATCTCCTAATCCTGTTTCTTCAAGCCCCTGACTCCTTAGCCGATGTAGATTTCTACTTCTGTCCATCTCTCTGCCAAGCAGAGTAGACAGTCAGGTTTTGTTGTTTGTTTTTGCGGCACGCGGGCCTCTCACTGTTGTGGCCTCTCGCGTTGCGGAGCACAGGTTCTGGACGCGCAGGCTCAGCAGCCATGGCTCATGGGCCCAGCCGCTCCGCGGCATGTGGGATCCTCCCAGACCGGGGCACGAACCCGCGTCTCCTGCATCGGCAGGCGGACTCTCAACCACTGCGCCACCAGGGAAGCCCAACAGTCAGGTTTTAATATCTACATCATGAAATCTTCTACCCTGAGGTGTTGCCACCTTCTCAGGGGCAGCCTCAGAGCAGGCTGTACGGTGTGAAAGCAATAAGCCTCTATACCCTTTCTAGTCTGAATGGAACAAACTTCTATCTTGTTCTCATTGCTTAAATCCCTCCTCTTCCTTCCTTCTCTAGGGTTCCTAGCATAATCTTTTCTATAAAACATAAGAGGAAATTTTTAAACCTCAGATAGCTTAAGTTTGCCCCATGCAAAAAATTCCCCAAGTTAAAAAAAATAAATAAGAATCTGGCTATCTGCTTGAATAGTTGGAGAAGAAAAAAATTACAAAGAAAATAATAAAAATAATATCTCAGAAACTATCCTATACATAATTCTTTGTTTTTTAAAGCTCTTTCAAATACTTTATCTTATTTGAACCTCACTGAAACACTGTGAAGTAGATATAGCCAATATTGTACTCATTTAAAGATCACAGAACTAAAAGTGTAGAAGGAGAAAAGTGGCTTTGCCCATACTACCTAAGAATATAAGCAGGGACCAGGAACTTGCCTCCCAGTACAATAATAGGAGAATGAATGCACAAACCCCATGGTCATGATATGTCTTGGGAGCTCTGATTTATGAAGTGGAGGAAGAGAGGTGTTTATTGAAGGGAGAAAGATGAAGAAGCAGAGCACTCAGGAACCGGTGACCCCAGCGCAGTGAGTAGAAGGTAAGAGTCAGAGTCAGGCTTTCCAGAGAATCCTGGTGTAAGAACAATTCCCATATGTGTGATTTTATTTTTGTCCTTTTTCTTAGTATAATAGCAGGAGATTTTTACAGATGAACAACAGGCAAGGACATAAAAAGCATACTCAAGCCCAAAGAAATATTTCAAATGTATCAAAACAGCCGGGGTGGGGAACATAGGACAGAACAACTTAACATTCCAAAAATACATTTGATTCTGATATGATGTTGTATAAGCTCATAAAGCCCAAAGAGGAAAGATAAAAAAATGAATGTCATGTTAGTATGGATTAGAAATTTCTCTTTTCAGCAAAACTGAGTCTTAGCTAACCAAATCAAGTGAATAGTTTATTTTAAAGTCAGTTTAAGTTCCTGAGATTTTGCTTGGCCTCCTCATTTTGTGTGTTTTAGATACTTTTATTTGTTGTGACAGAAAACTCCACTTGTATAAACAGGCCCAAGAACTGGGCAGATGTCTTTATTTCCCGGTAATCCCAGCTCTGTGACCTAAAACAAGTCATTTAAACTCTGTGGGCTAAAGGCCTGTTTCATCAGTTATGAAATAAAGAGAGAATGCTAGATGCTCTCTAAGCCTTCTTCCAGCTTTCAAACTCAATTATCCTGTGAAAATTGTAATTATCCTTACACAGGCCCTGACTTGGGTTCTTGAGTTTAAAAATAAAAAGATAGGCTCCAGCAGGGGTCACTATAGTCCCATCGAGTTCTAAGTCTGAATCTCTTTAATGTAGTTTATTCTGGACATCACATCTACCCTTTGTCTTGATTTTCTGTTTGAGGCCACACAGACCCTCTCTGCACCCAGGTATTATCTCAAGTGATCTTCAAATGTATTCAGAAAACCCACTGCAAGTGTTTTCTTCTTCTGTTTCTTTTCCTTCATTGTATTTAATTTTCCAGTCACAGGAGATCATTTACCTCCATTGATGTAGAGGTCCTTCAGGAGAATTTATTTTATTTTAATTAGCTATGTCAGATTTTTCACCTCTTAAAATTGTGATGAATTTAAAATAGTATATATTTCTTTAAATATATGAGATTATATTAAAACAAAGCACAAAATTCAATCCTATTTTTTAAAATCTATGAACACCTAAGAAAATGCATTCACCTTCTCTAGAATCCACCCATCCCTGAGAATTCTAGAAGTCTATTCATTGGTTATACTCCCCCATAGTTATTTTGCTATATACATAAAAGGACGAGTTCATGTATCCAAGAGTAGGGTAAGAATTTCAATGACAGCTCTAATTTCAAGTACCCTGTCCATTGTCAGATTATACCATATGTTTTTGCTCTGAAAACGTAGTGACTGTACATATAACATAGAGAGTCAGAGATCAATCACTGTGTCTGAGATGCTGAAAGGCAGGCATCCAACAATGTCAGTGTTACTCCCAGAAAGTTTTGCGATTAAGTCCTTAGTCTTAAATCCTAAATATTAGGACTCTTTAGAGCTATGATTCAAGTTAGGACTACTCCAGAGGGGTTGAGTCTTCCCTAAGGCCTCTCCCCAAACTCTATGCAAAACCTGACAATGGCTCCATTGTGCCAGGAACCAAAGAAAGCTAACTTCTTATACCATGAAACGCAATGTCTCTGGTCCGTTGGCATGATGTATGTGGCACCCTTATCACGACACTGCTTAGCCCAAAATAGTTCTTACAAATGTATGGTAGGCACATTTAACCTCATCTCCCATTTCGCTTCTCATACATACCTGCCTGCCTCTTTGAGAAAGATTGACATTGTGCCTCTCAGGGGCAGCGCTAGCTACTGCTGCCATTTCCAATATTATTATTCTAAAGTCCTAGTCTAGGCAGATCATTGTGTTTCTTTCCCCCTGTTACTAAGTAAGGAAAGCCTTCCGTAGTCTCCTTCCACAGTGAATCAGGGATGACCTGGTGACAAATACAGTGAAAGTCATGGTATGTGACTTCTGCTACAAGGTCATGGAAGGCATTACAGCTTCTACCTGGGTCTCCTGGATTGCTCGCTGTGGGGAAGCCAGCTGCCATTCCTCAAGCAGCGCTGTGGGGAGGAACTGAGGTCTCCTGACAACAGCCAGTACCAACTTGCTGACCACATTAGTGAGCCATCTTGGAAGCAATTCTTCCCAAGTGGATTGAGTCCACTGTCCTCTCCAGACTTCTGCAGGGCAGCCTTCTTCTCTCCACTTGCATATAACCTCAGACTACCACCTTGGTTCTGATTTTACATGATCATACTTATTTAGCTGCCACAGCTAACTGATAAAATTCACTCCGGAGGAGTTCCAGCCTGGGTCAAGTGTGTACCTCTTGTCCAGTCATCCGTGGCCTGGGTTGGAGGTACATAGTATAGATAAGGCTGGGATGCAAAGGTAGAAGGCAGTTCCCAGGGAAAGGTGTGTGAGCTGAACAGGTCCTGCAAAGGGTTTCTACCAGTGTGCCATCCAACTTCTCTCCTAGCACTAGCACTTCCCTTAGCATAGTATTGTACTCAGCACACTATAATCTCATTGCCTGCTTGATTTTAGGAATACACTCTAGCCCATAGGAATATACTCTGTCCTACTGCAGATGTATCCCCAGCATCTAGCACAGTACCTGGCACATATTAAAAATAAAAATAGGGCTTCCCTGGTGGCGCAGTGGTTGAGAGTCCACCTGCTGATGCAGGGGACACGGGTTCGTGCCCCGGTCCGGGAAGATCCCACATGCCGCAGAGCGGCTGGGCCCGTGAGCCAAGGCCGCTGAGCCTGAGCGTCCGGAGCCTGTGCTCCACAACGGGAGAGGCCACAACAGTGAGAGGCCCGCGTACCGCAGAAAAAAAAACAAAAACAAAATAAATAAATAAAATAAAAATAAAATTAGTAGGTAAAAATAAAATTGTGTCATAAAGATATATCCTCTGTGAAAAGACTTGGGTATTTTTACTGTACAGTTGCTACCACATTGGTAGAAGAACCACCCACATAATTGAGAACTGAGTTTTTGCCTAGTATTTCCAAGTATAGAAAATGCCTATGAAAATTCAACCATGTATTACGTTTAAAAAGAAATCTTTTAATGTGTAGATCAGATAACCTCTCAGTGGTGTACGTTTGCATTCAGGGATGGAAATAGAAATTCATTTTAAGTTTAGTTCTAAAAGACTAAAAAATTATTAGCAGAATTTCCAGTTTGACATCTTATATATGAATTTATTTCAGAAAGTCTGTTATCTCACCGGAATCCTAATGCTGTGATATTTTGATAACAATTCAAAGGAATTTATTCAAGCTGTACTGAAATATGTCACAAGTGACCTATTTATCAAGGTAAGAAACTGTTTCTGTCTCTTAAAGTAAAAGATAATTTATTTTTATCAAACTAGTAGAGTTTATCCTCTTTTATTAAAAAAAATCACGAATGGCCCAAGTGAAACCATTTTAAGGACTAAAGAGGCCATAACGTATATTGGTGATTACAACAGCCTAATCGATGGTGTAAACTATGTCTCTTAAAATTCTAGAGGCCAAATGTTTTTTGTACCAGACTATCCCTATGATCCCTTTCGACTACGCAATTTCATGATTCTAATAATAAATGCAAATATAAATATATTCCATAAATTTATTGTCATAATTTATTTTATAGCTTATGTGTTTTTGAATAATTTTCATAAACCAATATAAATACGCTTAAAATTCTGGGTTTCTAAAATGGTTTTTAATACCTGACAGAATATGATTTTGAAGTAATAACATATTCATCATGGAAAATTATAAAATATAGAAAGTACAACAATAAAATAAAAACCATTCATAATTCCTTCATTTAGGAATAATTACTGTTAACATTTTGGTTTATCTACTCAGTAAATAACTAAAACTAACTGACTACAATGTGAATATTTTCCCAAGTCACTAAATATTTTTATACATGATTATTTAATGACTATATATATTATATCATATTACTATTTGACTATTTAATCAATAATCTACTGTAAGACATTTAGGTTCTTTGAAATTTCTGTCATAATAGCATTTCAAAACATATCCTTGATGGTAAATCATTTTGTAAATACACACACATATATTTTTAATAAATACATTTTTAAGAATTAGAATCATTTTTCCAAATTATCCTTTAGAAAGGTATGTTGATTTAGGTGTCTAGCAGGAATATTCAGAAGCGGCTGTGTCCTCCAAATCCTTGACAACCCAGAGTAATAGCCTTTTAAGAACTCATTGTCTGTCTGATCTATAAAAATGTTTTCTCCTTGTTCCGGAGATAGCGCTGTACCTGATCAGAGGAGAGGATTGGCTGTTAAAAGCAGAATTCTATTGTCTAATTGTAACTTCTGTGAATAGAATTTCACTTACATTGGGCTCATTGCTAGAAAGGCTTTGTTGTCGATTTTTCATTTTTAAGACTATAATAATGTCTCTATTCATAAAGATGATGCTCTTCTGGATCACACATCTACAGAAACCTCAAACCATAGGTAGAAATATATATATATATAGGTAGACATATATGTACAGATGCATATCAGGGCATGTTTACAGCTTTTAAAAAGTCATTAAATCCTAACCTAAAGTAACAATAATACATGTGGCAACAATCAGAAAATAAATATTCTTGGATGCCTTGTAGCATAGTTAGGGGGAAATAGAGTTTTGTTTAAGGTTATAGAAGTAAAGGTTTGTACCCTTGGCCCCAGACTTTTTTAAACTATTGTCTGCAACAGGATAATGTTTTGTTTTCATGTCTTCCTTTCTTCATCCAGAATTTCACTCTATTTGGGGGTCATTTTAATTTATGTGATCTCTTCATTTTCATTCAGTCTTTTGGGGATAAGTTTCCTGTAATCTCCAGGTCAGATTTGGCCCTGTGTCTCATTGTGTTGTTAGTAGATTCTAAACACAGCTGTCAGTGTATTTTCACTTTGGGATTTCCCTGGCTTGGCAACCTGACCATGGGAACTTACAGAAGAAGGTGGGAAAACATCTGGAGGCAGTCAGAGAGGAAAGCCATCTACTCACCCACTCACCTCCAAACTGGGCCAGGAAGGGCCTGCCCTCTTTCTGTCTTCCCCTGTCTGGTGACCGGGCACTCAGTGCAGCTACTTAGGTAGCAGCTCTCTGACTAAGGATGAGGGCCTTGCTTTCTCTAAAGCTCTAATTCCTGCCAAGAGCTTCCATCTTCCCCCAGCCATGAAGAGGGCAAGCTCCTACATTGCTTTAGTTTGACCTCAGATTCTGTAGACAAAATTTGGGTGAATGTGGATCTTGTGGCTGGAAAGTAAGATGAACGGGCTTAAGCAATTGGAAAGTATATATGCACTAACCTGTAGGGATTTTCTAGGACATCATTTTCAGAGATATATATTTTTCAAAGGTATTAACAAAGGGGATGCATGTGCTATTTGGGGTGTTTAATAATAAAAGGTAGTGACCCCTAGTGCCTTTTATGTGCATATTATCTATATCTATATCTATATCTATCTATCTATATCTATTATCTATATCTATCTTATAATCATTATAATATTACATATTATCTCTAATCTTTTCTGCAATCCTATGAGGTTGATACTATTACTGCCATTTTGTAGATAAGAAAACTGAGCTTCTGAAAGTTAAATCATCAGCTTAAAATCACAGAGCTACAGAATGCCAGAACCATGATTTCAACCCCGGCCTATCTGACTATCAAATCTCCCACTCTTTCCATGCAGTTTTAAATTTTGTTTAAAAGTGGGCCCAGAAAGTGGAGTTCTAAGTTTACAAGTGTTTGTTCTTATGTTTCTGGCTGTATGTGCAGGATTACTTCATTTTTTATTGTGAACCATGTTTTCCAGCAATCAAAGGATTAATTACAGGATGTTTTCTTGCCAGCAAAGTCTATTGAGCTGAATCATAAACATTGCCTTCTGTCACTATTCATAATTTATTCATGGATCACTGGTTCCTTTTTAGCATTGTATCCGTTATGTATTTTGAATGATCCTTTCAAGGCTTTTGGGAGGGTGTTAGAGGAGAGGTGAGGAGAGGCGTTTTAAAGATAGCTTTAAGTAGGAAACAAATGATTACTTTCTGAATGAGTCATTCACATTCTGCTGATCCAATAAAAATAGTATTTGGAGAAAGTGAGGGATAAAAGAGTAAATGACCAGGGTAATAATCCATGAGAGGCACTAAATATAATTCCTACAAATCGCAGGAGTTGAAAAGAATTTTTGGTTAACATCAGAAACAAATATGATGGAAACTCAAGGGTTCAGAGGAGCGGGGCATCTGTATACATATACATTATCTTGTTTATTTATTAAAGTATAGTTGATTTACAATGTTGTGTTAGTTTCAGGTGTACAACAAAGTGATTCCGTTATATATATTTTTTCATTTGTTTTCCATTATAGGTTATTACAAGATATTGAATACAGTTCCCTGTGCTATACAGTAAATCCTTGTTGTTTATTTTTTATATAGTAGTGTGAATCTGTTAATCCCATATTCCTAATTTATCCCCCATCCCTTTCCCCTTTGGTAACCATAAGTTTGGTTTCTATGTCTGTGAGACTGTTTCTCTTTTGTAAGTAAATTCACTTGTATTATTTTTCAGATTACACATGTAAGTGATGTCATATAATATTTATCTTTCTCTGTCTGACGTACTTCACTCAGTATGATAATCTCTAGGTTCATCCATGTTGCTGCAAATGCCAATATTTCATTCATTTTATGGCTGAATAATATTCCATTGTACGTATGTACCACTTCTTTATCCATTCATCTGTTGATGGACACTTGGTTGCTTCCATTGGCTTGGCTATTATAAATAGTGCTGCTATGAACATCGGGGTGCATGTATCTTTTTGAATTAGAGTTTTCGTCTTTTCTGGATATATGCCCAGGAGTGGGATTGCTGGATCATATGGCAACTCTATTTTTAGTTTTTTGAGGAACCTCTATGCTGTTTTCCACAGTGGCTGCACCAGTTTACATTCATACCAACAGTGTAGGAGAATTCCCTTTTCTCCACACCTTCTCCAGTATTTATTATTTATAGACTTTTAGCTGATGGCCATTCTGACCAGTGTGAGGTGATACCTCATTGTAGTTTTGATTAGCATTTCTCTAATAATTAGAGATGCTTAGCATCTTTTCATGTGCCTGTTGGCCACCTGTCATATACATTATCTTATATCATATCATATTGAAAGTATTTATTACAGGGATTTGACCTTGCTTAATGGGGGAGCTAGTTAAGCAGTCTCTGTAAGGCTGTTGTCTTCACATCTGAACCTGGAACTTGAAGTCCATGGCAGGCATATGGGAAGGAAAGATGGATATAATGTAGGAGAGAGCAAGAACGAGCCAGAACCCACAGCTTGAGACGGAGCCCACAGGATGAACCTGCGTCAGCTCTTGTTGCAGCTGCCCCTGGTAGGGGGCGTGGCCTGTAGAAGCCGGGTCTTTCTTCACGGAGCTAAACACCCACACCTGGCGCAGGATTCGGAGAAGCGGAAGAGCCAGAGGAAGGTGAGGCCGTTTCAAGCAGCGTCCTGGGCCTCACGCCATTGAGGAGAGCCAGAAGGTAAGTGACCCGCAGTTGAGCTGCTCCTTCCCTCTGCCCTCCACATCGCCCACAAGAATCTCTCTTGGGGGGACTTCCCTGGTGGCCCAGTGGATAAGACTCCGCACTTCCACTTCAGGGGGCATGGGTTCATCCCTGGTCAGAGAACTAAGATTCCACGGGCCGCAGTGGCCAAAAAAAAAAACAGACTTTCTCTTGGGGCCCACGCTAATCTACAGGAAAGGAAACCCAAGAAATTTAGTTCAGCTAGCCAGGTTAGCACATCACAAAATCACCACAGAAAACAAAAAGAATATTATGGGTATAACACTGGAAAAAAGGACAAAGTACTATTGGCCAAAATAAAATGAACTCTTCCTGAAGCTAATTAAGGTGCCTCTGACTAACAGCACACAGCCATTCTCCATGGGGGTCTCGCTGTCTCCCTGCACGTTGCCAGGTACGAAGCACAGATCACATAACGCTGTTTCAGGGAGTTTGCTGCCTGCCTCTATATTGGCTTTTCTCTCTGCTATTAACTAATCTCCATGTTCGATGTATGCTTGTGCTCTGATATTGCTTGATCTTTCCTCTTCCCAGATAATTTCCTCCTCAAACTTAAAACTCTCAAAACTTTTTCTGTGCCCTTTGTATTAGTTTCCTACTACAGCTGTAACATATCACTGCACAAATTTATCTTAAGAGTTCTAGAGTTCAGAAGTCTGAAATGGGTCTCACTGGGCTAAAATCAGGGTTTGGGCAGAGCTGTGTGCCCTCTGAGGGCAGTAGGGGAGAAGTCACTTCTTTTCCTTTTCCAGCTTCTAAAGATGGCCCACATTTCTTGGTTCATGGCCTCCTTCCATCTCCAAAGCCAGTGATGGCCAGTCAGGTCTTTTCATGCTGCATAAGTCTGACACCGACTCTTTTGCCTCCCTCATCCGTATTCACAGATGCTTGTGATTACATTTAAATCTCCTTAATTTAAGGTCAGCTGATTAGTAATCTTAATTCATCTGCAATCTTTTTTCCCCCTTGCAGTGTAGCCTACCACATTCATGGGTTCCAGGGATTAGGACATGGACATCTTTGGGGGAGCCATTGTTCTGCCCCCCACACCTTTCCATTCTTGTCATGGCCTAGACTATCTGTAGACTAGAACTTAAGAGTAGTGTTTCAGGTCCTTTGCTTCCCACCTTGCCACAATCCTTACCTTGAGGCAATGAGCACAAACTAGCTCTTTATAGGGACAAACACAAAAGGGGAGAAAGAAATACAAGGAAAAATATCAATTAATATTCAGAAATAATTTCCTACTACCCAAACAACATTCCATGTTTATGAAGATCAGCTGGGTGGCAATTCTTATCTCTCCATAAGACTTTATTGAGCAATAGTCCTGGCTCCCATGAGGTCTAATGGAATGGCTGGATTCCTGTTGCCCAAGTGATAAATTTCTTTATTGTTTCCAAGTGCATTCTGCTTGGCACTTGCTTCTCCACCCAGGGAAAAATCCCACTTTTCTTTAAGACTCACCATTCAACTCTCTTCTCATTGCTGTCATTTACCAGCTTGGAACTGCCCGCCCCCTTCACTGAAGGCTATAGCCCCTCATTCAGTTTTCCTTTCTACCACACTCCAGCAGTCATCAAGGATGACATTCCGTAATCACTTTATTTTTAATCATCTCCTCCTTCATCCATCTCAGCTACTGTGGAGAGACATTTATTGCTCACTAAATATCCATGTGCTCTTTTAAATTTCCCAGCCCCACTGCAAATAGATGGGGCCATATGACTACTTCTGGACAAAGGATTGTGAGCTGAAGTGACATGTTTCGCTTCCAGACCAAAGCATGTAAGAACTCAGTACAGTTTTTTCATCCCCTGCCGTAGAAACCTGGAAGCTATATGTTGAAATGGCAGCATTTCAAAATAAAACAGCATGAGTAATAAATAAAGCTTTGTTTTACTTGAGATTTTTATCTGAGATTGGAGTCAATCTTTTAATGCAGAATAGTTTATATTATCCTGACTATTACAGCCACCATTCCCAGATTCAAACTCTGGAACTCATCACTGGAAAGTTCCACCTTTGAAACCACTTCTAGAAACTTCACATTCTTAGTTTGTAGACTCTGATCTTTTTGGCCTGCTCACTTGGATCTACCACTGCTTCACTTGCAACTTTCAGTACATTGACTATTTGTCTTTGTTATTGTTACTATAACAAAATACCACAGACCAGGTAGCCTATAAACAACAAAAAATTATTTCCCACAGTTCTAGAGGCTAGAAGTCTGAGATTAGGGTGCCAGCATAGTTGGGGGAGAGTCTTCTCCTGGGTTCATAGCTGGCACTTCCTCTCTCTGTGCTCACAAGGTGGAAGGGGCTAGGGAACCCTCTGGAGTCTCTTTTATAAGGGCACTAATTCCATCCATGAGGATCCCATCCTCATGACTTAAGCACCGCCCCCCCCACAAAAGCCCTACTTCCTAATACCATCATCCAGGGGTTAGAATTTCAACATATGAATTTTGGCAGAACACAAACATTCAGACCCTAGCACCATTCTACTATCTTCCTCTCATCATCTCCTTCCTATATTTAGTTTCCTCCCTTATCCAGTGTATATTCTATAAGCCATCATATTGGCCAATTTCCTGTCAATATTCTAATTTACCTTACTTCATTGTCTTTTTGTGGCACCTGTCAAAGCCTCAAGCTGACAAAGCCCAATCTGAATGAATCCAGCTACGTGTCTTCTCTGTGTTTGTACCCAGACTGAAGAACACTAGTAGAGAAAAGTCATATAAACTAGCCGATTTCTGAGCTGTCAACATTCCCTGGAAAGCCCAGTGTGTCTTTATAGTCAGTTCAATCTTAAACTTTCCTCAAGCCTCTGCCCTTCTGCCTACCATATTACAGGGAGCAGATGAACTCACCTTCTGCTTTACACAGAAAGTAACACACTATCAGAGAACTACTACAACCTTTCAAAAATCAACTTTACAAAACTATCTGCATCTGTCCCCATTCTGTCTTCCTTCCCTCTTGCTACAGTGCTGCCCGCTGTCAAAGACCAATTCTTTTACCTCTGCCCTTAATTCCTATCCCCTTCCAGCTTCTCAGGAACTTTATGTTGGCAGTTGTCCTTCCTCTCATAGTGACTTCAGTCTTCTCTTTGATGTCCTTCCAATCATCAAATATTCTCAATCCATTCCTTCTTTTTTTTAAATTTATTTATTTTTGGCTGCATTGGGTCTTTGTTGCTGCGTGTGGGCTTTCTCTAGTTGTAGTGAATGGGGGCTACTCTTTATTGTGGTGCACGGGCTTCTCACTGCGGTGGCTTCTCTTGCTGCGGAGCATCGGCTCTAGACGCACGGGCTTCAGTAGTTGTGGCACGTGGGTTCAGTAGATGTGGCTTGTGGGCTCTAGAGTACAGGTTCAGTAATTGTGGCACACGGGCTTAGTTGCTCCTGGCGTGTGGGACACGGCTCGAACCCGTGTCCCCTGCATTGGCAGGCGAATTCTTAACCACTGCACCACCAGGGAAGCCCCTCCATTCCTCCTTTAGGAGAAAAAAGCTACCCTTGTTATAACATTTCCTTCCAGCTGTTCTTTTCTTGGCTCTTCTTTACCTCTACCCTACCATTAGGTGATGGAATTCCTCAAGGTGGATTACAAACCCTCTTCTCTTTTCAGTCCACACTCTCTTGTTTTTGTTTATTTCTTTGTTTTATTGAAGTATATTTAATTTACAATATTAGTGTCAATATTAATTTACAATGTTAGGTGTACAGCATAGTTATTCAGTATTTTTACAGATTATACTCCAGTAAAAGTTATTAAAAGATAATGGCTATAATTCCCTGTGCTATATAATATATCCTGTTGCTTATCTATTTTATACATAGTAGTTTGTATCTCTTAATCCCACACCCCTAACTTGCCCCTCCTCCCTTGTCTCTCACCTCTGGTAACCATTAGATTTCTATATCTATGAGTCTATTCCTGTTTTGCTATATTCATTCATTCATAGTTTTTGATTCTACAGATAAGTGATAACATACAGTATTCATCTTTGTCTGATTTATTTCACTAAGAATAATATTCTCTAGGTCCATCCACGTTGCTGCAAATGACAAAATTTCTTTTTATGGCTGAGTAACATTTCATTTTATGTATATATATATATATATATATATATATATATATATATATATATGTCACATCTTTTTTTATTCATTTGTCTGTTGATGGACACTTGGGTTGCTCCCATATCTTAACATTGTAAATAGTGCTGCTATGAACATTGGGGTGCCTGTATCTTTTCAAATTAGTGTGTTCAACTTTTTTGGATAGATATCAAGGAGTGGAATTGCTGGATCATATGGAAGTCTATTTTTAGTTTTTTGCTTCTCCATACTGTTTTCCATAGTAGCTACACCAATTTACATTCCCACCAACAATGCACAGCAGTTCCCTTTTCTCAGACTTCCCTGGTGGTCCAGTGGTTAAGACTCTGTGCTTCCAGTGCAGGGGGCACGTGTTTAATCTCTGGTCAGGGAAGATCCCACATGCTGCATGGTGCGGCCAAAAAAAAAAAAAAACAAATAGTTCCGTTTTCTCTACATCCTCGCCAACATTTGTTATTTGGACACTTTTTGGTGACAACCATTATGACAGGTGTGAAGTGATATCTCATTGTGGTTTTGATTTGCATTTCTCTAATAATTAACGACAGTTGAGCTTCTTTTTATGTGCCTGTTAACAACCATCTGTAAGTCTTCTTTGGAAAAATGACTATTCAGGTCTTCTGCCCATTTTTTTTTTGACTGGGTTGTTTGTTTTTTGATACTGAGTTATAGGAACTGTTTATATAGTTAGGATATTAACTCTTTTGGTCATATCATGTACAAATATTTTCTCCTATTCCGTAGCTTGTCTTTTCCTTTTGTCAGTGGTTTCCTTTGCTATGAAAAAGCTTTTAAGTTTAATTAGGTCCCATTTGTTTATTTATTTTTGCTTTTATTTCTTTTGCCTTAGGAGCAAGATCCAAATATTGCTACGATTTATGTCAAAGAGTGTTCTACCTATGTTCTCTTCTGGGGGTTGTATTGTTTCTGGTCTTACACTTAGATTTTTAATCCATTTTGAGTTTATGTTTGTATTTGGTGTGAGGAAATGTTCTATCATTGTTTTACATGTAGCTGTCCAGTTTTCCCAGCACCACTTGTTGAAGAGGATGTCTTTTCTCCACTGTATATTCTTGCCTCCTGTCATAGATTAATTGATCATAGGTGTGTGGGTTTATTTCTGGGCTTTCTCTCCTATTCCATTGATCTATATGTCTGTTTCTGTGCCAGTACCATACTGTTTTGATGACAGTTAGTATTGTCTGAAATCTGGGAGGGTGATACCACTAGCTTTGTTCTTTTTTCTCAAAATTGCTTTGGGAATTTGGGGTCTTTTGTGGTTCCATGTGAATTTTAGGATCACTCTACCCTCTCTCTTCAGGGAACTTCATCTACTCCACAAAATTCAGTTTTCTTTTCATTTCCAGCTCAGACTTATGCTCTGAGTCCCCAACCCAAATAGCCTACTTCTTACTTGATATCACCACTGGGCTGTCTGCTGCCTTAAACTCAACATCCCCCAAACTGAACTTGAGATATTTTCCATCAAATTTGTTCCTTATCCTTGTACTTTCTATCTCATTAAATGCCATTAACAACCACTCAGACACTCAAGCCAAGCACCTGGGATTGATATTTGACTCATCTCTCTCCCTTCCCCAATTAAGTCCATAAGCAAGTATTACTAAATCAATTACCTGAATATCTCTTAAGTCCATTCACTTTTATCTGTCCTCACTGTCCAGTTTAAGCCACTGTCATCACACACTGAACTATGAACACTTCCTCCCACATCTATTTTTTTTGGGCTCCAATCCATTCTCCACTATGCATTTTAAAAATGCAAACTTATTTTAAAATCTTTCAATAGCTGCCCTTCTGCTCTCAAGAAAAATCCAGATTCCTAACATAGTTTTCACAACTCTCATTCTTTATCTCATGCCCCTCTCCCCTCACTTTCTGCCTTTCAGTCCTGTAATCCTTAGAACATCGTAGGTACTCCATAAATATTTTTTGGATGAATGAATACTTTTTTAAAACAGTTTCTCAGATTTACCATATCATAACATGAGCTGATGCAAAATAATTCTTTACTCTTCTGGTCTAAACACAGAATAAAATATGGCTAAAACTTCTTTAAGTATGTGTCTCAGCTTGAAACCAAGAGAGTCCCCCAAATGTCCGAATTAAAGAGGAAACTTCAAGTCAGGGTGCTAAGCAGACTCTTAGGCCCAAACAGCTTATAGAATTGTTGGAACCAGATACAGGCCTTACATGCTGGAACTGGTTCCAACAACTAACTGCAGTGGAGGGAGGGTCCGTGCTCCAGACCCTAGGAGGAAAGCTTGAACTGAGCTATTTAGATAAATCTGGGGGTCACAAAGGTTGTGCTGACTTTGAAATGAAGACTAAGGGAACTCTTCCCATTAGCCCATATAAACAAGAACGTTTATAATATTCCAGGATCACAAATGAGAAAAACTCACCTGCAAGAAATCAAAACCCCAGGTCTGTGCCACACACAGATGGAGAGTCTAAATCGCATTCCCTGTGTGAAGGGACCTGAATCTGGGAAATCAGCCTGAAGAGAAATCTGATTCTTTTGCTCAAGTTGAGACAGAAGAATAGCACTCTGTAGACTACTTCCCCATAGAGAACGCTCTTCTAATGACATCATAGTCACAAATTATAAATCATACCATAAAACAAACAACTATCCATGAGAGACAGCAGATGAAAGAAATAGCCAAAGCTTGAAAGAGTAGAACAACCTGAAAGAAATGTTTACAAAGTATGTTTTGTTTTATTTTTTTGCAGTAAGTGGGCCTCTCACCGTTGTGGCCTCTCCCATTGCGGAGCACAGTCTCCGGACGCGCAGGCTCAGCGGCCACGGCTCACGGGCCCCGCCACTCCGCGGCATGTGGGATCCTCCCGGACCGGGGCACAAACCCATGTCCCCTGCATCGGCAGGAGGACTCTCAACCACTGCGCCACCAGGGAAGCCCACAAGGTATGTTTAAAATGTTCAAAGCAATGAAGGAAGGAGAATAAAACATAAGAGAACAACAAGAAAAAAGATGATAAGGATTTTTACAAATCTATTAGAATTTAGAAATCAAATGTAATGTTCTTTCCCATCCCAAGGCCTTAGTAAACGTTCTTCCCTCTGCCTGTGCACTCATACCTCACTTCTCCGCCTTCAAACTCCTACTCATCTTTGCAATCTCAGCAACCCTTTGCTGACCTCTGGGAAGACATTGGTTTCCTGTGTAATAAACTCTCATGGCTCCTTCACCTCTCTTTTCAGCAACATTCATCCCAGTAATAATGTCTTGTTCAATGTTTATCATTCCTATATGACTATAAGCTCCATGATGATAGGCACAATTTCTGCCTTGTTTTCCACCTTACTCCCAGTACCTAGCACAATGTCTAGCATATGGATTATTGACAGGGCAACTGGGCATCCTAGGGTCATTCCAGTTTACACCTGCTGCCTAGAGTAATGATTAATAATTTCTTTCACTTCCTTTTACTGTTAGAGTAATAAGTTTTATGAATACCCTGATTGTGGGCTGATTGATTTATTGAACCAAAGTGCCTAATTCACTGTCTCCCTCTGTTCTGGTCCTTAAGATCTCATTGAGACCTCTGGTTTCTTTGATCCTTCTTCTTTTCTTCTGATCTGCAAACTCCCCTGACCTCTTTTAGCTTTCTTTCTTGCCTAGCTACTTTAGACTGAGCTTTTTCATGAAAAGTACCCCATATTTCTTGATCCCTTTTTTTCCTGTCCTACCTACCTTGCAAATCTCTAGGTCTCTTGTAAATCCACTTGGTTTCCTTGCTTTATGACTGATGTATTTTGTGGTTTTTCTCTAGCAGCAGAGTGAGTTGGTGCCACTGCAAATTCAGTCTCCATTCTCAGTGGACCCTCAAGGCTTCCTAGTAATGTTGCCATGCTACTCCTGTCTCTAAAATCCTGGCAAACTGCAGGTGTATCTCTGCCCTAGCATTTTCACACTGTATCGGGGTTATGTGTTTGTGAATCTGATTATCCCAGTGAATAGAACTCCTTGGCGATGGGGAGTTACTCATCTCTTACTCTAGCATCTCTTACTCTCTTACTCTTACTCATCTCTTCCTCTAGCATCTAGCAGATTTCCTGGCACAGAGAAAGTGCCAGAAATAAGTGCTTGAACAATGAATGAATGAGGACTGGAATGAATGACAAAGAACTAATGCAAGAGCATAAGTAGGAACAATGGAACTTAATTGCAGTATTCATATGGTATGACAAGATTAGCACCTAACTTATAAACTTTTTAAGCTGTAGCAAAAGAGGCAAGAGTATATTATGTTTCTTCATTTGCAGCAACACAGACGGACCTAGAGGTTCTCATACTATGTGAAGTAAGTCAGACAGAGAAAGACAAATATCATATGATATCGCTTATATGTGGAATCTAAAAAAATGATACAAATGAACTTATTTACAGAACAGAAATAGATCCACAGACATAGAAAACCTTATGGTTACCAAAGGGGAAAAGGGGAGAAAATTAGGAGTTTGGGATTAACATATATACACTACTATGTATAAAATAGATAAACAATAAGGACCTACTTGTATAACACAGGGAACTATAGCAATATCTTATAATAACCTATAATGGAAAAGAATCTAAATATATATACATATATATATATATATATATATATATATCTGAATGACTTTGCCGTACACCTGAAAGTAACACAACATTGTAAATCAACTATATTTTAATAAAAACTTTTAAGAGTATATTATGTTTCTTATTTATAAGGTATGTAATAGGAAATATCATAAAAATTAAAACTATAGAAACATCATACTAGGATTGACTTGTATTTCTATGCTTACATCTAACTGGCCTTCTATGCCTCTATAGTATCTGGTCTGAGGAGCTAAATGGCACTGAGCTCTAAGGATATCTGAAAATTTTGTCACTGGAGGTTGCCAGTTTATATATTCCAAATATACTCTTACTTTTACAAAATGTACTCAGTTTTACTGAATTGCTGTCATTCCTACCCTAGGAAAAGCTCCTTCTTACATTTCCAACCATCTGTGCCATTATCTGGAAGTACTTATCGTAATCCTTATTCTGACTGTCCAATACCTGTTTGTCCTATCCTACTTCTGTCGACTTCTCTGTTCCTAACTGTTGTCTAGCTCTTGAACTTTGATAGTTTAAACATTGTCTAGCCTCTCTCCTTATCACCTATTTTCTACACTCATGGATGATTCTGAATTTGGCAGCCATAAGGTCTTTAGCTCTTGGATCCAGACGAATCCTTAGCTGAGCAAATCCTAATCACAGTCCAAATAAAGTACCTTGTAGCAATCAACATCATCCTGAATATCCAAGAAGTGCAACCGGTTCAACAAAATGCTTTTAGGTGACTATACTCTTTATCTCTGTCTCAAAAAAAAAGTACTAATAGTTCACCAAAACATGTTATCTCATTAGGATTTAGGGTAAACAACTGTCTAGCAACTCAGGAGGTATGTTTTTTGCTGTGGTAATGTTAAGTGGTGACCATCACTGAGAAACAGCTTAAATTCACCCAACAGAGGAGATTCTATTCCTAGATCCTACTATTCTGCCAACAAGAAACATAAGCTGGAGAGAGGAGTTGAAATTAGAGACTGCTAAGTAATCTTTGGCAACGGTGTGGGCCACAGCTAGGTGTACTGAAGAGAAGGGCCATATTTATGTGGAATAAAGTTCTTTTTACTCAAATGTCTAGGCTATTGCATGTTTATTAGTCAATATCTAAAACATGAGAGGCAGCGTGATGTAGTGGGAAGAGCATTCAAACTGACTTGGGTTCTAATTGATTCTGCCTTAACTAATGTGGGACCTTTGACAAGTCACCAAATTCCTCTGAGACCATGTCTTCATCTGTAAAATGGGAAGAATAATATTTACTTCGCCGGGTTGTTAATATAGTAAATTAAAAAGATATTTAAAGTATCTGACTGAACATCTGGCATGAAACAGGCAATTATTTAAAACAAGTTTTCATTAAACTTGTTCTGTTATTGTTTTTTGTCTTATTATTTATCCACATGTACTTGGTCTCAGGACTTCAAGCTGGAGGAGGAAGTGAAGTGGGTTTTTATTTCAGTTTGAGAAATACGGAATTGGGCTGGTTTGCCAGTAGGAGTAGGCTATTTAGATGAGTCTATTTGATTTCAGGATGATGTCCAGCCTCATCCTTCACCAGCCTGAGTACTGCTTGTTCCAGAAGCGCATTGCTGAAAGAGTAGAGTGATACAAAGTCAGGCATGGGTGTCTCAAAAAAGCAATGCCAGGACACAGTTTTGGAAACATGGTCTAAGAAGTCATCCAGTAACACTTATTAGTATTCTGTGCAAAGAAACTCAACTAGACAATGTGAGGTGATACAAAAGAACAGATCAAATTGAATTTTACAGCATCAAAAATATTTATGTCTGGACTTGACCTTAATGAGTATTAAATATTGTTAAAGATCAGAGTCTAATTCCCTCACTTTATGGATGAAGAAATGAGGGCCTGGAGAAGTTAAGTAACTTGCCCAAGTTAACTCTCTGCTGATACTCTAGTACCTTTGCCACTAAACTCTTCTGGTGATACAGTTTCTGCTCCATGTCAAAATAGAGAAGTTGTCCAAATTTTACTACTTAAATAGATATATTAACCAATGTAATTAATTCCAGTTACATAAAGAAAGATAAATTTGTTATTACAAAAAAATTTCCTATAGAAAGGTTTGGAAAGACCACATGCAATTCCCTATGATTTAGCTGGGAATTATTCTTGGTGCCTATATGGCAACCCCTCCCTGTAGAATGTGTACATCCCCTGAAGGAATGCTGAGGTCATTGAAATTACTGGATTTAGGGGGCACAAGTCAGGGAAGATCTCAGACAAGATGTTTCCCTTGGCAGCCTAGATATAAAACCCATAAGACATGTGTAGCAGTGGTCTGTTGGGATCAGAAAGAGAATGGAGGATTAAGATGTTTAGGGAGAATAGAAAGCAAGCGATGGAGCAGGTAGTAGATACTATATTGCCCATCCATGTTGGTTTGTTTTTCTTCTCAACTCCTTAGGATTCCCAGTACAATTCCACGAAGGCCTCATTTCAAGATAAAGGAGCAGAAAATAGTTTCTTCTTAAAAATGTTAAACATAAAATTCAGACTCTCAAACAAAAGTCAAAGAGGCCTAACAGGTTGGCTGGGACTCTGAAATTTGCCTCACTTTCTCAAATTCTTACTGGAAAAGGGCAAAGCCTAGCTATCTCTCTCAAAATTCTTATGTGGGATTTCTGCTTTCTTTAGTTTCTGATTACTTCATAGGTGCTGGTTTATAATACTGTAGGAGATATGGAGGAATAATCTGTATTAATAAGATGTATTTTTATAATACCTTTGAATTAACTGTGAAATTGTATTTCCTGTCTTTCAAATCTCATTGATTTGTATATATTATAGTGCCAGGGCTAAGGGGAAAAGGTAGGTGTGTTGTGAGATATAGGAAAAGCAGGCAGTCAATGTTAGAATCAGAGGTCAGCAAACAAGAGGTGAAGGAGTTTGTGGTATCGAGGCCATGCGGCAGGTGTGAATGTGTGTCCAGGTTTCCCCAGCCTGTGGGTATAACCTTCATTTGCTTTGCCAACATTACATTGTTACATTGCCTGCAGCAGCCAACCTGCCTTTAGCCTCTATACTATTTTCTCAGGTTTTTTTCTGACAGTATCCCAAAAACTGTCACAGGCTCCTTCCTCAATAGACCACCATACTACCACCTCTGCTGACGGTAGTCTCACGATATCCCTCTGCATGGGGTGGACAGTTGCATTTCCAGCCAATCCTCTGCTGGGATGTGGCTCCACCATATCCCATCCACTGGGCAGGGCACTCTTCTTCACCTGGCCACTCTGTCCTAAGAGGAACAGACATTTCCCTCCACTCCCCAAGGCCCACATAATCACCAGGCTAGAGAGGAGGAAATAATCCCACTCATCTACAAACTAGGGTGCCCTCCTAAGTCCCTATTACCTATCCCAGGATCTTCCTCTTCCAGAGTTCTCGAAGTAGAACTGTCCATTTTCTTCTAATGAAACTGTAACTTCAAGATGTGGACTTGCCCTCTGAGCCCCAGGAAATTTGATAACAAAATGCAATAGCCCAGCATCAGAAAATTTGGTTCATTTAGCCCTCCCTGGTGCTACCGTGGATGCTACATATTGAGGGTATAATTGACCTAGGGCAGTGGCTTTCAAACTTTAGCAAGCGTCAGGATTACCTGGGGTTTCTCTTAAAACAGAGATTGCTGGACCCCCAACTCCAGAGTTCCTGATCCAGTAGGTCTGGTGTAGGGCCCGAGAATTTGCATTTTCACAAGTTCTCATGTGATACTAATGCTGTTGACCCGGGAACCACATTTTGAAAACCACTGGCCTAGTGTATGGTGAGATCAATAGAAAATAACAACAGTACAGTGGCCCAACATCAGAATGCCTGGGCCACTCAGTCATACCTCCTGCTCCCATAAATATCACATAATGAGGCTGTATTTGGCCAAGAAATGTTAAGCCATTTTTCAGTAAGATGAAAATTACCTTTATCTTGAAAACTGACAATATTCAGACAAAATATCACATTGTAAGACAATAAATCACCTAGAAAACTGCCAAGCCTCCCCGTGGCATCACTGTATTCAAATTCTCCCAGAGAATAGAGAGCATTGTTTTCCAGATCCATACAAAACAGTGGTCTTCGCATCCTGCTGTCCACTATTTATTTTCCCTTAGACATCAAGGAGTGAATTAAATATTTTTTCTTTAAAGGCCCTTTGCTTCTTTTAGGCCTTTTGCTTCAGCCCAGACTCTGCTCAGATGTAAGTTGAAATCAAAGTTACAATAAAGAAAATTGATAACAATGATATCAAATAAGGTAAACAAATACAGTAGTGGATACTTTAGTAGAATAATAAGAAAAATTACAATTTATTTCCTTCTCTTATATAGGATGACTGTGTAACATAAAGAGCATCAGTATTTATTGCCATGAATTCACCTGGTCTCAAAAATGATCTAGAAGTTGTAATGTGTAATGTTTAGGAAGATAAAGCTGGGGAATGAAATGCTTCTGGCCATGTCTTACCGCTGTTAATGGATGCTGGGACTTTGTGCTGCTATGTTTACCATCTCTGAGAACGAACCTCAGCCTCTGTTACACACATAAGTTGGCCTGAGGAGAAGATTAAAAAGGATTAATCTCCAAAGTATACAAGTAGCTCATGTAGCTCAATATCAAAAAAACAAACAACCCAATCCAAAAATGGGCAGAAGACCTAAATAGACATTTCTCCAAAGAAGATATACAGATTGACAACAAACACGTGAAAGGATGCTCAACATCACTAATCATTAGAGAAATGCAAATCAAAACTACAATGAGGTATCACCTCACACCAGTCAGAATGGCCATCATCAAAAAATCTACAAACAATAAATGCTGGAGAGGGTGTGGAGAAAAGGGAACCCTCTTGCACTGTTGGTGGGAATGTAAATTGATACAGCCACTATGGAGAACAGTATGGAGGTTCCTTAAAAAACTAAAAGTAGAATTGTCATATGACCCAGCAATCCCACTACTGGGCATATACCCTGAGAAAACCATAATTCAAAAAGAGTCATGTACCAAAATGTTCATTGCAGCTCTATTTACAATAGCCAGGGCATGGAAGCAACCTAAGTGTCCATCGACAGATGAATGGATAAAGAAGATGTGGCACATGTATACAATGGAATATTACTCAGCCATAAAAAGAAATGAAATTGAGTTATTTGTAGTGAGGTGGATGGACCTAGAGTCTGTCATACAGAGTGAAGTAAGTCAGAAAGAGAAAAACAAATACTGTGTGCTAACACATATGTATGGAATCTAAAAAAAAAAAAAAGGTTCTGAAGAACCTAGGGGCAGGACAGGAATAAAGACGCAGACATAGAGAATGGACTTGAGGACACAGGGAGGGGGAAAGGTAAGCTGGGATGAAGTGAGAGAGTAGCATGGACATATATACACTACCAAATGTAAAATAGATAGCTAGTGGGAAGCAGCTGCATAGCACAGGGAGATCAGCTCGGTGCTTTGTGACCACCTAGAGGGGTGGAATAGGGAGGATGGGAGGGAGAGGCAAGAGGGAGGGCATATGAGGATATATGTATATGTATAGCTGATTGATTTTGTTATACAGCAGAAACTAACACAACATTGTAAAGCAATTATACTCCAATAAAGATGTTAAAAAAAAAATATGGGGCACACCAGTTGAAGCAGGGGGCTTCCACTGTGTCCCAGGGTCTAACTCGCAGAGCACTTAGAAGCTCAAAGACAGGATGTAAGATCAGAACAATTTCTTTATGACTCCTAATCTTTCTAAAGATAATTGGTCAAGAACTGGAAGGCATTGATTCTGATTCTATGGTAAGGGCAGGTGATTTAGATCTCTAGGAGGACAGAGAAGCCCTCAGAGCCCAGGAAAAGGTCTGATCTGTGTGTGGACACAGCAAGGAGATTACAAATTGAGGGATGCATGGGAGCTGGCAGGTGACCCAGATACCTCGTCAAAATGCGTACCTTGAAAACAAAACACAACCTGAGTCGGAATCTGTCTGTTACTTTGCAAAACGAAATCAGATTCCTTCTCATGGCTGTGTCCCATTCCTGGTAATCGGGTTACTGAGTAGGACATCATCTCAAATAGGAGACTGAGCCTCGGCATGCCCCTTGTCCATTAGCCATCACCTGGTAGTGCATTAATAAACACAAGCAGAGGTATGATATTACACTGTAAATGCATTTGGAGGATTTTTATTTTCATTCTTTGCGAGTGTGCCAGCATCATCTCTTTCAACTCTAGGTAAACTAAGCTAGGTATTTAGAGAGATTAAGTCTTTCAGGACCAGACTAGGTCACCATTTAAGGCACCTCTGCCGGCAGTAATAAGCCTCCCTTGGTCTTTAACGTTTGTCCTTAAAATAGAAAGAATGGGCCTCCCTGGTGGCGCAGTGGTTGGGAGTCCGCCTGCCGATGCAGGGGACGCGGGTTCGTGCCCCGGTCCGGGAAGATCCCACATGCCGCGGAGTGGCTGGGCCCGTGAGCCGTGGCCGCTGAGCCTGCGCGTCCGGAGCCTGTGCTCTGCAATGGGAGAGGCCACGACAGTGAGGCCCACGTAACGCAAAAAAAAAAATAGAAAAAAGAAAGAATATATGGGTATGTATAAAAAACACCTCATGATCAAGAAATAGAGTTCATACTAGGAATGTGTATGTGTGTGTGTGTGTGTGTGTGTGTGTGTGTGTGTAAATGAGCACATATATATTCTTTAAAATACATAGTATAGTCTTTCTGTTTGTTTATAAATTTTACATAAATTGAACAAAATTCACTTCTGTTTATTTTTTCATTCAACATTATGTTTTTAGATTTCACATTCCTATATTTAGAATAACATTTTTCCTTCTCACTTCTGCCTGAGTCATGATTCCAGTCATAAACATAGTACATCTCTCCAATTATTCAGGCCTTACTTGTAACTTTTAATAAAATCTTGTAACCTTATGTTTAACCTTTAGAGAATTTTAAAGAATAGATTTTCCTTACGTATTTGTTGTTGATTTATGTAGAGACACTTATTAGTGTTTTTGTTACTGTTGTGATATCTTATTTTCTAATTGTTGGAAAGTGGAATGCCACGAATTTTGATATGCTAATTTGCTAGCCTACCTCTTACTTCTTTTTATTTATTTATTTTTGGCTTTGTCTTTTATTGGCCAGGACCTACAGTGTTCTGTATCAATAAGGAGGATCTTCATCTTGTTCCTGAATGTAAAGGGAATGCTTTTTAAGTTTTTCCATTAATGTGATTCTTGCTATAGGTTTTTGATAGATAACTTTATCAAAGTAAGGGAATTCCTTCCTATTTCTAGTTTTGTTAAGAGTTTTTTATCATACATAGCTTTTGGACTTCATCAAAATGTTTTTCTACATCGATTGAGTTGGACATATGCCTTCCCTCCTTTAGACTTTACCTTCCTGGTATGAAGCCTACTTGATCATGATGTTTTGTTGCTATTGTTGTTATTTATAGCACACTGGATTCTATTATTTAATATTTTGTTTAAACATTGCATCAATGTTTATATGTGAAATTGCCCATAATTTCCTTTTCTTCTCCTATCCTTAGATTTTTGTATGAAGAGTATACTAGTATTATAAAATTAATTGAAGAGCTTTTCCACTAATTGGAGATTATGGGTTTCTTGTGGATCTTACCTGTAAAACAGTCTAGGCTTAGCCAATTTTTAAAGTTTTTTTAAAATAATTGATAATATTTTCTTAGAGCCTATTGGTCTATTCAAGTTTTCTTTTACTTGGGTAATTTTGAAATTTTTTCTTTTTCCAATATTTGTTTTCATTTCATCAACTTTTCAAATTTACTAATTCATTTATGGTATTCCTTCATAATTTAAAAAATCTGTTATTCTTTTGTCTACTTTAACTTTTTTGTTCTGTATATTGCTGTTTACATCTTCCTCCCTTTTTCTCTTAATAAGCCTTTCAGTTCTAATATTTTGAAATTTTCCTCGTGATTTCCCTTTAATTTGTTTATATCAGTTACTGAGAGAGGGACAACTCAATAGAATGGGCAAGAGTCTCACTAAAAGACACTCAACATAGTATACATTCATATATGTGTGTATATATATATATGCATGTACATGCATATATAGATAAGCATGCATGCATGTATACATATACAGGCATATATGTACGGAGATAATGTATGTATACACACACTTTTCTATTCAAAAGAAGTTGTGTGTTTGCAGTCAATTTTATTTATAATTTATTTAATTTACCCATATATTTTATTGTTCACTTTTCATTCTCTCCTACGTCCCCGAGCCTCCATATGGTATCATTTTTCTTCTGCATTTAGAATGAGTCTTTTGGTGACTGGTTCTCTCAGCTTTATTTCTCTGAAAATGTCCTTATTTAATGCTTATTTTTTAGGACATTTTAGTTGGTTATGGGATTTTTTCCCCAACCCTTCAAAGCTATCATTTCATTGTCCTCTGGCTTTTTTTAAATTTAATTTTATTTATTTTTTTATACAGCAGGTTCTTATTAGTTGTCCATTTTATACATATTAGTGTATACATGTCATTCCCAATCTCCAGTTCATCCCACCACCACCCGCCCGCGGCTCTCCCTGCTTGGTGTCCATACATTTGTTCTCTACTTCTGTGTCTCAATTTCTGCCCTGCAAACCACTTCATCTGTACCATTTTTCTAGGTTCCACATATATGCGTTAATATACAATATTTGTTTATCTCCTTCTGACTTACTTCACTCGGTATGACAGTCTCTGGATTCATCCACGTCTCTACAAATGACCCAATTTTGTTCCTTTTTATGGCTGAGTAATATTCCATTGTATATATGTACCACATCTTCTTTATCCATTCATCTGTCAATGGGCATTTAGGTTGCTTCCATGACCTGGCTATTGTAAGTAGTGCTTCAATGCACATTGGGGTGCATGTGTCTTTTTGACTTATGGTTTTCTCTGGGTATATGCCCAGTACTGGGATTGCTGGGTCATATGACAATTCTACTTTTAGTTTTTTAAGGAACCTCCATACGGTTCTCCATAGTGGCTGTATCAATTTACATTCCCACCAACAGTGCAAGAGGGTTCCCTTTTCTCCACACCTTCTCCAGCATTTGTTGTTTGTAGATTTCCTGATGATGCCCATTCTAACTGGTGTGAGGTGATACCTCATTGTAGTTTTGATTTGCATTTCTCTAATAATTAGTGATGATGAGCAGCTTTTTGTGTGCTTCTTGGCCATCTTTATGTCTTCTTTGGAGAAATGTCTATTTAGGTCTTCTGCTCGTTTTTCAATTGGATTGTTTGTTTTTTTAATATTGACCTGCTTGAGCTGTTTATATACTTTGGAGATGAATCCTTTGTCTGTTGATTCGTTTGAAAATATTTTCTCCCATTCTGAGGGTTGTCTTTTCGTCTGTTTATGGTTTCCTTTGTTGTGCAAAAGCTTTTAAGTTTCATTAGTCCCATTTGTTTATTTTTGTTTTTATTTCCATTACTCTAGGAGGTGGATCAAAAAAGATCTTGCTGTGATTTATGTCAGAGTGTTCTTCCTATGTTTTCCTCTAAGAGTTTTATAGTGTCCTTACATTTAGGTCTCTAATCCATTTTGAGTTTATTTTTGTGTATTGTGTTAGGGAGTGTTCTAATTTCATTCTTTTACATGCAGCTGTCCAGTTTTCCCAGCACCACTTACTGAAGAGACTGTCCTTTCTCCATTGTATATCCTTGCCTCCTTTGTCATAGATTAGTTGACCACAGGTGCGTGGGTTTATCTCTGGGCTTGCTATCCTGTTTCATTGATCTGTGTTTCTGTTTTTGTGCCAGTACCATATTGTCTTGATTAATGTAGCTTTGTAGTATAGTCTGAAGTCAAGGAGTCTGATTCCTCCTGCTCCGTTTTTTTCCCTCAAGACTGCTTTGGCTATTCGGGGTCTTTTGTGTCTCCATACAAGTTTTAAGATTTTTTTTTCTAGTTCCGTAAAAAATGCCATTGGTAATTTAATAGGGATTGCATTGAATCTGTAGATTGCTTTGGGTAGTATAGTCATTTTCACAATATTGATTCTCCCAATCAAAGAACATGATATTTCTCTCCATCTCTTTGTATCATCTTTCATTTCTTTCATCAGTGTCTTATAGTTTTCTGCATACAGGTCTTTTTTCTCCCTAGGTAGGTTTATTCCTAGGTATTTTATTCTTTTTGTTGCAATGGTAAATGGGAGTGTTTCCTTAATATCTCTTTCAGATTTTTCATCATTGGTGTATAGGAATGCAAGAGATTTCTGTGCATTAGTTTTGTATCCTGCAACTTTACCAAATTCATTGATTAGCTCTAGTAGTTTTCTGGTGGCATCTTTAGGATTCTCTATGTATAGTATCATGTCATCTGCCAACAGTGACAGTTTTACTTCTTCTTTTCCAATTTGTATTCCTTTTATTTTTTTTTCTTCTCTGATTGCTGTGGCTAGGACTTCCAAAACTATGTTGAATAATAGTGGTGAGAGTGGACATCCTTGTCTTGTTCCTGATCTTAGAGGAAATGGTTTCAGCTTTTCACCATTGTGAATGATGTTTTCAGTGGGTTTGTTGTATATGGCCTTTATTATGTTGAGGTAGGTTCCCTCTATGCCCACTTTCTGGAGTGTTTTTATCATAAATGGGTGTTGAATTTTGTCAAAAGCTTTTTCTTCATCTATTGAGATGATCATATGGTTTTTATTCTTCAGTTTGTTAGTATGGTATATCACATTGATATCCGTATATTGAAGAATCCTTTCATCCCTGGGATGAATCCCACTTGATCATGGTGTATGATCCTTTCATTGTATTGTTGGATTCTGTTTGCTAGTATTTTGTTGAGGATTTTTGCACCTATATTCATCAGTGATATTAATCAGTAATTGTCTTTTTTTGTAGTATCTTTGTCTGGTTTTGGTATCAGGGTGATCATGGCCTCATAGAATGAGTTTGGGTATGTTCTGTCCTCTGCAATTTTTTGGAAGACTTTGAGAAGGATGGGTGTTAGCTCTTCTCTAAATGTTTGATAGAATTCACCTGTGAAACCATCTGGTACTGGACTTTTGTTTGTTGGTAGATTTCTATTTTTATTTTATTTATTTATTTTTTGTGGTACGTGGGCCTCTCACTATTGTGGCCTCTCCTGTTGTGGAGCACAGGCTCTGGACGCACAGGCTCAGCAGCCATGGCTCATGGGCCCAGCCACTCCGCAGCATGTGGGATCTTCCTGGACCGGGGCACGAAGCCATGTCCCCTGCATTGGCAGGCAGACTCTCAACCACTGCGCCACCAGGGAAGCCCCTGTTTGTTGGTAGATTTTTAATCACAGTTTCAATTTCATTACTTGTGATTGGTCTGTGTATATTTTCTATTTCTTGCTGGTTCAGTCTTGGAAGGTTATACCTGTCTAAGGATTTGTCCATTTCTTGCAGTTTGTCCATTTTTTTGGCATAGAGTTGCTTGTAGTAGTCTCTTAGGATGCTTTATATTTCTGCAGTGTCTGTTGTAACTTCTCCTTTTTCATTTCTAATTTTATTGATTTGAGTCCTCTCCTTTTTCTTGATGAGTTTGGCTAATGGTTTATCAATTTTGTTTATCTTCTCAAAGAACCAGCTTTTCGTTTTATTGAACTTTGCTATCGTTTTCTTTGTTTCTATTTCATTTATTTCTGCTCTGATCTTTATGATTTCTTTCCTTCTGCTAACTCTGGGTTTTGTTTGTTCTTCTTTCTCTAGTTCCTTTAAGTGTAAGGTTAGATTGTTTATTTGAGATTTTTCTTGTTTCTTTTTTTTTTTTTTTTTTTTTTGCGGTATGCAGGTCTCTCACTGTTGTGGCCTCTCCCATTGCAGAGCACAGGCTCTGGACACGCAGGCTCAGCAGCCATGGCTCACGGGCCCAGCTGCTCCACGGCACGTGGGATCTTCCTGGACCGGGGCTTGAACCCACATCCCCTGCATCGGCAGCCAGACTCTCAACCACTGCGCCACCAGGGAAGCCCATTTCTTGAGGTAGGCTTGTATAGCTATAAACTTCTCTCTTAGAACTGCTTTTGCTGCATCCCATAGGTTTTGGATCGTCGTGTTTTCATTGTCATTTGTCTCTAGGTATTTTTTGATTTCCTCTTTGATTTCTTCAGTGACCTCTTGGTTATTTAGTAACGTATTGTTCAGCCTCCATATGTTTGTTTTCTTTACATTTTTTTCCCCTGTAATTGATTTCTAATCTCATAGCATTGTGGTCAGAAAAGATGCTTGATATGATTTCATTTTTCTTAAATTTACTGAGACTTGATTTGTGACCCAGGATGTGATCTATCCTGGAGAATGTTCTGTGTGCTCTTGAGAAGAAAGTGTAATCTGCTGTTTTTGGATGGAATGTCCTATAAATATCAGTTAAATCTATCTGGTCTATTGTGTCATTTAAAGCTTGTGTTTCCTCAGTAATTTTATGTTTGGATGATCTGTCCATTGCTGTAAGTGAGGTGTTAAAGTCTCCCACTATTATTGTGTTACTGTCAATTTCCTCTTTTATAGCTGTTAGCAGTTGCCTTATGTATTGAGGTGCTCCTATGTTGGGTGCATATATATTTATAATTGTTATATCTTCTTCTTGGCTTGATCCATTGATGATTATATAGTGTCATTCCTCGTGTCTTGTAACATTCTTTATTTTAAAGCCTATTTTATCTGATATGAGTATTGCTACTCCAGCTTTCTTTTGATTTCCATTTGCATGGAATATCTTTTTCCATCCCCTCGCTTTCAGTGTGGATGTGTCCCTAGGTCTGAAGTGGGTCTCTTGTAGACAGCATATATACGGGTCTTCTTTTTGTACCCATTCAGCCAGTTTGTGTCTTTTGGTTGGAGCATTTAATCCATTCAGGTAATTATCGATATGTATGTTCCTATGACCCTTTTCTTAATTGTTTTGGGTTTGTTTTTGTAGGTCCTTTTCTTCTCTTGTGTTTCCCACTTAGAGAAGTTCCTTTAGTATTTGTTGTAGAGCTGGTTTGATGGTGCTGATGCCTGTTAGCTTTTGTTTTGATTTCTCCATCGAATCTGAATGAGATCCTTACCAGGTAGAGTAATCTTGGTTGTAGGTTCTTCCATTTCATCACTTTAAATATGTCATGCCACTCCCTTTTGGCTTGTAGAGTTTCTGCTGAGAAATCAGCTGTTAACCTTACGGGAGTTCCCTTGTATGATATTTGTCGTTTTTCCCTTGCTGCTCTCAATAATTTTTCTTTGTCTTTAGTTTTTGCCAGTTTGATTACTATGTGTCTCGGCATTTTTTCCTTGAGTTTATCCTGTATGGGAGTCTCTGCACTTCCTGGACTTGGGTGGCTATTTCCTTTCCCATGTGAGAGAAGTTTTCAACTATAATCTCTTCAAATATTTTCACAGGTCCTTTCTCTCTCTCATCTCCTTCTGGGACCCCTATAATGCGAATGTTGGTGCATTTAATGTTGTCCCAGAGGCCTCTTAGGCTGTCTTCGTTTCTTTTCATTATTTTTTCTTTATTCTGTTCCACAGCAGTGAATTCCACCGTTCCGTTTCCAGGTCACTTATTCATTCTTCTGCCTCAGTTATTCTGCTATTGATTCCTTCTAGTGTAGTTTTCATTTCAGTTATTGTATTGTTCATCTCTGTTTGTTTGTTCTCTAATTCTTCTAGGTCATTTTTAAACATTTCTTTGCCTCCATTCTTCTTCCGAGGTCCTGGATCATCTTCACTATCAGCATTCTGAATTCTTTTTCTGGAAGGTTGCCTATCTCCACTCGATTCATTTGTTTTTCTGGGGTTTTATCTTGTTCCTTCATCTGGTACATAGCCCTCTGCCTTTTCATCTTGTCTGTCTTTCTGTGAACGTGGGTTTTGTTCCACAGGCTGCAGGATTGTAGTTCTTCTTGCTTCTGATGTCTGCCCTCTCTTCTTGCTATGGTAGGCTTGAAGTCCTATTTCCTTGCTCGCTATCAACCAGAACCACTCTTATCTCCTAGACGCTGCCCACATTCCTTGTCATGCAGTCTTCTTCATCTTCAATTCAGAAACAGCAAATCAAATCTTCCTTATGCTTTGTATCTCTGACTTCATCTTCTGTGACCAGCCAGAGCGGGGGGAAAATAATCTGGCTTTTTTTTTTGGCGTGTGGCATGTGGGATCTTAGTTCCCTGACCAGGGATTGAACCACACCCTCTACAGTGGAAGCTCGGAGTCTTAACCACTGGACTGCCAGGGAAGTCCCTCTTCTGGTTTTTTTTTTTTTCTTTCCTGTTATGAAGACAGCTGTGAATTGTATTGCTGTGTGTGTGGGGGTAGTCTGTTCTTAAGATTTTTTTTTCTCTTTGCCCTTGTTTTAGCAGTTTTACAATTATATGCCTTATTGTGTTTCCTTTATGTTTATTCTGCTTTCACTTCATCATTCTTTTGAATCTGTGGCTTGTTCTTGTTTTTGAAAAATTATCAGCCATCATCTCTTCAAATGTTGTTTCTGTCCCATTTTCTCCCTCCTCTCTTTTTGGAACTCCAATTACATGTATAACAAGCTATTCCACTGTAATTTCTGTCTTTCACACTGTTTTCTCTACTTTTCATTCTTTTTTTCTCTCCATCCTTCAGTTTGGATATTTTCTTGTGGTCTGTATTCTAGTTCATTAATTCTTTCTTAAGCTGTGCTTAAACTGCCTTGAAAACAATCCATTGCTTTGTTATTGTACTTCTCAGTTCTAGAATTTCTATTCAGCTCTTTTGTATAGTTTTTAGTTCCCTGTCAAAATTCTAAATCTTTTTTGTAGTTCCTTGAAAAGATTAAATGTTATTTTAAGTACCCATAGCTGATAATATCTGTATCCTCTATATCTCTTTCTATTTATCTATTATTTCTCTTACTATTTTAGCATGTTTTCTAGTATGCCTTGTTTTTTAGATTGAGTGCTGGAATTGACTATGAAAAATTGTAGAAAATTTTGAGGGCCAGAATGATGCTATTTTTCTTCTAAAGAGGATTTACCCTTGCAGGCAAGTGTCCAGAGGTACTAGTGATCTCAGATTATTTTAATTCAATCAGTTATTAAGGTGATTTGAAACTGGCTCTTCTATTTTAGTTCACTTACTCCTAGAGTGTAGCATTTGGGGATGCCACCTGAAGCTGGGGGTGTTACTAGCCCCATATTACAATTTAATTGCTTGAACTTGTCTTTATGCTGCTAACCCTATGAGTCTATGAAAAGTTCATTTCAGCTTTTAGCCTATTAGCTGATCCTTCAGAAATTAATAGATGTTCCAGACAGCAGTCTTCCTATTTGTGTTTCCTTCTTTTCCTGGACCTTGGCCCTGTAATTCTTCACAGGCTCCCTGATACCGGCTTTTCTATTTGTTCTCATTGATTGGAATTACCAGGTTCACCATTACAGGAAAAATACATAATTTTTAAACCTTGCAAGACATTATTACTGTTGTTTTATATCACTCATTGTTTATATAGGTTTACCTACATATTTATCATTTTCTTCATTCTTCATCCTTCTATAGATGCTTTAGAATTTTCTTTACTATGAGTATATTGATGATACATGCTTTCGTTTTTGTCACAAAATGACTTTATTTTGTCTTTATTCTTGAAAAATATTGTTGCTGAATCTAGTTTGACTATTATTTTTCAGTGTAACAGAGATACCATTTTACTTCCTTTTGGCTTCCATTGTTGCTGTACAAGTCAGCTATAAGTTTGCCTGTTGGTTATTTGGGTTTCTTGAATATATAGAATGGTGTCTTTCATAAATTCTGTAAAATTCTCAGTTATATTTTAAAATATTGGTCTCTCTCTTCTTTCCATCTGAGACTCCAATTGATTATGTTAGACCTTCTATTCTATCCTTTAAATATGTTAGACCTTCTATTCTATCCTTTAAATATGTTACCCTTTCTTTTACATATCCTATCTTTTTATCTCCCAGGGCTGCATTCTGTGTATTTTATTCTTCCTTATCTTATACCAGTTCTCTCTTCAGCTGTTTGTAATCTACTATTTAACCTATCCACTGAGTTCTTAATTTGGGACATTGTATTTTTCAGTGCTAGAGGTTTTGTTTTCTTCCTTTTGAATATGATCTATCTGGTTTTATAGGTTTTTCTTCCCTGCAGACTTTCTCCCCAAAATTTATCTTTTATTTATTTAAGCATGGTTGTTTTATAGCCTTTGGCTGATAATTCTGGTATCTGAATGTTTACAAATCTGTTTCTTTTGTCTGTTGTTTTTCCCTGTTCTTGTTTGTAGTATTTTGTTTATTAACTTGGTTATCTTTGGCTGCCTTGTAGCCATTGTACTTAAGAAATATTACAGAAAATTCTGAGATCTAGAATAGTTATTTTTTCCAGAGAGGTTTTGAATTGGCTTCTGCCAGATACCTAGGAACATTAATTATATCACCATAACAGGGCCACATTGAATCAAGTCCCTTGGTCTACCTCAATGATGGAAATGTATACTGTAATACCACATATGTGCTGGTTTGTTTCTAGTTAACCCTTAGTCTCAGAGTAAGTCTTTGAGATCCCAGCTCATTGTGCGAAGTGTCTATTATTAGATTCCTCACCTTGTCTGACACTGAGCTTCTTTTTTTTCTGATCTTCTCATTCAAATGAAGTTATCAACATGAAAGTTCAAATTTACTGGGATTGGCAAACACCTTCAGGCCAAAAGAGGACTCTGTATTGGTTTACCTCCTTATGTTCCTCTGTCCCCTTCAGGCTTTGCCTGCTAATTTCTTACAATCTTGTCAGCTCTTCATTAATTTTAAGAAGATTTTCAAAAATTATGTATCCAGTATATTTAGTTTTTTTCAACAGAAGGACTCATCCAGTAATATACTTTGCTATAACCAAAAAAGGAGGAGGAGGACAACCTTGTGAATATTGTAAATATTTTTCCATTCTAATTTTGCTGCATTCGAGTCAGAAAATATAGTGTCAAGTCTTTGGAGGCAGAGTATATTAATATTTTGATATGTATCCTTTGAAGTTTAAATAACATAGTACTGCATTTCTTTAACCTAATGAGTTGAACCTGTTTGCAATGACTATCATTACAATTATTGCTGCCATCTTTTGCCTCATCTTTTTACTTCAATCATTGTTGAAGCCACCACCTGCATAAAGGTATAACCTGACAGCATGCTGTCTCAGCTGTACTATGGATCTCCTGCTTTCTACTCTTGGCCTTTTCTACCACCACTGCCTGGGACACCTGCAAGAACCTCTCACCACTGTGACATGGGCAAACCAAGAATTTCAGATGAGTTAAAAACTGAGTATCCCTTGATCAACGAAGCAGATGAGCTGAAGAATAAATGTTCCTCTCTTCTACCCCTTGGGTATATAATTCTGAAGTGCATTCTACATGGCTCCTCAGAAGACCCTAGTGGATTGAGCCCCATGCTGATCAACTCAGTAATGCACTCTTAAGTAGACTTGCCCTCCTTCTCAGTTTCACTCTTGTCAGTCCCTTATTCCTGTTCCTTGGGATTCTTTTCCAAAGTAAACTGCCTGCATACAAGACCTTGATTCAGGCTCTCTTCTTTGAGGGAAGCTAGTAAAAGACACCATGCTTTCTTCCTGAGTTTTGTTTCTTTTTCTCCTTTCCTACCATTTATTGTATAATCAAATGTGCTTCTGCTGTTTTGAAAGTTACTCATTCTACTTTTATTCTACTGGTGGTTACCCTTAACTTACTGAACCAAGGGCATTACCTAAAGTTTATCAATATCTCAATCTTTTCTCCAAACAAACCAATAACTGGTTCTTAACACACTTAACTGGTTCTTGACACACTTTGACATATATCTATTTGTATCATTTAGCGTTTAAATTCCAGATTCATACTGATCAAGTGGGGTTATTTGTAGTAATTGAGGATTTAAACAATAATAAAGTACTCAATGCTTTACTCATTCACACATATCTCACTGCCTGCTCCTGGACTCTCGCTCTTTTACCTGGACTATGGCCTATAATAGTTATTTAAAGAGGATATATGATAAATTTTCTGTAATATTTATTTATTCTTGCATTTATAGTTTAAAGAATGATTATTTCCTGAAGTTTGTTTGAGAAACTACTACTGGAAGTGCTGACAATGGTTACAGACAGGTGGACTTTTCAAAGGAGTCAGCACAGCAAGGCTGACTCTTACATGGAGGTCTCAGGACCCAATACAAGCAATGGAAACAAAGAGAAAGATAATTATATACTGTTATTTAACCATTTGTCCTATGTTGAAACTAGAGGCTTAAAATACCCAAAGAATGATTTTTTTTGGCTGCGTGATTATGCACTTATAATGGAAGAAAGCTCTTAAGGAGGCTGCCTGCTGATGAGTGAGAACATTTTGATAGGCAATTTGTGAGTTTTGATGCTCTTGAAAAACAATATATCTGCATTGGCCAGTGAACTGATTGATAAACTGAATGTGGCTTGCATCAGCTCTTGTCTCAAGAGAGAAGTATTATGTGTTTAACCACTAAATGGTTAACTGCTTGTGAATGGAATTTTTTTTTTTTTTAGGTATAATTGACGTACAGTATTATATGTTTCAGGTGTACAACATAGTGATTCACAACTTTTAAAGGTTATATTCCATTTATATTTATTATAAAATATTGACTATGTTACTTGTGTTTTACAATATATCCTTGTACGTATTTATTTTATACATAGTAGTTTGTTCTTAAAGGAGCTGTTGAGCTAAGACTGCAACCTAGTGGTGAGTTTGTTATTGAAAAAAAGTGGCTGGGCCATTGATGAATGCTGCATTTGAATTCAAAGTGGGAATGAACACACAGACAAGTGTGCTGGTGCCCTCCTTGTGTAGACCGTCCTTCAAATCATGTTAAGTGGGCTAGAAACGAAGAAAGGATAACTTAATCGGATTCCTGAAGCTGTTCACCTGATGTAACATTTTCTACCTTGTCTGACACTTCTGATCACATCTCTTAGTTTCTCTTTAAAGATGCAGTAACACAACATTATAAATCAAATATACTCCAATATGAAAAATAAATTTAAAAAAAAAGAAAAAAATTTTTTTTAATTTAAAAAAAAGGTGCAGTAAGACCTTGATGGGACCAGTGTATCTTATCTTCTCACACTAGTTGGACTAATTTCCCTTATTTGCTTGTTTAATCAGTTCTATTTTAGGGCAGACTTTTAGTTGCTTTTATTTTTGTGTTTGAAGTAATTCAAATCACACTATTCTGTAATCCAAATTAATTAAATTTTGCATGTAACATGGTTCTAAATATCATTCTCATTATAATGTTCAGCTTTTTACAGTTGTGGGTTCTTGTTTGGTTTGGTTTGGTTTGGTATGGTTTGTGTGATCTTAGTTGCCCAAGCAGTGATGGAACCCAGGCCCACCTCAGTGGAAGTGCAGAGCCCTAACCATTGGACCACCAGGGAATTCCCCCAGTTTTTTACAGTTTGATGTAGCTTTTATTTCTTAGAAATGCTTATTACTAGTTGTATCAATTACTATTTCATATTAGTTTGCATTAATATGGAAAAATTTATTGATACAATCATGCTGAGTCTTTATTCTTGCTGTGATCACTTTTCTTACACAAAGTATAGAATATCCAGGAGATACCTGTGTATGACAATTTGAATCTTTTAATTACTGTATATTCTAATCTCATTTTAAAAGTCTGCTTGAATCTTATCTCAATTTTCCTCATTTCTCATCAATCTTTTTAATCATATACTTAAAATTATTAATAGTTCAATCATTGTTTCTTGATTTTCATTGTCAGATCATCCTTGTTCCCTAGCACTCTAATTCTGTTAGATTATATTAACTGGGTTTTTTTTGGCCACACCCGCAGTATATAGGATCTTAGTTCCCTGACCAGGGATCGAACCCATGCCCCCTGCAGTGGAAGCGTGGAGTCTTAACCACTGGACCATCAGGGAAATCCCTTAACTTTCCTTTTATATAGCTTTATTTTACTTGCAAAACTTTACCTGTGATTTTTTTCTTTGTTTCTTTTTCTGGCAAAGCTTGGTATTTGAGTGTGAAGTCTGCTTATTCCATATGTGATAAAATCAGTCTTGTGCTTTCATAAGGGTTATCAAGAGATAATATCATTAGCTTTTAAATTCTTTCTTCATCTCAACTCTTCCATATTTAATTCAAATACATTTTCAGAAAATGTCCTAATTCTTTCAAATTTATATGCTCCTGAGTTTGGAGTATATGACTGTATAGCATTGCCACAAGCAGATAGCTCATGATTATAAGACTTACTGAAGTGGGTTGACCACATGAAGCCCATCTCAGTCAGTGAAATGATGTCCTCTACATAATTCTTAGGATTTTTTTGTCTCCGATGTCACCCTAATGAAATGGTTTTAGATTCTCTTGTGCTCTTTAAAACAGCTTTCTACAAAGGACAAATGAGGACCTGAGTTAAATGGGGTGAGCCAAGAAATTAGCCACTCTGATCAATGCAGAAATCAATGCTGGAATAATGAGTTATCTGTGAGAGCTTTCTCTTTTTCTACCACTCTTTGGGGATGTATATTGCAAAATCTGTCACACATAGATCATGGTGACTGACATGGCACTCTAAAGGCAATTTCTACTAAAATAAAAGTTCATGGGACTTGCAACAACATGGATGGACCCAGAGGGTATTATGCTTAGTGAAATAAGTCAGACAGAGAAAGACCAATACTGTATGTTATCACTTAATATGGAACCTGAAAAATAAACTAGAGAATATAACAAAAAGAAACAGACTCACAGATATAAAGAACAAACTAATGGTTCCCAGTGGGGAGAGGGAAGAGGGAAGGAGCAAGATAGGGGTAGGGGATTAAGAAGCACAAACTAAATAAGCTACAAGGATATATTGTACAGCCCAGGAAATATAGCCAGTATTTTATAATAAATATAAATGGAGTATAATCTATAAAAATTTTGAATCAGTTATGTTGTACACATGAAACTAATATAGCATTGTAAATCAACTGTACCTCAATTAAAAAAAAAGTTCATGGGGCAAAATGCTTTTCTATAAATTAATTAGTGTAATACTGTTAGGGAAACAAAATAAATCTCCCTTCCCCAATACACTTAATTATATTTTGGAAGCAGGAAGCAAATTAATAAAACAACATGGCAGGTCTCAAAGCCATTGATTTTCAATGGATTACTTAAAGCTATGTAAAATATATGATATGAGATACTTTTGATGACCCTTAAAATCTTTTTTAAAACAATAATGTCTTCGATAATTCAGGTTTATTAAGTGCTCCAGAAGTAATGTATGAAAAATGAGGGTACATTGTATACTGGAAAGTATCATTCTATAGTTAAAATTTTATTAACAAAAAATCATGTTGTGTAAATATGTATAAACTACTACAGGGATCTGAAAGCATCTTAATAGTGTCCTTTAAGAAAAGCTTATCCTTGAATAATGCCTTAGTTCTCATGTATGAGAGAAATCTATAAGGTTTATTTTTCAGCTCTCAAAGAGCTATTTTATCTGGCATTCTAACTATATCTAAAATAAATATAAGGAGTATGTTCTATTTTATGTCCTTCTCTAACAACAACAACAACAAAATCTTCAGTTAGTGGTTAATGTTATTACCTTAGATCTTCAGGAAAAGCTCCTGGATACAGAATTGTTTAAGGATACACTAGAATAAGTTACAGAATTAGGACTTTAGGTAAGGGAAGACAAAGCAAACATATTTTGACGCACAGAATCACAGATTTGGGGAGGGTAAGAGTGGTAGGAAAAAGAGGGGGAAAGTAAGTAGTTTTTACTTAAATGATGGACATAATATATATAAATAACATCAAAAGAATTGGCATGCTCCCTTTTTTTTTTCACTTTATGGGTTTAAATAGATGATAGATGGCTAGAAAGAGAACATAGACACTCACCGTCCTCAAGTTTCTGATGTATTTGTGTATTTGGCCAAGGTCACACAGACTTAATGCAAGTCTTAATGGCCACATTTCCCGGCATTTCTTAGTGCAGCTTCCCAAAAGAGGGATTTACCACTGTTAACACTAGCTGCACAAGGTAAGTCCTTCCAGATCTGGGAAGCTTAATTTTGTCTTGTACTTTTCATACCAGGGGCATATATTACTATTTAGGAAGCCCTTAGGAAATATATGCCCCTATTGGAAAAAAAAATTGACATCTGGTACTCTGGTTTTCTAGTCTAACTCAGTGGCAAGCTCATTCAGAGGAAAAAACAGAATGAATGCCCAAATATTCATGAGTGGTATCTTGACTCCAGTTTATTTGGGTCTTGGAAAGCCTGTTTTCCTACCACATACTCTTTCCTCCTTCAATACCATATCCCCAAGTCACTACCTAGAGCAATAAATCAATGGGGTGTAGAGAAGTGAATAATGAATTTATGGATGATAAATCTTGGACAAGCTCAATGCTTTTTTTTATTTTTTTATTTTGCGGTATGCGGGCCTCTCACTGTTGTGGCCTCTCCTGTTGCGGAGCACAGGCTCCAGACATGCAGGCTTAGCGGCCATGGCTCACGGGCCCAGCCGCTCCACGGCATGTGGGATCTTCCCGGACCAGGGCACGAACCCATGTCCCCTGCATCGGCAGGCGGACTCTCAACCACTGCGCCACCAGGGAAGCCCGCTCAATGCTTTTTATACTACTACAAAATTAAAATATATGTGAAAAAAAGCATCATAAAATTTATTTGCCATTCATGATTGCAAGAAGGTGATTCAAAATGAAGTAAATTTTTTCCCAGTAAATTCTCTCAGGTACATTTTTCTCCCTCCTTACCTATTAGCATAATGTTTGGGATAACAGTGGATAGAATAAGTCAAAACTGAGTTCCAGTCTCAGCTTGCATTTCTCTTTGTTCTTGTCACTCATTGTGAGCTACACAGACCAGTCAAATCAGTAACACGTGGGGACTTGTTAAAAATGTAGCATCTCAGTCTTCATCCTGTATCTACGGAATTAGAATCTACATTTTAAAGACCCCCAGGTGATTCACATTAAATTTTGAAAAACGCTGCTTTGTGTAACTTTTTGTAACTGAATATCTCTCCTCCTTGGTTTCTCTTTGGTCAAATTATGAGGCAGATCTAGATAATGTGTAGGAATTTTTGAACTAGAAGGAACCTATAGTAAGGATTAGTGGTTTAGAGCATATGGACTATGGAACCATTGTGTCTGGGTTTGATTCCCAACTTTGCCACTTACTAAGTGGGCAGACTATATAGCCTCTCTGTGCCCCAATTTCCTCATTCAAAAACAGGAATTATAATAATTTCTACTTCATAAAGTTGATATGAATAATTGAATTTATTATATGTATTTAGATTAGTGCTTGATACAGAATAAGCACTATGTAAGTATCAACTCTTATTATGAGTTAAGATTCTTGACTGATAACATTCTAGAATGTATGGAGATGCCAACTGACTGACTTGAAAGTTGCTAGTGAGTATATGTAGAATCTAAAATATGAGACAAATGAATTTATGTACGAAACAGAAACAGAATCACAGGCATAGAGAACAGACATGTGGTTGCCAAGGTCAGGGGTGGGAGTTTGGGGTTAGCAGATGTAAACTATTATATATAGGATGGATAAACAACAAGGTCCTACTGTATAGCACAGGGAACTATATTCAATGTCCTGTGATAAACCATAATGGAAGAGAATATGAAAAAGAATATAAATATATATGTATAATTGAATCATTTTGCTGTACACCAGAAACTAACACAACATTGTAAATCAACTATGCTTCAATTAAAAAAAAAATTTTTTTAAAGGAAGTTACTAGTGAGGGCATTCTATCAGTATGAGTGTGGAGAATTGAGGAAAGCTTTATGGAAGAAATGGGAATTTAGAATAGTTTCATGGGATAACTAAATTGGGGAATGATTAGAGATAAAAGCATTAAGAGTATTCCAGGTAAAATAGACTTACAGGCAGTGGTAAACGTTTGGAGAGGGACAGAGGAAAGCAGGGATCATGTCTCCTAAGTTTCAGGAACTTTGAGGAAGGCATGGGGTGACTAGAGCAGAGGCTTGTTGGACAGTTGAAGGGCTGAGATTGGTTCCTCTCAATTATGGACTAAAAAATCTTAGCTTTAACTGTGAGGAATAGAGAATATATATACATATTTGTGGAGAAAATGGAATAAAGTGATAAAGGAAATCATTAATAGACAGGATGGCTCAGTAGAAGAGAGAGCAAAAGGAATAAGAAGCAAGATTTGGTCATTAGACATGAAGAATACATGGGGAGGAGGGAATTATAGCGCCAAGATTTTAAGTCTGAAGGACCAGAAATGTGATGGTGCTTTTAGCGAAAATGAGAATATTAGAAGCACAACTGCTTTGAGGAAAAGATATGTTTGTTTTAGAAGTGTTGAGTGCAGGTGATGGGAATACATCCAATAAATGATTTGGCAGCGGCTGTAGAAAGAGCACCATTCAGAACAAGGCCAGTCATACTTTCACCTTTTATTGTTGTGTTACTGAGCACTTCACTAGCATCAATACAAAACAAAGGTAAAACCTTAAAATTCTAGAATGATCACATCTTTGTTTTCTTTACATATTTCAAATTCTCTGTCTACTAAATATTTTTAAAGTGAGTTTAAATTGAGTGGCGGTATTCGTTTTTTTATGAGTCAACAAAAGAACTTGAAAGAAAATGAGTCTCAGATCCATTATTCCATCTTTCTGCTTCCTGGACAGCATTTGCACTCAGACTCAAAGAAATTGAGAACAAAGGAAATATTTGGCTTTCAGGCTTTTCTAAATCCCCCTAGACCTAGAAGGCAAAAATAATGTTTTTGTCCAGGAAAGAGCCCAGCACAATTCAGTGTCCAGGAGACTATTAGCCATCATCAATAATGTTTACCAGAGTCTCTTGCCTTTAATGAAACAGGAGCAGAAAAATTGATTGGGAGGCAGTGTGTGTGTTATCTTAATACTTATCCTTGGGTAAAAAGTGCATTTGTGAGCAAATCTAGTGTTGCCTAGCAACTGTCTCTAGGCAAAGGGTGGTTGGGAGCCAGCTGCTGCCGCCTTTCAGGAGCCTTCGCCTATTTCTACACACCTCATAGGACATCTGTTGTGGATTGTTTGGATTTCAGTTTTAAGGTAGAGTTTTTCTTAACAACTTCTAATATTAGATATTTTGCTTTTTAGTGATCGACACAATAAACCTAATATTATTACTTTTTACCCATCTCTGAATATAACATAAATATATAGATTTTTTTTAACTACAGTGGAGTATTTATGAAGTCAGGAGCTTTGGTGATTTTTAAAAACATTCCTTTCTGTGCCTTTTAGACCTGACACATTCTCGAGTGGTCTAGGACTATACCCACATTTACACCCACTTCTAAGAGCGTAGGATGTGGTGTTAAACGTGACCCAGAAACTCTCAAATTTGAACTTTTCTCCTGAAAAACCTATCCCTGGCCTTCTTGTATAGTCACCGTTTCTGCTTCCACTGCTGATGGAGATTTATTTTCTTGCCCCTGGTCCTTGCAGCAGGATACAGCTCAGCTAATAGCAGTGAAGCAGGAGTTTCCAGAGGAACCAGGGGTTGTGCCAGAACTTGATGAGGGGCAGACAGGCCATATTAGTGGAGAAGTCTCTCCAGCGAGAAGGAATGTAGTCAGTACTGTAGCCTCACACTGGCTGAGTACTTCTGGATACTCCTGATAGTTCAGCCCCTCTTACTGTCCAAGCTGCTTATTTCCAGAGTCCCCAGATACTTCCCAACGTATTCACATCATTCAGTCAACCATCCATCCATTCTTTGATCCCCGTGGCTGCTTGGAAGTCTCACCCTCTCTCCCTGCTCATTTTCTTACTGCCGTCCAGTCTCTTAAGTCAATTCCACAGGATCCTCTGAAAGCCCTATTCCTTTGCAAACCCACTTCCCTCAACCTATTTACAGAATATTCCTTCGCATCTTTATTTTGGACCTTATTCATTTCCAACCCTCTCAAACAGAGCCTGCTCTTTGTCCATACCATAATCTCATAAACCAGAGCCAGGAGACAGGCTGTCATCCACTTTAGCCACCTAGGCCACTTCCAGACCTTTCTTATTTTCATGAGAAGCCCTTCTTCATTTGGGAGACAACATAGCATTTAGAATCATGAGATTTGGATTTGGACCCATATTTTGAGATGTTGGATAGATCATCCAACATTTCTGAGCCTCAATTTCCACATCTGAAAAAGAGGGATCATTTTTACAAGGCTATGGAGATTAAACTTATTCTTTTCACAAATCTTTGCTGATTACCATGTGCCAGGCACTTTTCTAAGTACTGAACAAAACAGTTCCTTCTCGTGGAGCTTGTGGTTTCATGAGGCAAGAAAGTCGAATATATATACATAATTACAAAATCGAATATGAAAGAAAATATAGGGTGTTGTAACAAAGGTTTTTAGAGGTATAATTTAGATGGTGGAGAGGTGGTCAGGAGGCAAGGCCTTAGGAGGTGACATTTAAAGTGAGAACAGCAGGATAGGTAGGTTTTAGGCAATGGAGCGAAGGATGGAGAGGGCATTGCAGACAGAGGGGATTGCAGAGGGCTTTGTGAGAGGCAGAGTGTGGTTACAGATGTAGGCTGGGGACCGAATTTGTGGGACCTGAACGTGAAGTCCAGATGAAGGAGTTTTCATTTTAAATGCAATGAGAAGCAATGACTTTAAGCAAGGGTGTAACACTACTTATGCATTTAAAAGATCTCTCTGAGGACAGCATTTGGAACACAGTACTTACTCGGTAATTGAAGTCACATTCACGTAGGCCTTGTTCTGCAATATTTATTGAGTGTAGTCCCCCTGGGTCACAGTTTTTCTCTCTACCCGAGACTCCTGCTATCTCCTGTTGATTAGCTCAGCTTCTGCAACTCCTTCAGAGCTCCTGACATCCACGACTCCAGGGGCCACCCTACGTGAGACATCCCATATGCCAATAAACTCCTCTGACCGCAATTTCTTTCTAATTCCTACCACACCTACACATGTCCAGGCCTCCAGGGTGGTAGAATATGAGGATGGAAAGATGGGCACGAGCCAGGTTGTGAAAGGTTGCTTTGATGCTAATGAACTTGAAATTTAATCCTGTAAGAATAGGAAAGCAGCACGGATGGTGGCACTTACTGGTGCCTGTGCTTGAAACGCCCCCACTTCCCGGGATCCCCTTCAAGCTCCTAGTCATCCTTTAGAGTCTGGCTTGTCTCCCGTCTCTGCTAGGAAGACTGCCTTAGCAAAGAAGGTAGTTAAGCATGTTACATGTTGTGTAGAGCTCTTGGTGCTCTTATGCTGTATAATCACATGCTTATTTTTGATCTCCCCTATAAGTCTGAACTCCTTGAGAGCAAGAACTTGTATTCTTATTGTATCCTCAGTACCTGACATAAAGGATTTCATTAAAATTTGATTTTGTCAAGTTTTTTAAGTTCTCACCTTCCACTAAAAAGTAAAATACCCTAATAAAAGTTTGGCAAATTGGAAGTAAAGATTGGTAATTTCCTCATGTAATCATCTAAAACTGTGTTACTTTGCTAAAGTTTACCCAGATATCTTTGCTCTAAAAGTTGGCACCAGATTCGTTTTTTTTTAATAAATGTATTTGTTTATTTTTGGCTGCATTGGGTCTTCATTGCGGTGCGTGGGCTTCTCATTGCAGTGGCTTCTCGTTGCTGAGCATGGGCTCTAGGCACGTGGGCTTCAGTAGTTGTGGCACATGGGCTCAGTAGTTGTGGCTCGTGGGCTCTAGAGCGCAGGCTCAGTAGTTGTGGCACATGGGCTTAGTTGCTCCACAGCATGTGGGATCTTCCTGGACCAGGGCTCGAACCCATGTCCCCTGCGTTGGCAGGCAGATTCCTAACCACTGCACCACCAGGGAAGTCCGGCAGCACATTTTAAGAAAACTTTATATTTTTATCAGTTTTAATTTTTTGATTCAAATATCAAAATATATAAAAAGAATTTATAGGGCTTCCCTCCCTCTAGAGCCCGCGAGCCACAACTACTGAGCCCACATGCCACAACTACTGAAGCCCGTGCGTCTAGAGCCCTGGCTCCACCACAAGAGAAGCCACCACAGTGAAAAGCCCGCACGCCGCAAGGAAGAGTAGCCCCCGCTCGCCACAACTAGAGGAAGCCCGCGTGCAGCCACAAAGACCCAAACACAGCCAAAAATAAATAAATAAAATAAATTAAAAAAAAAAAAGAATTTATAGAAGTCTCATTCCTGCCTGTGCCTTTTCTCCCTTTTTCCTCTAGCTACTATAGATTACCATTTTTATTAGTTTATTTTTTGTCCTTTCAGTATTTCTTTATGCAAAAACAAGCAAATATGAATGTATTCTTATAAAAAAGATAGCCTAAAATATACACTCTTTATTCGTTGCTTTTTTTAACATCAAAATTTATTCTAGAGATGTCTCCAAGTCAGTAGTTGATAGAGCTCTTCCTTAATCTTTCTTGTGGATTCACAGTTTTTTATATACCATGATTTATTCAGCCAGTCCCCTACTGCTGGATGCTCTGTTCTTGTCTTTTGCTTTTACAAACAATTCTGCAAAGGATAACCTAGCACAACTGTCATTTCAAATTAGCACAGATATATAGATAGGCACGCACATGTATATACATGTATGTATGTATGTTATATATGATATCTATATCTCTGCCTGTATATATATATATATATATATATATATATACACACACACACATATATATATACACATACATGCACATATGTATGAGATTCCTGGAAATTAGATCATTACATCAGGAGTAAAGTCATCTGAAATTTTGGTAGATAATTCCAGAAATTCCTTCCTGATGGTTATTCCATTTTCTACACCTTCCAGCAATGTTTGAAAGTGTCCATTTCCCCATAGCCTCTCCAACAGTGTGTTGTAAGACTTTTGGATTTTGCCAATCTGATAGTTGAGGAATTATAGCTCAGGGTAATATTAATTTGCATTTTTACTAGTGAAGTTAGCACCATCTCATATGTTTAGTGGCTATGCTATTGGTTTTATTTCTGTGACCTTTCCGTTCATATCTTTTGCTTACTTTTCTAAAAAGTTGGTCTTTTTCTTCTCTATTCCTAAAAGTTTTTAATGTCTGTTGAGAATGTAAGCATTCAGTATGTGCTATGAGTTGCAAATGTCTTTCCTATTTTGTTATATTTGTTTTAACTCTGCTAATGGTGTATTTCTGACATGCACAAGTGTTTATTTGTGTTTACTTTTAACTGTTAGCCTTTCCAAAATTTGAGTCATAGTTAAATGGTTATGATAAGGTACTTTCCCAAGGTTATAATAAAAACCACCTATGTTGTTTTCTAATACTTTTATAATTTCTTTTTTTTTTTTACATTTAAAGTTTGATCCATTTGGACCTATTTGTTTAACTTGATACATTGCATCACTATGGAACCTGCTTTATTTTTTTCCAAATTGCTACCCAGTTTTCCCAACACTATTTATCAAAAAGTCTATCTTAAAAAAAAAAAAAGGTCTATCTTTACTGTTTGATTTGATGTGCAGTCCTCATTGTGCACTAAATTCCCGTAGGTATTCAAGTCTATCTCTGGACTTTCTATTCTGTTTGATTAGTCTTTTCATGAGCCAATCCTATACTTTTAATTATTGATGCATTATAGTATGTTTACATATCTGGTAGGGGTAGTACCCTTATTGCTCTTTATCAGAATTTTCCAGGCTGTTCTTCTTTGTTCACTTTTCTTTTTTTTTTCCGGTGCACTTTAAAATTAGTTTATCTAGCTCCAGAAAATAATCTGTATTCTTATTATGTTTGTTCCTTGATAATTTATAAAAATGATACACTGCTTTATGATATTAAGTCTTCCCATTAAAGAACACAGTACATCTTTACATTAATCCAAGTTAACTTAGAATTTTTTTATTGCAATATAATTGAAATGTAACATTTAGTTATTAGTTTCAGGTGTACAACATAATGATTCAATATATGTATGTATTGTGAAATGAGGTCACAATAAATCTAGTTAACATCCATCACCACAGAGTTACACTTTTTTTTTCTAGTGATAAGAACTTTTAAGATCTACTTTCTTACTTTCAAATATACAATACAATATTAATTATAGTCACCGTGCTGTACATCACATTCCCAGCTTATTTATTTTATAACTGGAAGTTTGTACTTTTTGACCCCCTTCACCCATTTTGCCCACCTCACCCCCTACCTCTGGCAACCACCAATCTGTTCTCTGTATCTATGAGTTCAGGGTTTTTTTGTTTTTGTTTTGGTTTTGGTTCCACATATAAGTAAGATCATACAATATTTGTCTTTCTCCAAGTTATTTCACTCAGCATAATGCTCTCAAGGTCCAAATGGCAGGATTTCCTTATTTTTATGGCTGAATTATTATAAGTAAAAATAAAAATATTTATTCAGCATCTGCTTTGTCCATTCATCCATCAATGGACACTTAGGTTTCTTCCGTATCTTGGCTCTTGTGAATAATGCTGCAATAAGCATGGGGGTATCTTTTCAAGTTAGTGTTTTTGTTTCCTTCAGAAAATTACCCAGAAGTGGAATTGCTGGATCATATAGTAGTTCTATTTTTAAGTTGGTTTTTTTTTAATTTTTATTTTATATTGGAGTGTAGTTGATTTACAGTGTTGTGTTAGTTTCAGGTGTACAGCAAAGTGATTCAGTTATACATATATCTATTCTTTTTCAGATTCTTTTTCCATTTAGGTTATAACAGACTATTGCGTAGAGTTCCCTGTGCTATACAGTAGGTCCTTGTTGATTATTTTATATATAGTAGCATGTATATGTTAATCCCAAACTCCTAATTTATCCCTCCCCCTCTGCCTTTCCCCTTTGGTAATGATAAATTTGTTTTTGAAGACTGTGAGTCTGTTTCTGTTTTGTAAATAAGTTCATCTGTAGCATTTTTTTAGAGTCCACATGTAAGTGATATCATATATTTGTCTTTCTCTGTCTGACCTACTTCACTTAGTATGATAATCTCTAGGTCCATCCATGTTGCTGCAAATGACATTTCATTCTTTTTATGGCAGAGTAATATTCCATTGTATGTATGTACCACATCTTTATCTACTCCTCTGTCAATGGACATTTAGCTTGTTTCCGTGTCCCGGCTATTATAAATAGTGCTGCAATGAACGTTGGGGTGCATGTTAACTTTTTGAATTATGGTTTTCTCCAGATATATGTCCAGGAGTGGGATTGCTGAACCATATGGTAGTTCTATTTTTAAGTTTTTGATGAACCTCCATACTGTTTTCCATAGCGGCTGTACCAGGTTACATTCCCACCAACAGTGTTCAAGGGTTCTTTTTTCTCCATATCCTCCCAAGTTAACTTGTATATTCTTTGCATTAGAAAGATTCTCCTTTAGGTTCTGGGGGTCTACTTATCCCATTATTTCTGTCATTGTTTGTTATTTTAATTGATTGATTAACTTCTGTATATTAACCATTTTATATCTTATTACCTTGATGAATTCTCTTTAGTAGTCATTTTCATTTGCTATCTCTGGACTTTTCAGGTGTACAATCATACCATCTGCAAATATGGAGATAATTTAAATTTTTTTCCAATTTTTGTACCTTTAATTTTCTATGGTTTTGGAAGTATTAGGCAATTAATTAGTGTGAAGTAGTAGTGATCATTGTGGGCATCTTTGTCTAGTTCCTGACTTTAGGAGGAATATCTTCAGTGTTTCTCCATTAGGAAGTATGTTAGCCTTAGGGCTGAGATATAATATGTAGAATCATATAAATGAAGTTTTCATCCACTCTTATTTTGAGTGTTTTTTTTTTTAAATCAAGGGTGGATTTGGTTTTTGTCAACTTCCTTTTCTATGACTATATATATAAACGTAATTTTTTCTATGGATTTATTCATATGCTAAAATACATGACTAAATTTTGTACTATTGAACTATTCTGACATTCTTGTACAGGAGGTAGGGAGGAACCTAATTTGATTATGACAGATTATTCTCTTAAAGTGCTGTTTATTAATATTTTGTCTTTTTGAAATGATATTCATAAGTATAATTCATCATCTTTTTGCAGTCTATCAGGTTTTAGTATCAATGTTGTAATTTATAAAATAATTGGGAAGTTTTCATTTTTCTGAGATCTGGACAGTTTAAATAGCATTAGAATTACCTACTCTCTAAAGATTCCTCTGTTAGACTAGATAATGGCACTTTTTAGGGGGTGGAGTAGATATTTGCAATACATATAACAACAATTAAACTAGTTTGCAACCACTTCTTTAGGATTTCCCTCAGTTCCAATATACAACTTTAGTATTATCTTATAATGTTTAACCTTGATACTCTTTACTATGCTCAGGCTACTACAACCTAATTTATCAATTTCAGTGGAAATCAAGCTCAGTAGAATTCCTAAATCTGCTGGGGTAAGTTTTGGTAGATTACTTTTTCCTGGAAAATTATCCATTTATTTATTTTTCATAGAGTTGTGCAAAGTAGCTTTATAATCCCTTTTGTTTTTGTGATTATTTCCCATCTTTTTGTATCTTTTTTTGTGACTATTTGATATATTTTGTATTGGAAAGTAAATTAAAGTGTCCTATTTGTAGTGCATTTCTGTTTCTCCTTGTATAGTCTATAGGTTTTTACTTCATGAAAGTTACTGCTAAGTTATTTGGTACATAGGTATTCATATCTTATATTCCTTGTGAATTCTTACCCTTAGCATTAAAAAAAAAAGTCTTTTAAAATTGCTATTTGATTTCAGTTCTGTACTCACTGATATCAAAATCACTGCCCATGCTTTCTTTTTGTTTGTTCATCCTTTTAGTTTGATCTTTACTGAATTGCATTGCCTCTGGAGTGCATCTTGTTTACAGTATAGGGCTCGGTTTTGCTTTACAATAGAAGTATGACCTGTATCATGCACACAAAACCCAAAAGTCACATCTTCTTATGTTCCACTGGCCAAAGCAAATTTCATGGAGAAGAGATATATGCCTGTAGGCAGATCTGCCCCGTGAAGAAACTGTGCAGTAGAGAGATGCTTTTCCAAGCCTTACTTAAGAATCCATGTGTCGACTGCAAAAAAAAAAAGCATAATGTGAGAGCTATGAGGCTCTTTTATTTGAGGCTTACTGAGGACTATAGCCCAGGAGATAGCCTCTCAGATAGCTCTGAGGAACTGCTCTAAAAAAGTAGGGGGAAGTCAGTATACATATGATTTTAGTGAAGGGGGTACATGCAATCAAGCACACATCTCGGTAGAAGGTTGCTGTAAGTCACAAGGTACAGATATCTTAGTTAATGATTTAGTGCTTTTCTAAGCATGAGAAGATACAAGAAATTGGGTTCATAAAGTTTTCTCCTGAGAATATTTATCTGAAGACCTTCTTCTGCCAGTTTTTCCCAGAACACAGAGTGCCTCATCCCGGTTCTCCACCCTGAACTCTTTTCAGGGTGTGTTGAAGGTCAGTGACTGCAGTGGCTAGTGACTTCATTCTTATAGAACCAGATGGCAAGCGTGCATGCAGTAGAAGAGAAAGCCAGCATTTGAACATGTGCTCCCCAGAGAACACTGATGGCCATTGGGTGTTAGCCACAGAAGCAGGGACACCCAACACACAGAACTGCAGTTTTCCCCAGTCAAGGGAGGAGATATTTTTCTCTCCCCTCTTTCTGCACTTTGCCTCAAATACAGAAGAGCAAGAGAGGGGACTTGGAGGTGCTGGAAGCCAGACCCTTGCCCTTTCTTCTCACTCTAACCTGATAGAGCCATAGCTTTAGCCTAAGTTAAGAGAGCATAGGAGAAAAGCTAACAATCAGAATAATGTATTTCTGATGGTTGGAAATGGCTGAATGGCTGTACAATCTGGCCAAGAGAATTAAAGTAGCCTCTCCACAGCAGAAAAGTGGAATTTAAGAGAGTACAGAGACTGAAGAAAAGAAAAAAGAAGCAGAGGTAGAAGATGCAGGAGAGAAAGGGGCGTAACTAACGGAGCAGGGTCCTCAAGGAAGTTGAAAGATTTGGAGTCAATAAAGCCTGGATTTGAAGAGGAGGGAATAAATTTCATCCTTCAAAAACAGAGGAAACGGGACTTCCCTGGTGGCCCAGTGGTTAAGAATCCACCTGCCAATGCAGGGGACATGGGTCCGATCCCTGGTCTGGGAAGCTCCCACAATTCTTAGATGCCTCGGAGCAACTAAGCCCCGTGTGCCACAGCTAGTGAGCGTACGCTCTAGAGCCCACGAGCCACAACTACTGAAGCCCATGCACCTAGAGCCTGTGCTCCACAACAAGAGAAGGCACAGCAATGAGAAGCCCATGCACCACAACGAAGAGTAGCCCCCGCTCACAGCAACTAGAGAAAACCCAACCACAGCAATGAAGACCCAATGCAACAAAAATAATAATAATAATAAATAATTTTTTTTAAATGGAGGAAAGGTATTAAGAATGGGTATGAATATAGGTGATTGTGCACAGAGGAGTCTGGAAAGCTGATAACCTGAGGTTTTTTGTTTTTTTTTTTTTTTTTTTTTTGCTGTACGCGGGCCTCTCACTGTTGTGGCCTCTCCCGTTGCGGAGCACAGGCTCCGGACGCGCAGGCTCAGCGGCCATGGCTCACAGGCCCAGCTGCTCCGCGGCATGTGGGATCTTCCCGTACCGGGGCACGAACCCGTGTCCCCTGCATTGGCAGGCGGACTCTCAACCACTGCGCCACCAGGGAAGCCCAACCTGAGTTTTTTTAATGAAGTAGGAAATAAGGATGTCTGGTGAGAACGAGGACAGCTGGAACAGGGAGAAAGGTTTAGAATTACATTGAAATACTAAAGTTGAATTTGACCTAAGGTAGAGAGATAAAAATAAATTACTTTTTTCTGTACTAGCAACAAGTTATGAAAGAGAAAAAGATAACAATGGATCATCTGAAAAAATTTTATACAAAGATGTTAAACAATATCTATTTTTAGATAGAAAGATTTAATATCATAAAAACATGAATTCTCCCCAAATTAAGCAAATGTAATACAATTCTAATTTAAATGTGAATAAGATGGGGGGTGGATAAAGTGATCTTAAAGGTTATTGGAATTATAAATGTAAATAAGACCAGTAAAGAATGACTTGCTTCATATGATTGAAGCATATCATGACCTCCTTATTGGCTTTGGTTTGGGCTTAGAAAGAGACAAGTCAGAGAACAGATTAGAGAGCTCAAAAATAGATCCCAGTACACGCAGATATTTGATGTATAACAAAAATGATATTTCAGTTGAAAGAGAAGAAATGGGTTATTTTTAAAACAGTGCTAACCCAACAACCTACTCATCTGGGAAAAAGTATATCAGATAACTTCCAGATTGACTAAAGAAAAGAAAGAAGAAATAATAGGTTTTATATACACACAAATATCCCTCAGGTTGTTGAGTAACCAAGACAGGACCATGAAGCTGTAAAGGAGAAGACACACATTTTAAAATTTAATCCATTTAGAAAGATTAAATGTAAACCAGAAAGAAATGAATGTTGTGCTTTAATAAAAACTTTACTTTAAAAAAGGAAATGATAACTTAGGGGAAATTATTTGATATACATGATAGAGAAGATCTAAACTATACAAAAGTGCTCACTAATGGAGAAAAAACATAAATGACCAAAAAGAAAAATGGGGAAATGAGATTTGGAGAAAGCAATTCCAAGTGGCCAATAAATGTGAATTTATGCTCAACCTTGCCAGGAGTTAGGGAAATAAAGTAACAATGACACAGCCTCTCGAAGCCATTAGATTAGCAAAAGCTGAGAGTGAAAATACCTGCTGTTGAAGAAATCTGGGGAGAAGGGTACTCTCATGCATATGGAAATGGTCATTGTTTCAGCCATTTTGAAAAGAAATGCAGTATTAGCTATTGAAATTAATAACACTTTTAGGAATATATTCCATGGGAATAAAATCACTCCTAGATTAGGTATATAAATGTTTATTAGGTATGTATATGCTTATGTTTATTGTACATTGTACTAGTCAAAGACTGAAAACAAAGTGAATGCCCCTCAGGAAGTGAATGACCAAGTATTTATGGCACACGTATATCAGGTATTACGCAGCCATTGAAAGAAATAAATTAGGTTCCTGTGAAGCATTTCCCCTGAGCTAGGCAGTCATATGATCCTTACAACAACCTGATGAAATAGGTGGTAATAATGTTACAGGTAACGGAACTAAAACACACAGAGTTTTTAAAAAGTTGTCCAAGGCCTCATAGAATTATATTCAAAATCATTGTATTTTCTCCTTTATGCCAGTTGACTTGGAGAGATTTTCATAATACTGTTCAGTATGAAAATCTTAATATATAGAATTTTATATAATAAGATCACATTATTATAAAAACAAGTGGCCCCCTAAACTTTGTTCCCAGATACACACAACCTCCATAGCATGCTATATATCTAGAATATGTTTGTATACCATAAAAGTATGGAGGGTTACACATGAAGTAACTATTTCTTATGGAAGAAGTAAATTTACTATTCATGGTAAAAAAAAAAAATTATGTAGCCTCTAATCCCATACAGCTATTTATGAAAGAATGATTATCTGAGGAGAAGAGTGGATTCTTTGTGATTTTTATTTTTACCTTGGTTTTTACTGACTTTTTTTTTTTGGTACGCGGGCCTCTCACTGTTGTGGCCTCTCCCGTTGTGGAGCACAGGCTCTGGACGTGCAGGCTCAGCGGCCATGGCTCACGGGCCTAGCGGCTCCGCGGCATGTGGGATCTTCCCGGACCGGGGCACGAACCCGTGTCCCCTGCATTGGCAGGTGGACTCTCAACCACTGCGCCACCAGGGAAGCCCATTTACCTTGGTTTTTAATTTTTAATTGCATTATTTTTTAAATAAGCATGCAGGATTGAGGGAAAGGAAAGTGATATCCATTGTGGGGGAAAAAAAAACTAAGTTAATGGGGACATAACAGTGATAATATTTCTATAAATCCACCTTAAAATTATTTCCCCCGTGTCTCTAGAACTTAAAAAGTTAATGCTAACGAGAAGGTATGGTGATGATATTTAAGACTTAATATGTAAGACTGTAAACATCAGGTCATGAAAGCAAAGGTTTTTTTAGCAGAAGTTAAATTGAATCTTTATTTTAATATGTATGCAGACCCCTCGACAAGCAGGGATCTTAAATTTCACTTAAATGTGCTGACATACCATTTCTTACATTAATTAATTTGAAGCAAATTAAAATGTGTTTCACTTATTGATGAGGAACCAGTGAGAATTTTTTGACATTCCTGTATAAATATTTACATATTTTAAATGAATTTTGTTATACACAAACTGTAATGTTATTTTTAATTTTATTGATTAAATTATAAATTCCTGAGGAGCTCCACAGTCTTATAATATCATTAAAGAAGTTTATCTTTTTTTAAATTCTGTTCTCCATGGATAACATCATCTCTAGCATTATGCAGACACTGGGGTGGAGAAGAAGGGTGAAACCAAGCCCCCATGCTCCCACTGAACAAGGGAAAGTGTGTAAGAGGCTGATCTAGAAGGGTGATGAAGGAAGTTCCCTGATGGCCTAGGGGTTAGAATTCTGGGCTTTCACTGTTGTGGCCTGGGTTCAATCCCCGGTCGGGGAACTGAGATCCCACAAGCTGAGAGATGTAACCAAAAAATAAATAAATAAACTAATTTTTAAGAAAATAAATAAAATAAAAGGGCGATGAAGCATAGCAGAGAGTATGATCCCACGGCAGAAGCCTCAAGAAGTGGGGAAAATGCTCATGTTTGGAGACATGTGTGGGCAGAGAATCTTATATCTGTTTTGGAGGGAGGGCTGCAGGAGAAGGGCTGTCGTCAGAGGAGGACCGGGTTTCCCTTAGGGCCTGGAGGTAGAGAGACTCCTATGATAAGATGAGGATGTAGGAGGTTGACTAGACGGGGATTAGGATTCCAAAGGCTGCAGTGAAAGGAGCTGAGATGAAGGATGGTAGTGGGATTTACCAGGCTGAGAAAACAGAGGACAGGAATAAAAGAACTAGAGAAGGTAGGTGGTTTTAGCTGGGATTGAGTACTTGCCTCTCTCCCTCTGCTTGAGAGTTATGATTAGCAGTGATTGGCCTCCACCCAATTTAGTACAAATTCTATTGGTGTTGTAACTGCCTAAGGGGCCCAGGCAGTCGGACTTGTCTTGGGAGTTTTTTTATATGGGCCTGGAGACAGTGGTGGAGCTGCAGGGCAGGACCTCCAAGGAGGTTCATGGGAGTTCTAGGTTGATGAATACTATTTTGCTGAGCTGTTGTGTTCTCACTTTCTAACAATCGTATTTTTGTGAGTATAAAATATTCACTCTTTGGTTATGAGCTAAACTATTTGGACTCAATTTCTGGAGATGCTTGGGGTTTTTTCATCAAATTCAGGACATGACCTATTTTGATTTGTGAAGTAGAGCTGCTAGCGTGTCACAGTTCTGTCGTATTTGGCTGTGAGTAGAACTCATTTCTTTGAGCTCCCTTTGTATTGTGAAGCTTGGTGTTCCAAGTTCTCTTGTCCCTAAGGTCCTTGGCTGGGGACTGCTTTGTAACCACATTCTTCTAGCCAACATGACGTAAAGTAGTAGAACTTGCCAGTAACATTCAATATCTCAGACTGAGAGATCACTTTAAGAAAAAAGCCTGAAGGGGCTTCCCTGGTGGCGCAGTGGTTAAGAATCTGCCTGCCAGTGCAGGGAACACAGGTTCGAGCCCTGGTCCGGCAAGATCCCACGTGCCGTGGAGCAACTAAGCCCATGTTCCACAACTACTGAGCCTGCGCTCTAGAGCCAGTGAGCCACAACTACTGAAGCCCGTGAGCCACAACTACTGAAGCCCGCATGCCTAGAGCCCGTGCTCTGCAACAAGTGAAGCCACTGCAATGAAAAGCCCACGAACAGTAGCGAAGACCCAACGCAGCCAAAAATAAGTTAATTAATTAAAAAAAAAAAAGAGAAAAGGCTGAATTCAGTGACTCACAAAACCAGACTTTTGCCATACACAGGAGGGGAAAGTATCAAGGAAGCCAATGAAGAAATGTGAAAAAATTCAAGTTGCAGTAATCTATTCTTAAGAGCCATTGTTGGCCCTAATTGTTCTTTAACTTCTCCAACTGCTGTCTTTATCTGAAAACATTAAGGTATTATGAACTGGAATTTGCCAGTGCCAAACCAGAAGTAATGTATGAGTTTGGAATTTCATTGCAAATAAAACTTTATTGAACACTTTCTGTTAATGTTTCAATTAGGAGTTGAGATTTTTTTTATAGTGTTTATTTATTTGTTTGTTTATTTGTTTGTTTGTGGCTGCATTGGGTCTCCGTTGCTGTGCGCGGGCTTTCCCCAGCCACGGAGAGCGGGGGCCACTCCTTGCTGTGGTGTGGGGGCCCCTCACTGAGGTTGCCTCCCTCATTGTGGAGCACAGGCTCCAGGCACACAGGCTTCAGTAGTTGTGGCTCACAGTCTCAGTAGTTGTGGCTTGCGGGCCCCAGAGCGCAGGCTCAGCAGTTGTGGCGCACGGGCTCGGCCACTCCACAGCATGTGGGATCCTCCCAGACGAGGGATCAAACCCATGTCCCCCACATTGGCAGGCAGACGCCCAACCACTGCGCCAGGGAAGCCCCAAGAGTTGAGATAGTTCTTTAGATCCAGGCAGTTACTCTGACAGTGGAGGTTCATTTTCAAAGTCACGAACTTTTTAAGAAGGACAATCAGGAACCAGTTGACCTTTTTATGGATCAAGTTTTGATATGACTTTCAATCTCAAGTTACTTTGATCTTTTTAGCTTCTGTTTCTTAAATTAAGTTGCTTTGAAAACAACTGCGTATTCAAAGCCTCGGAGTGGGTTGATGAACCCAGTTCATTCATGAACTGCCCTTGGACATCGTTCTATTATACCCACGCTGTACTCCAGTTTTTCCTACCTGCCTTGATGGCAGTAGTCCTAGAAGAAGTGTTTTTAATCCATGGTCCTAGACTTATCAGTCCATGTTCTTCTTTGGGGATCTCCCACTTCAAAATACCAACCCTTAAATATTAGTTTCCTGACCTTTTATTTATAGTTTGTGTGAAAATTGCATAGCTTCCCATATCCTATGCCAAAAGGGTATATTTTGAGATGTGTTTTCTCCCATGATATTTATAAGATATGATTAAATGAAACTTGTGTGTTGACTCATGGAATGGGAAACAAATTGGAATTTTAGGACATACTTCTTTCTCATTTAATGCAAATATGACTAGACTTTTGTGTTTAACCTTCACTGACTAGGTAAAGTGACATTAAGACAAAGTGTTTTATGTAATTAGGTCTATTTATTCATTTGGGGTATTTTTAAGAGGATTAGGCTTTGAAAATTAAAGGTAGATAATAAATAATAACCACAAAAGATTTCAGCATGAGGGATGATAAATGTTTGAAAGATTCTAAGACAGATAAAGTATATTAATCCCATGGATAACTAACTTATTTCTTAATATAACAGTAACATTTCCTAATGATGCCCCATATCCATTTGCAGTTACATAAAAGTCTAATCATACTTGCTTTAAATCGGAAAGAAATATATCATGTTCCAGATTGTTTCCCTAAATGAAAATATAGTTTCATTCAGTTAAATTCTATAAATTTATAGTCAGTAATTGTAGAAAAGTCAATCCTATTTAATGTTATGTGAAATAAAAGTCATCTTATGGAAATACATATGTATAAGAACCACTGTATAGAGTATTCATATAGACATTTACTATAAAATATGAGATTGAAAGGAAATATATCAAAATATTAAAAGGTTTCATCTTTGAAAGACATACTGATTTTTTTTTCTGCTTAATCTTAAAAGAACTGATAGAATTAGTTTAATTTCTGATCAATCACTTGTACTCTTTTTTTTTTTTTTTTTTTTTTTGGCTGCATTGAGTCTTCATTTCTACGTGCGGGCTTTCTCTAGTTGCTGCGAGCCGCGGGGGGGGGGTCCTCTTTGTTACAGTGCACCCGCTTCTTATTGCAGTGGCTTGTCTTGTTGCAGATCATGGGCTCTAGTCGCGCGGGCTTCAGTGGTTGTGGCGCACGGGCTTAGTTGCTCCGTGGCATGTGGGATCTTCCCGGACCCGGGCTCGAACCTGTGTCCCCTGCCTTGGCAGATGGATTCTTAACCACAGCGCCACCAGAGAAGTCCCAGTCACTTGTACTCTTAAGTGAAAGTAAAGTTAATAAAATACTGACATATGAAGAATGTTAAAATGTCACTTTCATTTGCTCTTAGATGAGTCATTAGAAAATCCTATAGAGCAAATAGTCTCTAAGAGACTTAAAAATGTTTGAAGTTTCCCAATTATTTAGGGACAAAACCAGGACTTTAATTCAGTTCTCTTGATAATTACATTTATAATTAAATTAAACTTTTTTCTTAAAAATATACATGGTGTGTTCAGAATAGGATGCATACAGACATATACAGAATGTGAACAATTCTACAGGACAGATAATCCAATCTTTTCATCAAAGGAATAACAAAGAAAAAAGGAGGAGGGGATGTTATAGCTAAAAAAGAGGATTATATTATATTTCAGCTAGTGCTATGTAAGATACTTGTTTGGATCCTAATAAGAGCAAATCAAATTTAAGAGAGAGATTTAGGTCAAACAGGTACACTGGACATGGATATTTTCATGTGGCATTAGGGAATAATTGTAGTTTTTGTTAGCTATAATGATGGTATTTTGGTTATGTTTTTTTCAAGCCCTATTTGTTATAGTTTATGGTACAGTAGTGTATGTGTGGAGGAAATAACTTCTTTGGGTCTATGCATGAAGTCATATGGTATCTATAATATGCTTTGAAATATGCTAGAAGAAACCAAAACTTAATTGATAAAATGTTGATTGTTGAAGCTGCTTGGCTGGCATATAGAATTGTTGTCATATTGTTCCATCTGCCCAAAAAATGGAAAAGTGCAGGCAAATATGAGAGGAGAAAACCGTTTAATCAATTGTCAATGGTTTTCTGATGTCTCAAACCATCTTCAGTTTACAGTGAGGGTAATTTTCTGATGCTACTGCTTAGAACTGAGGATAATTCTAAAATAGGACTCATGCCTTGCTTTTCTCATTCTTGCTAAAGTTGTTGCGGGAATAGCCGGATATCCAAGGCTGTCTGCCCCTGTTGTCAGCTGCTGTAATAGGAGGGGGGCCAGCTGTAGAGAAGAAACCAAATTTTAGCTGCTCTTTAGAAGAGGCTCCCACTAATTTCAGTGATGGTGCTGGTGCTTGAAGACCTTACCTCCAGAAATCCTTGCCTGAAAAGATCACTAACACTTCCTATGGTGACATATTAACTAGTCATTTTGTTTGCCTTAAATCAGCCCCACAGGGGTGGTCCAATATGGTTGAATCCAGAATGTAGTTTATAACAGCATTTAAAATGCATTTCTTTACTCTAACCAAGTGGCAACCTATTAATTTAATAGACATTCCATCTAAAATTATACTAGATTTATTTTCAATAAACAACCCATCTGGGTTTCTCAGGCCTATATTCTAAACAAGTAGCAGTGGACTCTAGACATAACCATTCCATTCTTTACTATTGTCATGTTGTCTTGTGGAGAGCTCTGATAGACTCACTCTAAAACAGATTATTAGTTTTTATTTTTGTTGACCTTTCATCAGCCTTTGACTCCGGGGGCAGGAATCAGTTATGAGATAAAAAAATGCAGCAACTCAATATAGACTTTCCCTGTTACAGATGCTTGTGCAGAAGCAGGCGCTGAGCAGTGGAAGTGTTCCCTTGTTGCATAAGAAAATATTTGCGAGTGCATTAAAATAGGAGTGCGTTCCAAACTTACTTTTGGTTAAACAGGTTACGTGATTTTTTCTCTCAGCCTCCAAAAAGAAAAGACCTCTAATCAGAGGATATGAGTTTGTTCTCAGGAAGCAAGAGTGACCTTAGAAGACTATTGGTTCTACTCTCTAATCTCTGCCAGAAAAAAAGAAATGGCTTCAGATCAACAATTCCAAAATTAAGGTTATTAACCTAGTTGCTAGTCGACAGCCCTGTTAATCAAGTTTCTTCAAGCACATTGCTACCTAGGATGCTCCCTTCTGGTGCAGAGGACATGAGATTTAAACCCAGAGACTCCTCTGGATCACACATGGTTACTTCCCAAAATCCCACCCTTGCCTTCAGGCTGCTCCCTGTTGGAGTGGAGATTAATTAGGAAATTAGGATAGGATAGGTTGCAGGAAATAGAGAAGTTATTTTCTTTGAAAATCTGAGTAGTAATATAAGTAAATTTTTTGTTCTAATACAATAACTTTTTAAAAAATTGGTTATGCATATAGTGGTTCTATGATAACTTTCTGTTTAAGCAGAATATTCTTCTCAATCACCCTAGGCAATGAAGTAGTTGGGAAAAAATGGAGTGAAAATCTTTGGAAGGAAAAGAAGCCATAAATGTGGAACGTATACAGAAGTGAAATGTATAATTAGAACTCTATGAAAAGAAGCTTTGGAAAGGAAAATAGAATTGCTGAATTGCTAATAGAGCCACAAAGGCAACACCTGAGAGAAACAAGTTGGACTGTAATTTCTACTACATTTATGACTGCAGAGGTAAGGCAGGAGGGCTTTATGCCTTCTAATTCCTCCATCAGTAAAATTGGAATGATAATATCCCCATGCTTACTTAACAAAATACCAGGAAAATAACTAAGATGACTAAGAGTCTTGTGTAAGGTTTATTGATAATAAACACAATGCAAACTTAAGTTCTGATAGGGATATCAGAGGATTCCTTTGGATTTTTCTTGCTTAAGATGTTGTGCACATGGGAGCAAATTTTAAGGAAGCATTTTAATGAAGATATTTCTAGTCTGGAAAACAGTGATGGTAAATTTATCATTTTAAGTATTTACCTCTTTGTCTAGATATTTGAGAGTAAATTTATTTTTTTATTCCACTAGAAAGAAAAGAATAAAAGTTATTTTACAAGGAAATACTGTTAGAAAGTTAGCAGGAGAGTACATTATGGTAAATATGAGCAAGCCTGTTCCAGGGTTGAAACAGATTACTGGATCATCTTAAGGTAGGCATCATCCAACTGGTGTGTTTTTTGACTTTACAGTTTTAGGATTTGATTTCTATTAGGTCATCCAGGGGATATCAAGTCCTACAAAATTTTGTCTTGCCCTGTGATTTACAAATCTGAGATCTTGGCTTGGAATTCACAGTTCTCCCTAATGTATTTATAGCTTCCTTTAGTTTTCATCTATATGACATATCTTAAGTTCCTACTAGATGCCAGGCACTCAACTAGGAATTGGACATACTAATGAAAAGACATCATCTCTGCCATTTGAGTGAGGATACATAAATACAAACCATTCTTTACAATTAAGTATTTCTTGTTACGGACACATATATAAAATGTAATGGAAGGATAGGGAAAAGAGCTCCTAAATCAATCATTTAGATTATGACTAGTTCCTTTGCCACTAACTGTGGATCCTTGTTTCCCCATTTTCAGTGAGAATATGTAAGAATTTTAACCAATCACATTATACTAAGTTCCAGTTTGCATTGTGTGTGTATACATTTTTTAAACCAGTGCTTCTTAGGATTAAGATTGCATCTATTAAATCTTTTTCATCCATCATTTAGAAAGGGAGCATGAGAGGCTTTGAAAAAGCAAGGCTCTAAGATCTATGCAGAAACCATTCAGTTGGGCTCACAACTGCTGAAGGAGACTTACGATAGTTTTGTGAACCTGATAACTTCAAGTTATTTTTTCCAACTTTTGTCTGTGAAACAGAAGATGTTAATTGGTGATTCATAGTGAAATAACAAACAAAAAACTTTTCTTCTCTTTGCAAGATATTTATTTGAAAAACTTATTTCTGCAGTTCAATAGGGAAAAGAGTCTTTATGCCTCCTAAAAATAAAGTTGAATCTAATTTATGCCTAATGTTAGAATTCTGGTACTTGGAAGAAAAAAAATTCAGTGATTAATTCTACCGTAAAATTTTAACAATCCCTGAGGTAATAATTATTTTATTCAGGCATTTATTATATTTAATAAATTTATATTTAGGCAATTATTATATTTAGTTAGATATTTCTGAGTAGATGTTTTTGGTTCTCAGCTGGGCAGGTTTTTTGGAATCTACAAAATATGGAAAGACTTTCACAGGCTAAAAAGAATAGTAATAAAACTTAGATTCATTGAGTGCACAGTAATTGCCAGATGTGGTTCTAATAGTGATGAGCGTTTCTAATTTTGGACCTATCATAAATAATGATGTTGTGAATATTCTTGTCTCTTGGTGAACATGTGCATGCATTTTATTAGGAATGTAATTTCCAAATCATATGATAAGCATATATTTTTCTTTAGGTAATAATGCCAAACATCATCCAAAGTGATTGTACCAATTTTCCTCCCATTTGCAGTATATGAGAGTTCCAGTTGCTTATCATCCTAACTAACATTTGGTGTTTTCTTGATTCTGGTGGGTGTCTAGTGGTATCTTATTTTGGTCTTAATTTGCAGTTCATAGTGACTAATAATGTTGAGCACATTTTCATGTTTGTTGGCCATTTAGTCATCCTCTTTTGTAAAGTGCCCATTGAAGTTTTTAGCCCATTTTAAAAATTGGGTTATCTGTCTTTTTCTTGCAGGAGTTCTTTTTATTTTATACATGAGTCCTGTATAAGATACCTTTATTGCAAATATCTTTTCCTATGATATGGTATGCATATTCATTCTTAATGGTATCATTTCATGAAAAGAAGTTCTTACTTTTAGTTTGATACTATTTATCAATCTTTTCTTTATGGATATGCTTTTTGTATTCTGTTTAAGAAATATTTGCCTACCCAAGGTGATGAAAAATTACTAATATGTTGGCAGGTTTTTTTCAATACTTTGATGTTGTCATTCTATTGTCTTTTAGCTTTCATCAGTTCTATTCAAAGCCAGCTGTAAATACTATTATTGCTGATGTATCTTTTCCTTTGCTCCTCTGAGATCTTCTGTTTGTTGTTGTTTTTCAGCAGTTTTATTATTATGTGCTTAGATGTGATTTTATTGGACTTTATCCTGCTTGGTGTTCATGGAGGATCTTGAATCTGTGGCTTGGTATCTTTCATCAGTTTTGGAAAATGCTTTCCCATTACTATTCAAATATCACTTATGCCCTATTCTCTCTATCCTCTCCTAGGACTCTAATTTCACCTATGATACATATTTTCATCTTGTCTCATAATTCTCTTACATTTTTTCATCATTTTTTATCTTTTTAATATTTGAAGATTCAGTCTGGATATTTTCTGCTGTCCAGTCTTCCTCTTCACTATTCCTCTTATTAGTGCCTTAATCTGCATTCAATCTATCTGTTTGAGTTCTGAATTTTATACTTTTATTTATTTATTTCCCACACCACGCGGCATGTGGGATCTTAGTTACCTGACCACAGATCGAACCCACGTCCCCTGCATTGGAAGTGTGGAGTCTTAACCACTGGACCACCAGGGAAGTCCCTGAGTTCTTAATTTTAGTTATTGCCTTTTTCTGTTCTAAAGTTTCTATCTGATTTAAAACAATGATTCTATGTGGGCTTCTATTTTTGACCTTATTAATCATAGTTATTTTATAATCTGTGTTTGGAACGCTTGTAGATCTACTTATTTTTCCCATTTTTCTCTTAGTCTTTACTTTGGTCTTTGTGTTCAGAATATGTGTGGTAATATTTAATTGAATGTCAGACATTGTGAGTTGAAAATTTTAGGAATAATTTGAGACTCTGGATGATGCTTTTGCAGTCTGTTAGACTAGGAAAGACTACATAATGTATTGAGCTAATCAAGACTGGGCTTACTGAGTTTGTGAGAGCTGATTTACTTTCACTTTATTCCTGGTTTATTCTGGTTATTCCTGGAGTGTACCTCTTCAGCAGTTCCAACTCCCAAACTCCGTGAGGTGAATGAAAGATTCTCAGCCTCTAGGCTGTTGCTTACAAATTGCAAAGGCGTCAAAAATACCAGGCTCATTTCTCAGCATTTCTATTCAAATCAGGATCTTGGCTCCTTGAGGCTTGGCTGCCTTGATAGTTTTTGGATACTTTCAGTCTTGATTTTTTTTTTATGTTCTATCCAAATTTTATAGTTGTTCTCATGGGGAGAGTTGGTATAATGTAAACTAGTCTGCTATAATTGGAAGTGGAAGTATCTTGTTTTTATTTGCTCAAGAAGTAGTGCCTACTGTATGCCAGCTACTATTATTCTAGGCACTGGTAGATGTTTAAATACTATTAAAAGTTACTCTTTTCATGGATCTCATGTTCTAGAGAAGGCAGATAAAAACAAATAAGGTAATTTCAAGTAGTGATAAAGACTATGAAGGAAATAAACAGTGTGATGTATAAGACAGTAGCTGGTTATAGAGAGAAGGCTGCCTTAAGATAGACTAGTCAAGAAAGTCTCCCCCAAAGAGGTGACATTTGAACTGAGACATGAAAGATGTGAAGGAGACAGCCAAGTGAAAAAGTAGGAAAAACAGAGAAAATAGAAGGTATGAAGGCCCTGAGGTGGAGAAAGAGACAAGTGTGGCTAGGACCTAGTGAGAGAGGGAACCAGTTGTATGGGTAAGATTGAGGAGGAGATAGTCCAGGTAACAGGTAGTGAACTATATATAATGGGAGGAGGGGAAATACAAGTAGGAGAACTGAAAATGACTCCTAAGTTTGATTTTAGCCACTAGTTACCATTTATTGAGTTGGAGAAGACCAGAGGAGGACCATATTTGGAGAACGGGTATCAAGAGTTCTGTTTTTGACATGTTAAATTTGAGGTGCCTGTTAGGCATCCAAAGCAGGACATGTAAATTTGGGAGTTACTGGCATAAGGAAGATATTAAAGCAATGCAAATAGATAAACTCCCTTGAAGAAATATTGCAGAGAAAGAAGAGAAGAGAATCTACAGCAGGCCCTGAGGGACAACAATATTTAGAGATTAATCAGAAGAGTAGGAGCAGCTAGAGACACAGGAAGGAAATCAGCGTTACATAAGCTAAAAGTGTTTCAGGAAGAAGGGACTGGTCAGCTCTTACGAATGCACTAAAGATTAAGATACAGACGAAGAAATGTCCATTGATTTTGATGATACAGAAAACATTGGTGACTTTGACAGGAACAGGCATCTTAGAATGGTGGGGGTAGAAGCTAGACTGGAGTATGGTGAAGAGAAAATGGGGACCTCCAGTTCTAGCAAAATGAGGACTGAACACCACTCATTACTCTCTAAACAAGCAGACATGCTAAATTCAAATAACAAATGTAAATGTATAGTGGCCTCACAAAAAAGGAACGGAAATTCCCAGGTACCTCCCAAAAAAGAAGAAACTGAAAACTAGAGTCGTATGCATAGAAGCTGACATCAACAGGGGGGTGAGCATAAGTGCGGCAAGAAGGGCAGGGTTCATCACACCCAGAAATAGACCCTAAAGCCTAGCTGCTTAGGTTGTAATTCACTCACAGTGATAGGAGGGGTGTTCTTGGCCTTATGCATGGGAGGAAATGGGAGCTGAGATCCAAGCCTAAAACTGGGATGATGCAATTGTCGTACAGATGCTCTATGGTACTTCACCCTAGGTAGAGTCACTCTTTTCTGGTCTCTTTATTTAAATTAGACTTGTAGAGTCAATCTCAGTTCTTAGATCAGGCTGGTTAGGAATCTGGGATGTTGACTGAAAATGATGTGTGTTGAACTTCCTTGTACATAAAGACTGGGTAATCCTAGATCTGATAAAGTAGTAATGTCCCAGTAACTGAACTCTTTCTGGAACTGAGCTAGGCGTTCTCCTGGGAAAGAATTTTAATTTAAATATCTGATGGACCCCCAGTAACTGTTTTTAATTGGAAGCTAATCCCTTAAATCGAGATGGTCAGTTTAGCTCAATAGCAAGTAGTCCATTAGGAGGACCTCTCGGAAGGCAATGAAATGGTTTAAAGCACCTATCTCCTTTGGTTTAGGTCATAGATTATCCATAGATTGCCTCTTGCACCAATAATTCTAATTCTCTATTACAACATGCAAATAAAATTTTTTTAAAAAGGTAAACAGTGAAACTCTCTACTGTCTAAAATATTTTACTGAAAGTCAAGCAAGGCCTGAAAATGAAGCTAAAAGAGGTGGCAAAACTGTACTAGCAGCTAATTCCTAAACAAGGACCCCTTAACATGATCATGGTTTCTTAGAGGTATCCCAAAACTATTCTATTTAACTTTTCTTTTCAAAATGAAAATTGTTTTATTGGATTTTTTTCTGATTCCAAATGTAATCAATGTTCATTGTAAAAAAGTTTAAAGTTCTAAAAACAAAAGACTTTCTCTTCTTAAATTCCCAGTTCTTTCAGACTCAGCTAAAAACTTTATCTTATTTTTACTGAGCAGACTGAGTGATTCAGTTTTTCCTCAATTCCACTCTATAAACATATAATTGGTAGATACTTTTTTTTTTTTTTGGCCCGAGCAAATTTCCTATTACTTGAAATACTTAAACTCAATGTACAGTGATTCCATTAAGCTTTAAGAGTTTCAGATCTTGGTAGTTGGCAAGAATAACCACAGATAGACTAAGTTTCTGAAGGAAAAAGTAAGTCTTTGGGAAAAACAAAACATATATTATGAATGCTTTTTCATTCTCTCAGGCATTATGGTAAGTGCGACATGATTGGCTTGTGCTACTAATCTCTACTTGCTCAGAGTTGCCACATTAATCCTAAATCTACTCTATTCAAGGACAATTTTTATTATATCACTTTACAATTTAAGAACTTCCAGCGGCTGTCTGTTATTTGTCTAAACAAATCACCCTAGCTTGACATCAGTGGGCCCCATGCCTTGCTAGCTATTTCTCAAAGATTCATTTTCTTCCCATTCATATGTGTTCCAAGCTCATTGCCACCCCTGTGGGTATAGCATCAACTGAACACCCATCCTCTTCTTTCAACAATTAAAATTCTATGCTTGTCTCATGACCCTAGCCAAAACTCACCCACTTTTCACTGACCTCTTATGATTTACATTTTACAGTATATTCTGTCCTCTGTACACTAGTATGTATTTACTAGTTGGTTTGATTATAGCTATTCTTTAGTTATTTCATGACTGTCTTATCTCTACAGCTGACTTTCTGTAGGTATTGCATGTGTGATATGAAACATAGAGTCCATGGAATAGATCCTTGCCCAGAAATATAGAGGCCATGGAAAATATAGTTGTTCAGAATGCATCCTCTATCAACATATTCAAGCCAGATATTCTATGACCACAAGTTCATCAGTTTTGGTAACAACCCATCTTCTTTCCAAATCTCAATACCTTAGTAATAGATACTGCCCATCAGAGTTGAGGGATTAAGAGTTGGATAGGAGGACTGCTGTGTGGAACTATGGCCAGATTGAACAGGCCATTATGTGGACAACTGAGAAGTTGGAAAGCAATATAGAATAGTAGAAGGAACACTGGCTTTGGACTTAGGCCTGGGTTCAAATTCAAGTTCTACCATATATTAACAGTTACCTTATCTTATTGTGAGGATTAAATGAGATAGCATGTGGATGGCTATTGTGGGTCCCAGTACATAGTAGGTGCTCAATAAATAGTAATTATCGTTATTATCTCTAAGTTAATAGTAGGTCTGCACTGTAGCAAATGAGGTTAGCTGTTCAGTGAAATATCACAAGCCATAAAATATCCCTTGGTAGATAGCCAATTTCTTATGTTGAATTAGCTTGAATTCTTTGAGTACCAATTTATACAGCATTTGTTGGTTGATTTGCTTTTAAGGAAGAATGTCTAAAAGACGCTAAACTGCCTCCTTAGCCAAGGACACATCAGGGGTCTGTCTCTCTGTCCCTGTAGACGGCACAAACAGTAAGACATCAAGATAATGGCTCTAGTGCTGGATTGGATGCAGTCCAAAGGCCAAGTTCACATGTATTCATACTGCAGAACAACTCCTAAGATTATAGAATCTTGGCTTTGGAGGGATTTTCTTAGAGGATGTGGAATTTTGCTATTTTTGTTAGAAATATCCATTATAACGTTCCAGATAGATCATGTAACTTCTGATTTAAGGGGAAGTTCATTCTTTTGCTGAACAGTCCATTCTGTTGTAAGCTGTAACCAATAGACAGTCCTTTCTTAATCAAATCCAAATATGCCTGCCATGACTTCTTCCTAGTGTTTCTAATAATGTCCAGCAGAGCAATGTAGATTAAGTATAGCCCCTCAGCCATTTGAATACCCCTTAGATATCTATTCTAATTCCCCTAGCTTCTCCAGAATAAACATCCTACTGTCTTTATGTAGCTATGCCTATTTTCAAGGTATATTTATCAAATATTTGGCTTTAATTTTAAAATTATGAGCTAATAAACAAATATGTGAAAATCCAGAATTCCAGGGGAAACTGAACTATTTTAATCAAATTTGGACAGATTGGTTTTTTGTTGTTGTTGTTTTTTGTTTGTTATAAAGTTTTATTTATTTTTGGCTGCGTCGGGTCTTAGTTGCGGCATGCAGGATCTTCGTTGAGGCATGCAGGATCTTTCGTTGCAGCACCTGGGCTCTTTGTTTTGGTGCACAGGCTTCTCTCTAGTTGTGGCCTGTGGGTTTGCTCTTCTCTAGTTGTGGTGGCATGCTCCAGGGCACATGGACTCTGTAGTTGTGGCACATGGGTTCCAGAGCACATGGGCTCTGCAGTTTGTGGCACACAGGCTCTAGTTGAGGCATGTGAACTCAGTAGTTGTGGCCCACGGGCTTAGTTGTCCTGTGGCATGTGGAATCTTAGTTCCCTGACCAGGGATCGAACCCACATCCCCTGCATTGTAAGGCGGATTCTTTACCACTGCACCACGAGGGAAGTCCCCAACAAATTGTTTTTAATAAACCAGGGTATTGAGACAATAGAAAGTGATTCATATTGAAAGGCACATATGCCCTAAGTAAAAAAACAAAACATTCACTACAGTATGACATTTGAAATAATAAATGTTGGTGCAATGATTACTGCAGTATTTATCAGATTTTTAACAATGTCTTATATCTACATTTTCAAGAGAAGTTGGCCCTATCTTAATGTTAGAATAAAGGTAGGTAAAGAAGACTTACAGAAGCTTGGATTCATGGGTCTAAGCAGTAATGTTTTCTCTGTTTGAAATGGGATGAAACTATAGAAAGCACCAAAACAGAGAAATAACATTTAATTCAACAAGATTTAATGCCTTCCATATGCCAGGTGCTAGAAATAAGTAGCACATAAAATACATAAAGTACATGGTTCCTGTCCTCATGATACTCAGAATCTAGAGGGGAAAACAAATATAGATAACCATAAAAACAACAACAATAAAAAAAATAAGGTGTTCATTTATTTCCAACACATTTCTGCCTCTTTGGGGACTGTTAAATCTACTTTTACAAGAGACATATAGACTCCAAAATGCATTTAAGTTTAGTGTAAAGATCTTCAGACAGATTTTGTATAGGTTACTCTGAAGCTTATTTACTGACAAATGCACATCAGTAAACTTAAAGGCCTAAACTCAGAACGCAGAAAAACCTTAAGGAAAAACAAGACAAGTGGGAAAAAGAAATAGACTTATGGCATGGTTGTCAACCTAAATAGTTGTTAATATACTAAACAATTGGATTATACAATACAAGGTAGGGAAATATCGTTCTGTAATACTCTAATGCTCGGCATTGTTAAACTCTTATTTGGAATGTTCCCTTAATTTGGGTTGCCAGACATATAATTTGGAGAACCAGATTAGGTCTAGAAAAGCCTGGCAAATGTGAGTAAAGGAAATCTTATGAGAAAAAGTTAAATACACTTCCTTCCCTCAAGGAAAGAGAAGGTACAAGGGGGTGATTTGACTGTCTTCCATATGAGGAAGATAATGTTAATCATTTCTCATTTCAGTGACATAGTGAGTAAGGTTAGAATGGCCTAAAGTACAGCTGTGAACGTTTATTTTGGGCATATGAACTTTCAAACATATCATGATATATATTAAAATATCAAAATAGGAAACTCATAGGTGTACATTTTTACCTGTTTAGCTGGTCGGGTAATCTGATGATTTATTCCTTGATTCTGGGCAAATGTTAAACAAACAGAGGTCTTTCACAACAGTGTGATTAAGGTTTACAGCAAGATTGTGAAGGCTGCTCTGGCATAGAAACAACTGTGGCTAGTACAGAGGGTGCAGGAAAAGGTCCAGGATGACACCATTTTTGTATCTACAGCTAGTTCTTCATCAAGAAACATGTTCATATATCTTGGGCTACAGAAAGTGTTAAAGAATCAATATGCCATTTCTGCTGCTGAATTTTTAAAGCTTTGCATCCTAAAACCCTAGTCTAGGGTGTGACACGAAAATGTGTTTGTCACCTACTCAGAGGAGATATCTGGGTCTCTCAGCATAATCTAGATAAAATCTTAGCACATACAAGATAAGTTCACTGTTTTGGAGAAACCATTTTAGCCTGAACATATAAAAAATAGCACATAAAACCTGGATCAGTGAAAAATATATGTAGGAAATAGCTCTGCTTCCCAGTAAACACTAAAAGTGTTTTGTTTTGTTTTTTTCCTATAGTAGACAGGAGAGAAATATTGAGCTGGATTACCAAATAGTAAAGTTGCAATTAGTAGAATTAAATCAAACCACCCTATATGCTTCCCCTTGAAAAGAAATCCCATTTCCACTCACAACCACCTAAAACTGTCACTAATAGTAGTAGACCACTGTATGAGAAAAAAGGAGGTAGAATTTCAAATTTTGTATGTGGAAAACAAAATTATTAATTTCTTTATCATAACAGAGGCTTATCATTATGAAATTCAAAAGGTTAAAATGAGTTTGCTCATAGATCATACCCAGATGCTATTCTATCAGGGTTCATACCCCATAATGGTATATCATAATGATATATTTTTTTCTATCTCCTCAGTCATTTTTCTATTCTTTATAAATTTTTTCTGTGACTTTGATAACTCTCTTACATACATGCATGCTCTTGCCTCTGCGTGAACACTCCCAGATTCTTCCATCCACCTATCCTGTCCTCATCACTTCACTATCAGAAAACAGATGGCATTTGACTGATATGCTAGGAAGAGCCCTAGTGGCAGAGAGGTGAGTCCCAGGGCCCAGATCCCTTCTGACGGAGTCTCATCATTTCACTACTTAGAGTTCTTTTCAAGAGGAGGTTCCCTCCACCTGGCTGGCATGCCCTCCATGCTTCTCCCAGAGGTGTATGCTTTGACTGGTCCTCCTGAAGCAGAAATGGAAGTTTGAGGTTCTCAGTGTTTAAATAGAAAAACCAGTGGAGGGGGTCAGCTACCTCCCTCTCTCTGACCTGTCTGGAGTGGAAGTGGAAGTTTTAGGGCGCTGGGAGTGGAAATGGGATTTCTTTAGGAGGGAAAGTGTATGGGGCGGGGGGCGCCTGGATTTAATCCCATTAATTGCAGGTTTACTATTGGCATGCAGTCCTCAATCCAGCTCAGTATACCTCGTCCCTGTCAATAGTATGGGCTGTGGTGTCAGATCACTTGTGTTCAAATTCTAGTATTTTCTCATCACTGGTTTTATGATTTTTATTTTCCATGCTCTTCTGGTAAAAAGAAAATACATTAAACACTGCTATCGCGCAGGCACCCTCACCTTAACCACGTTCGAATTAGGCCCTCTTCAGGGTCCTTCCCGCTCTTTCTCACTTTACTCTCCAGCTTTTTAAAAGGTGTATTCCGCACACTTTCAAAACCCTACAGTCGGTCTCTGCCACCATCGGTTTGAGGAGCTCTGTGTACCCACCTCCTCCGCTCTTGCTGCAGCCAGGGTGAGAGGATAATAGGAGGGCAGAAACGATGGGGCCTTGACTCCCAGCTCCTGGCTGGGTGCCTGAGAGGAAAGCCAGCATTTTTGGGCTCCGGCAGCAGAGGGCGCCACGTTTCCCCGAGGCATCTTCCCTCGAGGCTTAACAGGCGGTACCATCTTGACCGGAAGTACGGCCTAGAGTCCTGAGGAGAGGCCAAGGACCCGGTCACTTTTTGATGTCCTAAGGCTGGAAGCAGGCCGTCTCTCGGAGGAGCTTGGAGAAGCATAGTCTGTGGCCAAGTTCATCCGAAGTGCCTGGTAAACCCACCCGGCCGCCCAAGAGCCCCAGCGAAGCCTTGCCTTTCGCGGCGCAGCCTTTGAGCACCGCCCCAGACCCGGGGTCCTAGTGAGGTACCGGCCCGGGAAGACCCGCAGAGAGAGGAGAGGGCTGCTCCTGGGTTTTTCTCCGTATTGGCCAGACCCGGGATGGTGGAGGGAGGGCCTGGCCTGAGTCTGGCCGACGCAGGGAACTAATACTTGGTAAAGATGATACAGCCTATCTCTGAACTGTGTGAGACACAGGAATGTACGTGTTCAAAAGGTCTTTCTTTTCTGGTGGACGCCAGAGCCTCATTCTTCGCCCTTTACTGCTCTGATAACTGGGAAGTAAAAGTACAAATTTTTAAGTTTCTCTTTTCTCACCTTCAGCACGTCATAGACTGATACTGATCTCTCAGTGTGGAACCCAGAGGTCTCTTATGGACCATTGCAGTACTAGGTTGGTAAAAGCTTAAAGTGCGAAGGGAGAGGGAAAGCAGTGATACCTTCAGTGAAGAATTAGGCCTAAAGGTGGAACCTTGCATTTGATCATAATTATTTAGCATGATATGCCTGAAATATATAGAACTAAATACTTGTAGTCAACTGGAGTACGTTAGAAATTGATAATGATCAGACAAAACAGTTAATATAAGTATATTCACATTCTGTGATTGTCAGAATGTGCCTACTCCAATCCATTAATATTATCATGAAGCAAAATTACATTTCTGAGCTACTGTCTGTACATAAAAGTTGCCTTAGTTAATTTAAGCATAGTAATAAACAGGAATGTTTGATTCATTTAAAGTCTAAAAATATCTGAACTAGATTTTGTATAATTTATGCTTCTCAATCCCTCTGCAATCTAAGCATATTCTTTACTATGTTATACCTTTAGAGAGCTAACCCTCATGTTAGTCTACAGACTGTGAGCTGTGGAGGTTCCAGTCTTTCTTTTTCACATTTAGTTTTGCCACTGGACTCTGGGCTTCAGTGTCCTCACTTGTAATGTAAAGGAGTCAGGTGACGTTAACACCAACGTCTCTTCAGGCGTGAATTTTGCATGACTAATCCATTGTAGAACACAACTAAAATAATGGTTCTTTTGTAGTTCTCTTGGGGCTTTTACTATTGCTAGGAATCATGCTGGAAAGATACAGGCATCACGTGGAATGCGAAAGGAAACACAACTGAATAATGGCCATGTTTTGAGATAGAGACTTAAGTGCCAAAAAAAAAGCGAGAAAAGGATGTTTTGTTAGTGGTGTTTTAAGGAGAAACATGCTTGGAAAATGTTCTTCAGTATTTCTGGATAGAGAAGTACCAAATGAATGTGTCCTTTTAAAATTACATCAAGCGCTTTTGCTCTGCATACTCAGGGTGCAAGCTAGTTAGGAAGGGCAGAGTCCCTGACCTACGCCTAAACCGCGTGGAGTTTTAGGTCAAAGCGGGTTTGGCTGCTAAGCGTGGACCCGGGCGCCGGAACCCCTAGATGGGAAGGCCTCGGTGAGGCTGCCGCGAGTTCACCTGCACATGGGCTCCGCGCGGGGGCCGCGAGCACCGGTTCACCCCACGGCAGGCCCCCGCCCAGACACCAGCACCTCCTCTCACCTGGGCAGAGCCCAGGACGGTTAGCAGCCCAGGGAGCTCCGTCAGGGGCCAGGGAAGTGAAGTGACTTGCTCGCTTATGTTTTCTTCGAAATTTGGGGGTCTAATTCCTGCCGGGCTGGGGAATGACCGCAGTCTGGGTAGTGTATTTAGGGTGGCCGTGAGGGCGGTGGCCCGACCCAGCAGCTTCACGGGCCAGCTCCGCCCCTGCCCCGGACCGGCGCTTGCGGACGTGACCGTGGCTGCGCCCGCCGCCCGTTACTCGAGTGCGGCCCGCGGAGGGCGCGCCCTGGAGCCGAGCGCCCTCGGCCGCCACCTGCGGGGCCGGTCGCCCGGGTGTGGGGCGCGAACCCGCCAGGAGCGCGCGGCGGGCGCGGCGGCGGGAGGAGGAGCCCGGAGCGCGACCGAAGGACACCCCGTCCTCCAAATGCTGCCACTTGACTGAGTCGGCCGCTGGTGAGAAGGCGGCAGCGCTGCCCTTGCAGCTGGACCGCACTCCGCTTTGGCCCGGGGCTCAGCTCGCCGCCCGCCCAGACGCCGACCCACCGCGGGGCAGCGCCGGCCCCGGAGCTGCAGGAGCGCCGGATGCCTGCTCGGTCCCCGCCGCCGTCCAGACGCCCGAGGGGCGCGCAGCTGCCCGCCGATGTGTAGAGTAAGTGAACACCTGGGAGGTGGGCGACCTGCGTGTGTCCATAGGTCTCTGCTCGTCAGTTTTGCCTTTTTTGATTTTCAGTGGCAGAAACCTGTGAGTTACAGGAGGCTTTGATTAAGCCGGACCTTTCTCGGCCAGCTGCCTCGGCTAGAGCCTCGTGCCTCCGGCTCCTAATTAAAGAACTTGGCCCCCGCTCCTTCCACCTTGTTCTGAGCCCTCAAATTCAAGGTTTTGCTTTATGAGTTGGCAGTTTCACCTTCCACCCGATCCTTTCTGCCTGAAGAGTAAAGATTTTCAGGTAGAAGATTTGCCTATGAACACTTAATTTGTATGCCAAGCTGTCAAGCTTGTGCTCTGAATGGCATGTCAGGAGCAAAGTGTGAGCTCCTTTTTGAGCGGTGGGAGCCTGAATCTCGAGGTGAATTATGATGCACATGGGAAATAAAGCAGAGTTGACGGTAAGATCCTTCAGCTGTTAGCGAAGGGATCTGAGAAGCAGAGCAGAACAATCGGAGTTTGTTTCTCTTATGTTTCCCGTCTGCCCCCTCCCCATCCTTTACGGAATTAGGTTAACAAAAATTATAAACTAGTAAAAGTTCTCATCAAAGACCCCATCGTTTTAGGATCTGGTATTTATGGTATTTATCTTAGGGAACATTTTAGTTAAGAATTCAGAGGAATAAGGAGTTTACTTTGATTATGACAAAGTATAAATCACATCAAGATCAACAGTTGAATATACCTTTGATTTTTGGATGAGGCTGTTTTCAAGTACCTGATATAGGTACCATATATATAGATGGGAAATAACATTAACATTTAGGTATTCTGCCTGATGTATTCAGCAGAATGGTCTGTTAAAACAGTAACTTCAGTTTTTAACTTCTTTGTTTTGCCATCAAACAAAAATTACTTACTAGGCCCACAATCTTATAACAACAGGGTACTTTAAAATCACAGACCAACCTCCAATCCATTTTAACATTCCCTCTGTTGCACTCCCAACAGACCAGCCACACTTTGAGGGAGCAGTTTCAGTGACAGGGAGCTCACTGCATTGTGAGGTATCCCTCCTTTCTGTTATTGTTAGCAAGGCCTTGGTTACACTGAACTGACAACTGCTTCCTTGGACCTGTTTCTCATTAATCCTACTTTTGCCAATAGCCCTCCAACTCGTGAAATTATATGTAGAATTTTTCAGCAGAGAAGATCTAAAACTTTCATCCATCTGAAAGAGTCTATGACCAAAAAACCGTTAAGAAATGAAAAGTCTAGGTGGTACAGAGTAAGTCTTTCGTCTCCTTTACTTGACAGCCTTTCAGATCCCTGAGCTTTGGCTTCCTCATCTGTAGAATGGGAATAATGATATACTCCATCTACCTGTAGGGTTGTTGTGAGAATCAAATGAGATAATGTTCATAATACTTAGCATAATTGCCCGGAAGTCAGTAAATGTTAGTTATCTTCACCAAATAATATTCACTTTAATGTTTCCTTCCTTACCTAAGACCTTTCTCTGTGCTAAAGATCCTTAGCCCAAAATTGAATGCATTAATTCAATCTAGTCTGAACAATGCAGAGTGCAATGAATTCCTATCTTCAAACAAAATCATGTAATTTCTTTTTGATGTTCTTACTTTTTTTTTGGTTTAATTAATTTTAACATCTTTATTGGAGTATAATTGCTCTACAGTGTTATGTTAGTTTCTGCTTTATAACAAAGTGAATCAGCTATACGTATACATATATCTCCATATCCCCTCCCTCTTGTGTCTCCCTGCCCCCCCACCCTCCCTATCCCACCCCTCTAAGTGGTCACAAAGCACCAAGCTGATCTCCCTGTGCTACGTGGCTGCTTCCCACTAGCTATTGAAAATCATCTAATTTTTAATCGGCTTTTGTAGTAAGTACACCAAAGTTGACTAAAACACTCACCACCACGACCCCACACACACTTTGCTGTCAAGGTAGGCTTTATTCATTCTTTAATTATGCAGTTAAAAATTGCTTGAATATGAACATTTTTTTTCTTGTCTTGTATTACTTTAAGCCTCTCTCCAGTTTCCAGTTTGTTAGATGTGTTTTAATCTTGATTGTGGCATTCATCATGTTAACTCTGCCTTCTGATTTTGTGTCACCTGCACATGTGGTGAGTTTGTTCACCAGACATTCGAGTCATTGGTAATACATGGGACAGGTCTTTTTGCCATGGTGGCACATCTAGAAGCCCGTGGCACATAGAAAGTCCTGGACTTTTGGAGCCTGGCTACTGACCTTGAGAAACTTCTTTTCCATATCAATACAATGAGGTTAGGAACATCTGCCGTTCAGGTAATTGTTAGAGTTCAAAGTCATGTACTGAAAGTGCCAAGTACAGTACTGGTTGGGAATCTATTTGGCCCTCAGTAGATATTGCTGAGACAAATTAATCAGCTGAACTCAGCCAGCACTGTCCTTCAGATTAAACTGTTCTAGCCCATAGGTCAGTCTTCTTCATAAGGACATTATGGGAATAATTTTAATCAAATGCTTTGCTTAAATTAAAGATCTTGAATATTCTCTGGTCTACCACAAAAGTAAATGATGTTAGTTTAAAAATTACTGATTCTTAATAACCTCCTAGTTCCTTGAAATCCCCAGTATTTTTCCCCCTGAATATTCCCCGTTTTCTGATTAAATCTTGAATTTTGCCAGATTGGTATCAAATTAACTGGTTTGTAATGCCTAGGAATTCTATTTTTTTCCTTCAGTTTTGAATTTTTAAAAAATTAGTGGGAAAAAGTGTATTTGAGTCTCTAGCCTCTTGAGACTTCCCTCCTTCTCCATGTTTTTCTGAGGCTGTCAGAATATTTCTGTGCTTACATCTGCCAATTCTCCCTGGAATATAATTCACCAGATTCTGAAGACGTGAATTCTTTTAAAGTGACTTCTTCTGCTTGTACCTTGGTTCTCTCTTAAAGAGGTTTCTTCTGTCCTTTCCAACTTAAAGATCATTTGCTTTTAAGAAAGCAAAACAGTTGCTGAGCAGTTCTGTTTTCTTTCTCTAATTAATGTACCATCTGCCTTGGATTTGGATTTTTTTTTTTTTAACTGGAGCCTGTTTTCCATAGTAAGAGTGATATGAATAGAATGGCATTCTAATGTTGAAAGTTTGGAGAGTAATAAATAACTAGTCAGTATCTGATATAGGAAGAGTCTGTACTTTAAGAATTAATTTATTCCTTATAAATTAAGAGTTGTGAAATAAAGGATGTTTCACAAGGGGCTGAAGATAACATAAATTAGTGAAGCTGTATGGGTGCCAGACACAAGAGAGTGTACAGAGTCCTGAACTGGAGAGTGAATGCCCAGCTTAGAGCTATTCTAATTCAGAGCAGTTGGAACATTACACTGGCTAAACGAAACACTGGCCCTAATACTACTGGGACTTTGTGGCTTTTGCTTGTTGTAAGTGCCCTGAAAGAGGTAGAACTATGTGTAGTTCACTGTTTTATCCCCAGCATCTAACACACTTTGAAGCACATGGATATTTGATAAATAGCCGGACTTTAATTAGCATTCATTAAGTGCCTCTATGTGGAGAACTGTTCTGTGCAAAATAGCAAAAGGAGAAATGGCTACTGCCCTTGAGGAATCTTTAATCTCATTTGGGGAGGGAGCATTTATAAATTAAATAGGCTGGACAGGAGTTCAAGAAGAATTCTGGATAAAGGTTTGAGGAATTCCAGGAAGTCTGCCTGAAGGAGACGGGGATTCCCCTAGCCTTGAAAATGGCACAGATGTGGTTTACGCAGGGAAGAGGGGAAAGGGTGCTGGGTGGAGATATGGGGCAGGTGGTATTTTTCAACCTAAGGGAAGGCCAGAAGGAGAAAATGAGCATGGGTGTGTGCGGTAAGGATAATAGCTTGAGGGGGGAGGAAGTTTCCTTGGATTAGTGAGAAATTATATCCAGTAGGTAGAAAGACTTTTTAAAAAAAATATTGGGGGGCGGTTTCTTATTTACTTTTTTTACTTTTTTAATTTTTTAAAATTTTTATTGGAGTATAGTTGCTTTACAATGTTGTGTTAGTTTCTACTGTACAGCAAAGTGAATCAGCAGTGTGTATACATATATCTCTCTTTTTTGTTTAAATTAAATGTACCTCTGCCCCACCTTACCTCCACTCCCCACCCTGAAATATTATACCATCAGCTACAGAGAGTAGGAACTCTATAATGACTCCTTAGGAGTGTGGTATATGTATTATGAAAAAATTACCAAAATTTAAATAGCAAAACTTTCAAAATTCTTGGTCCTTTGACCCAGAGTCCAAGTGGGTTTGGATACCATGTTTTTCCATGTCTCCATTATAAGAATAATGGTTCTTTTAAGCATTCAGAATTTCGTGTACTACTGCCTGGAATTTAATTTGGTGCATAGCACTTAACACTTTTAATATTTATGCCTCCTACTTGTTCTAAAATATTTGAGGTGGTTCCACTACATAACGTAAAGATTAACTAATCTTGAATATGTAGGGAAGGAAAAAAATCATCTTCCTCTCCTCTCTTAGGGTCATTGGCTGGGCCTGAAGATCAAACTGATAATAGATTAACAGGAGAAAAAAATTAATTACCTATGTACGCATGGGAGTTCACAAAGAAACGTGATTCAAGGAAATGGTTAGAATTGCGGACTTCTGTATCATCTTAACAAAGGGTGATACAGTGTGGAAAGGGGCTAGACTGAGGAAAGGCGGTTGGGCTTCTGGCATGACAGTGAGTTCTGAGAGGGTGGCTAGGAAATGTATGATAAATAAGGGTTGTTTGTTTTGCAGATGAGAATTGTCTCCAGAGTGGTTCTCTTCTTGGTATAGGAGACGGAGACAACATTTACAAAGGGGAATTTATGCCCTGCTTTTGGACAAAAAAGGTGGAGGGCAGAGAGCTAATTGCCTTTGGCTCAAAACAAGCCTTATGCATTGTCGTGACAAACTGTGATCCCTCTCAAATTCTTTAATGACGATTGAGATAAATAAAATTTAGTGGCTCAGAAAAATGTCAGTTAAGATTGTTTGATCAATTAAAATGAGCAAGATTTAGGTATTTCGGACCAACCTCAAATTAGAAACTACTTATTAAAGTTCGGGCTTCGAGTGAGGCAAAGTGTCTACCCTCCGTGAATTCACGGGCTTGTGAGAGAGACTGACAGATACATCATCCATTCCAGTGGAATGGGATATGCATTCATACTGAAATGTAATTCCACAAGGATCTACATTTTTTAGGATTGTTTTGGAGTATATGGTTTCCACCTTTAAGGAAGTTTTGAGATTGGGGTATCTGATGTGTTTCTTGTGGGTGGACTTTTGTGGAGGGGACTGGAAGAACTGTTCAGAACCAGGGAGTGTGAATTACCCAAAATAATCTACTCAAATGTCATCTTTTCCTTCCTTTTCACAGTGTTTTCATCCTTCCTCTTACCTCATTATCAGTTTAGTAATAATAGTAGCAGAATAGCTGCTGCATTTCTGTGGTGCTTTATGTTTTTCCTTTATCACTATTCAGAGGAATTTGGGGCAGGCATTATTACCCTCAGTTTAGAGATGAGGAAGCAGAGTCTCAAAGAAGCAAAGAAAAACTCCTGTGGTCACATAGCCAATTAAATTCCTCTACCTTTTTTTAGACAAAAGTTATGTGAAGAACTCTGGGTAGAATCTGTTGGTTTTTCTGACTTTTCTGAGCTCAAAATGACACGTTTGCTGTACATGATAAATTTCTCTCCTTGAGCCCAGTGAAGTTCAAAGAAAACTCTATGAGAAAAAGATTTTATGCGTTGATTTTGAGTATGAAGTCATTTTGTTTAGTGGAGCCTTTTAAGTTTGGTATTTTGTAATAACAAGGTGTCTTTTTTTTTTTTTTTTTTTTTAAGGTGTCATTTTTTAAAAGAACCTTGTCAGGATCTTGGATGAATGACCTGTCTTGCACTCAGAGAAATGAGAAATGGCTTGACAAAAAATAATTTTGCTTACCAAATCCTAAAATCTGAAAAAACTTTTCCCTTCTTCCCGTACATATAGCTTTAATAAAAAGCATACTTTATACTGTATATAGAAAAACACGGCCCCCAAAGTTGATATGGGCTAGAATGTAAGGTTCAAGCATGTTTAGGTAGATCACAGATGATAAATATTGAGTTTATGAGAGATACAGGAGTTGCTCAGCTTTTTAATATTCTAATTTATTTGTAAACACTGACCTTCAGGAACCAGTGCTATGGAGCACATCTATCATATCCCCTCAGAAACTTGTTCTTGCTTCTGAATCCTGCATTAATTTAACTCTCATCTGACTCAGCATGAAGCCTTCTTCTTTAAAAAAAAAAAAGAATTAGATATACTATAGTTTTATTGACTTTTTACTTGCTAATTGAGTGCTATCGCCTAGATCTTGTTATGGGTCCAGTGCTATTCTGTCTCTTTGCAAAATGGTTGAGTCTCTTATTAGCATTAAATCTTGGTTTGAAGCAGTAAAATGTATTATATTGAGTTATTAGTTTGACTTTTTTGTAAAAGATATTTCTGATGATAAAAAATAATATATGCATTTGAAAAAAATTGGGAAACAGAGAAGAGCGTAAAGAAAAATTTAAATTACCTATAATCCCACCATCCAAAGAGAAACACTGTTGATGTCTTCCTGTTTTCTATTCTTTTTCAACCATATATATTTTAAAAATTGGAATCATACATGTATATTATAGTCTTATGCTTTTAAAAATTAACTATAAATTCTGAAGACTTGGAAGAATCTAATCTTTGTAAACTTTTCTACTATATTTTAGGAGGCAGATTGTAATATCGTCAATGTTTGGTGTCATTTCTTTAGCTAATGATAATTATACTTAAAATTGTATGATATTACAAGGCAGGCTTATAACAGTCTTGAAAATATTTTCAATGAATGGAAATGTTGTAGGAAATTATTAGTTCGAATAACAAATAGTGAGTACACAGTCTGTTTTTAAACAATATTTTTGTTATTAACAGGCTGAGTTTTTAAATTGTTTTGCTATGGATAAATAAACCATTTGACCAGTAATTTTAAAAGTTAACATGTGAACATTTCCTCATGTTACTAAATATTTTTTAAAGTTATTATTTATTTTTGTATCATGAACTACCCTAAAACTTAATTACTGGGTTTCCCTGGTGGCTCAGTGGTTGGGAGTCTGCCTGCCGATGCAGAGGACACGGCTTCCTGCCCCGGTCCGGGAAGATCCCACATGCCGCGGAGCGGCTGGGCCCGTGAGCCATGGCCGCCGAGCCTGCGCGTCCGGAGCCTGTGCTCCGCAACGGGAGAGGCCACAACAGTGAGAGGCCCGCGTATCGCAAAAAAAAAAAAAATTAATTACTTAAAATAACATAAAATTATTTCACAGTTCCTGTGGATCAGGAATCTGGGTACGGCTTAACTGAGTACCTCTGCTTCAAAGTCTTTCGCAATCATTTTGTCAGTTGGGGCTATAGTCTTTATCTGAAGGCTTAACTGAGGGACAATCCCTTCCTTGCACACTGCCATAGAGAGATTTCCTTCAATTTCTTGCTTTATGGGCCTCTCTGTAGGGCTGCTCACAACACAGCAGTTGGCTTCCATTACAGTGAGAGAATGAATGCAAGACAGAAGTCATGGTTTCTTTGAAACCCAGTCTTGGAAGTGACATCCCATGGCATTTGCTATATTCTTGGTAGAAGTGAGTCATTAGTCCTGTATTTAAGGGGAGGGGATTAAACAAGGCATGGGAATTCCAGCAGGCAGGGATTGTTGAAGGCCATTTTAGAGACTATCTGCTGTAGTTATTAATAGTTCCATAATATTCCAGGATATAGACATATGATAACAAACCTCTTATTGTTGGACATTCAGGTTATTTTCAACTTTTCTTATTATAAAAGGGCTTTCATGAAAATTTTTATGTATAAATATGTGTCTACAACTCTGATTGTTTCTTTAGGATAGATTTCTCAAAGTGCAATATTTGGGTTAGGGCTTTTAACATGAATTGTTATGCTACTGTTGAACCAATTTGCACTACTAACATCTGTATTTGAGTGTCCATTGCACCACGTCCACTTTAAGACAGTTTTTTTGAAGAATGGGTTTGTAAAATAAATTGTTCCATAATTAGGCAGTTTACTTGAATTAGCACATGTCATGAAATGTGGAAGGAAGGCACTGTGATACAGCAGCAAGATCCCTGAAACTAGAATCAAAAGATACGGATTTTAGAACAGGCAGTGCACTTGGTCTCTCATACAATGTCATCAAGGTCACATGCTTCCCCAGGCAGGATATTTAACCTGTTTACATATAGAGTTATACATCAATGTATTTTGTAAAATAAGGAAAAATAATTCCTTTCTGTTGTATAAATTAATTATAAGACACCAGGGAAACAGGAAAAGGGAAAATGCAAATGAGATATGCTCAACAGAAACAGAGGTAGATGGATAATTTACTCTGAAAAGCCCCAGACACTTGGTTATCATTTGTAACTTAGGGCTGTACACGCTGTGTTGCTCTCTTTCTAAGAGGACTGGAATTTTATTTAAAATATCTAGACTTAAATTATTTAAATCAATTAACATTTACTGAGGCCCTTCATTATGCTAGGCATATAGAAGTGAGATACAAAGATAAACAATTACTTATTACCCATCTTCTTTCAGAAAGAGTTTAAGTGGTATGGCCATATTCCTGCCTTTGAGAGTCTAGGCACAGACTTGTAAACAAGCAGAATGAGAAAAGTACAGTGATGGAGATAAATATGTTATGGAAACCCAAGAGAGGGACAGAGTAATATTAGGTAGTGGGAACGCCTTTACACAGAAGTGTACTTGAGATAGACACTTAAGAGTGGGTCAGTTTTTAAAGAGAAGATATCTGTGTGAATAAGGAGGGAAAAAATAAGAAAGCCCTTTTGAAAGAAAAAGCATTTTACAAATGTGATATAGGAGTTTATGGAGTAAGTAATTGGCTTAGTATATAAGGATGAGTGGATCATGATTTTCAAATTATAATGAATTGAGGACTGAGCATTCATTTTTATGTTTTATTAGTTTCATGTTCTGATTTGGGCTCAGATAACCTAGTTTCAGCTACAGGATCTAAAGAATAGTCCAGTTGTAACAAACTAAAAGCAACATTCTGACACCGTTACCCTGTTCCCTCCACCCCTCACTTCCATTTAACAACAGTTGCGTAAGGAACTGCCTTCAGAATTTTACAGAGCTTAATTCATGTGTCATGAGTACAGTTGTGTCATTTAGTTAGGACATGACGTGACTGAGAAATTAGTACAGAATATAATGTTTAAATGTTTTACAGTCTCAGTGGTGATCTAGATCAGGTTTTCTACAACTAGTTCATCAGAAGCTACTTTTCATTTCCTGCAAGTATTTAGATTACAGGGCTGGAGGAATTACTGCAGACTGAATTCAATATCTGTAGTCATAAATAGGAGTGGTCAGGTGAAGCCAGACTTGTACCCAGAGTTAAGCCTGTTTGTTTCCCTTCTCTACCTGGAGGACCTGGTAACTGAGATGAAGCACTGACCCCTGACTTAGATCTGGCGCCCAATTCTAACTCTTTAATTCCCAAATGACCATCAGCATTCTTAGGTTATAATTCTCTTTCCTTAATTATAATCCTAAAACATAATAACTGAAGCACTTAAAATAATAATTTGATGTTAGTAGGTTTAGGGGACAATCTAAGAGAGAGAAGGAAAGGAAATAATACTTACTGAACACTTGAACACCTTCCATGTTCCAAGGCGGTTCTAGGTGCTTCACGTGTAGAAGCTCACAGTTTTTATGATGAACGTCTGAGGTAGATTCCCAGTTTACGGATGAAGTCATACCACACAGCTCTGCTCAGGTTTATTAGAATCTCTTATATCGTCCTTTCATTTATCAATGTTATTTTCTCTGCCTCTCCATTGAGAAAATTTGGCCCCAAATGTGACTTCATGAAGAGGCTCCTGTGACTGCCCTGGTGTTGAGCAGCTGCACACAGCATGTGTTCTGTGTGCCTGAGGACGAAAGCAGCTACTAAGTTTCCAAAGACTGTACAGTGGTGCCCCTGAGGTGACCTTCAGACGGACCAAAATCACATTTGCTGTATTTTCTAGCTTTTACTTTTTTGTATTAAATTTGAGTTCATTTCTGTTTGCCAGTTTAACTGGTGTCATTTGATCCTGTTATGAATTTATAGTCTAGGTCAGTGACTGTCAGTATTACCATTACAAAGTCCTCTGTTTACTGTCCAATTTTCATGGACCCCTACAAGAAGGAAAATATACTCTTAGTATCCAATATTAGAGAACAAATAACGACAAAGCTTCTGTTAGGAACTTCGTTATTTTTATTTTTTTTAATTTTTTTTTATTATTTTTTTTTGCGGTATGCGGGCCTCGCACTGTTGTGGCCTCTCCCGTTGCAGAGCACAGGCTCCGGACGCGCAGGCTCAGCGGCCATGGCTCACGGGCCCAGCCGCTCCGCGGCATGTGGGATCTTCCCGAACCGGGGCACGAACCCGTGTCCCCTGCATCGGCAGGCGGACTCTCAACCACTGCGTCACCAGGGAAGCCCCGTTATTGTTTTTAAATGAACTCAGTTATATTTTTTAATGAATTTGCATTTTAATTAATTGCATCTACATTGAAATTTGAAAGACAGTATATTCATTATGCTTTTAAAGACTATAATGTGGTTTTTATCGATATTATATAGATATTTGCATTAATTCAGGGCTAGGGCCCATTTTAAGGTATAACTTGAGATATAAAATGTCTTAAAATCTGTTTAAAGGCTTAGAAGATTATCTGAAGTAGGACAACAGTAATAAGCATTTTTGTTAATCTAATATTTAAGAAAGACTTTCAGGGATTTAGCAGGCTGTTCATTTCCAGAGCAGATTTTGGAAGTTACTTTTTTTTGCTAGAACTGTATGGTCTGGCCCCCACTCATATTCAAGTTTTGGCTTTTTTTGTGGCACCTTCCCTGGCATATTCCCAGGGAGCTTACAAACCAGGCTCAATCTGATGACACTGTATGCAGGACGGTGGTCCACAGCTCCAAGATGAACTATGGACTGCAGTAAACTGCATCTTCTGTTTGAAAGATCTAATAGAAGACCCTGTAGTGGCTAGACCCATTCCTGAGGGAAGGGTCTATATACTCTTTATATACTCAGTGCTTTGAGACTTCAAAGTAACATTGAGGGAACCAAGTAACTGGGGCTGTCTTTTCTTTACGTATGACTCTGATGTGTATGTATATATGTATGTGTGTTGGGATTTGGGGGAGGGAGTGATGGGAGAAAAGGCATCTTTATATTTTATTTTTGCTGGCAGTGGCATGAATAAATGGCCACTTCACATATTAGGACAAGGGTAAAACTAAGGATCCTTTCTGGGCATCTGCACTAATTATAGCCTGAATAAGTTGTCATCTCATTCTCACTCTATCTCCCTTTGATTTTATTTTGTTAAATAAATTTTGAAAGCACTTATACTGATGGATATTGGTGTTGAACACATAGTAGAAACTCAATAAATACTGGCTAGATGGTTAAGGAACGTTCTCACTGACAGCTCTTTATGTATCTTAAGATTTTAAACTATAGTATAAAATAAATTGATTTTCAGTATTTTTCAAAAGTGTGTTTAAAAAATATTTTATACTTCTGTATCAGCTAGTTACATTGACAAGAGAGCCAAAATACTTTTTTTGGCTAATATCCAGCATTAATGTATCATACCTTCAACTGATAGCCATGGTAACTTTCCAACCTGACTGATGAATAATACAGTCTAAAAATTAACTTAGAAGAGGTCATCCCACATGCTGTCCTAAGAAAACCAATTATATAATCTGCTCAACTACTGACTTGCATTACTAGCTAACATTGTTGAAACTTTATTTCTTCATGATGAATCAACTATCTTATTAGGGGTAATGAAATTATACAAAGCTTATTCTTCAGTGCTATACAGGTTGGGATTATCGTTGCCTTTTTTTAAAGGTCATTTTATTCACATTTCCTTATTAGTTCACATCTATAATTTTATTTATTTATTATTTCCTTACTTATTTATGGCCACGCCACGCGGCTGGCAGGATCTCAGTTTCCCAACAAGGGATTGAACCTAGGCCACAGCAGTGAAAGCGCTGAATCCACCAGGCCACCAGGGAACTCCCTATCATTGCCTTTTAAGATGTCTGTCAAGTGTTTGAATAGCTGCTACCATGAACAGTAGTAGGATAAACTTTTTGTTTGTTTTTGTCTCTGACTTTCCTTTCAGGATCACTCTTCCTTACTCATGATAAATCTCAAGAGGCTTCTGTAGAACAGAAATCACAGAATTAAAATCTGATTAACAAAAATATGGGGTTACCAATGCTGTTCTATCAGGGAAACTGCATCTTTTCTAAGCATGTGATGATGAGTAATTCCATTAGACAGTTACTGGAGCAGTTGATTACATAATGGCATGAATGTATCAGTGTTGTTTTATCCAAGATAGGACCTGAAGGCCAGAGTTGACAGCTAGTCCTAGGTAGTGGTCTCTGGGAGCCTGGGAAGCTCCAAGCCATAATGTGCCTGCTGATGGAGACCAGGTCAAGGACTGGGACAATGAGCAGAGAGTAACAAGAGACCCTGGGAGGAAGCTACACTGGTCTTTGTTTGCCAGAATTAACATCAAAACTAGAAGTGGGGAGGGAGGTTCTATAAATTCAAGAGAGGGAGGATGTTTAACACTTAAATACTATAAGCCATGATCAGATAAAGTATTATTACAGCAACTGTTATTCCCAGAAGAACACTGAATTAGGAATGGGAGCTCCATGCTCACTTTTATGGATATATCCCCCATTTGCTTATCTATTCACCTATTGATAGACATTTGAGTTGTTTCCAGCTTTGGCTGTTGGGAGTAAAGCTGCTCTGGACATTGGTATACCAGTTTTTTGCAGACATGTTTGCATTTGTCTTAAATAAATACCTAGAAATAAAATGGTGGGTTCAGTTCTTTAAAGTGGTTGTACTGTTTTTCACTCACACCAGCAATATATGCATTCCACATCCTCGCCAACACTAGGCATTGCTGGGCTTTTTAATTTTAGCAATCCTAATGAGTGTATAATGGTATTGTTGTGTTTTGTTTTGTTTTTTGGCTGTGTTGGGTCTTCGTTGCTGTGCGCAGGCTTTCTCTAGTTGCAGCAAGCAGGGGCTACTTTTCGTTGCAATGCGTGGGCTTCTCATTGCAGTGGCTTCTCTTGTTGCGGAGCACAGGCTCTAGGCGCGTGGGCTTCAGTAGTTGCAGCATGTGGGCTCAGTAGTTGTGGCATGCGGGCCCTAGAGCACATGAGCTTCAGTAGTTGTGGTGCGTAGGCTCAGTAGTTGCAGTACACAGGCTCAGTCGTTGTGACTTGCAGGCTCTAGAACAGGGGTCCCCAACCCCCGGGCCGCACAGCAGAAGGTGAGCGGCAGGCGAGCGAGCAAAGCTTCATCTGCCGCTCGCCATCGCTCCCCAGTGCTCACATTACCGCCTGAACCTTCTCCCTCCGCCCCGTCCATGGAAAAATTGCCTTCCACGAAACTGGTCCCTGGTGCCAAAAAGGTTGAGGACCGCTGCTCTAGAGCGCAGGCTCAGTAGTTGTGGAGCACGGGCTTAGTTGCTCCACAGCATGTGGGATCTTCCCAGACCAGGGCTCGAACCCATGTCCCCTGCATTGGCAGGCGGATTCTTAACCACTGCACCACCAGGGAAGTCCTGGTATTGTTGTTTTGAAAATACCTTTTTAATTTTTAATTTACATACAGTAAAACTGACTTTATTTTGGTGACTAATTCTCTGAGTTTTGATATATGTATAGATTTGTATAGCCACTATGACAATCAGGATATATAATGGTTCTACCACCCAAAAAAATTCCCTTTTGCTGCCTCTTTGTAGTCACATTCTCCTCTTACCCTAACCCTTAAAAGCCACATGTTATCTGTCCCTATAGTTTTGCCTTTTCCAGAATCATGCATTATGCAATACATAGAATCATGCAACATGAAAGAGTTTTAAGACTGGCATCTTTCAATCAGCATAACACCTTTAAGAGTCATCGATGTTGGTATCAGTATCTTTATTGCTTTCAGCTTTTGGCAATTATGAATAAAACTGTGATAAATATCTGCATAAAGCTTTTTATGTGAACACAAATTTCATTTCTCTGAATACCTAGGTGGGTTGGGTTATATGGTAAGTGGATGTTCCAACTTTATAAGAAAATGCTAAGCTATTTTCCAGAGTGGCTTATTTTGCATTCCCACTAGCAATGTATGAAAGAAAGTTCCAGTTGCTCTGCATACTTACCAGCACTTGGTATTATTTTTTAAAAAATTTTACCCATTTTAATAGATGTACAGATGTACCATATCATGGTTTTACTTTGCATTTTTCTAAGGCCAGTATGTTGAGCATCTTTTCATGTACTTACTTGCCATCCATAGATGATGTCTTGGGTGAAAAGTCTGTACAAATCTTTTGCCCATTTTAAAAATTGGGTTGCTTTCTCACTGTTGACTTTTGATAGTTATTTATTCTAGATTGAAGTCATTTTTTGGGCAAATGATTTGCAAATATTTTTCTCCCCATCTGGGCCTCATCTTTTTATTTCCTTAACTGTGTTCTTCTCAGAGCAAAAGTTCTCAATTTTGATTTAGTCAAGGGTATCAATTTTTTTTTTATGGTTTATGCTTTTGGTGTCGTATCTAGAAACTCTTTGCCAAATCCAATATCATGAATATTTTCTGTATCGTCTTGTAAAAGTCTTATATTTTACATTTAGATCTATGACTCCTTTTGAGTTAATTTTTTGTATAAAGGGTAAGGTATAGATCTTTTTTGGCGGGGGGGGGGGGGGCATGTGGCTGTCCAGTTGTTCTAGTTCCATTTGTTGAAAAAATTACTTTTTCATTGAATTATTTTTGCACATTTGTCAAAAATCAATTGACCGGGCTTCCCTGGTGGTGCAGTGGTTGAGAGTCTGCCTGCTGATGCAGGGGACACGGGTTCATGCCATGGTCCAGGAAGATCCCACGTGCCGCGGAGCGGCTGGGCCTGTGAGCCATGGCCGCTGAGCCTGCGTGTCCGGAGCCTGTGCTCCGCAACGGGAGAGGCCACAACAGTAAGAGGCCCACGTACCGCAAAAAAAAAAAAAAAAAAAAATCAATTGACCATATTTTTGTGGGTCTGTTTTTGGACTCTTATATTCCATAGATTTGTGTGTCTGGCCTTTCACCAATATAGCACTGTCTTGGTTACTGTAGCTTTTAATCATTCTTAAAAGTGGTTAATGTGAGTCTTCCAACTTTGATCTTTCTCAAAATTGTTTTGGCTATTCTCATTTCTTTACATTTCCATATATAGTTTAGAATCAGCATGTTTATATCTATAACAAATCCTGCTGGGATTTTGAATGGAATTTTAGAATCAGTTTGTCAATGTCTACAAAAAAGCCTCCTGGAATTGTGCTCATATATATATATATACACACACACACACACACATATGCTTATATAATATATATAAAAATTGGGGGAGAATTGACATCTTAACAATATTATCTTCGAGATCATGAACACTATCTGTTTATTTAGTTTCTTTTTCTCAGTAACAATTTGTATTATTTACATACTGCATATACAACCTACAATGTAGTTTTCTTTCATTTTATTAAATGTATCCCTAAGTGTTCATATTTTTTATACTATTGCAAATGGCACTAACTTCATCTTTCAATTACTAAGTATACAGAAGTACAGTTGATTTTTATATATTAATTTTGTATCATGAGACCTTGCTAAAATTATTTATTAGTTCTAGTAATTTTTTCATATATAATCCTTAGGATTTTTTACATATACAGTCTTGTCATCTGCAAGTAAAGGCAGTTTTTTTTTTCTGACGACCTTTATACTCTGTATTTCTTTCTTCCCTCTAGAACAATATTAAATAAAAATTGTGAAATAGAAATTGTGAGAATAAACATTGTTGCCTAGTTCCTATCATAGAAAAAGTTGTTCAGTCTTTCACCATTACACTTAACATTAGTTTGAGGAAGTCTCTCCTATTGCTAGTTTGCTGAGAATTTTTATCATGAATGGTTGTTTTATCAAATTTTTTTTGCATCTATTGAGATGATCATCTGGTGTTCTTTTTTATATTAACAGTGAATTATATGTATTGAGTTTTGAATGTTACATTCAAAATTTACATTGCATTCTGGTATAAATCCCACTTGGTCATGATGTAGTAACCATTTTATATATGCCGGATTCAATTTGCCATTTAAAAAAATGATATCTGGGTCTGTGTTCACGAGGGATATTGGCTTGTAGAGTGTTCTTTTCTTGAACTGTCTTTGCTTGGGGAAATCCTGACTTCATATAGAATGGATTTGGAATCCTCTTCCTCTATTTTCTGGAGTTTGGGTAAGATTGGTATTATTTCTTTCTGAAAAGTTTGAAAGAATTTAGAGCTTTAGAGCTGCCATTTGAGCCTGGAGTTTTCTTCTTGGAAAGGTTTGGAAAGGTTTAAGGTACAAATCCAATTTCTTTCATTGATATACAGCTATCAGACTTTCTGTTTTCTCTTGTGCCAGTTTTGGTAATTTGGTATGTATAAAGTTGTTCATAATATTCCCTTCTTGGTCTTTTAATGTATATGGAATCTGTAGTAATGTCCTTTTTCCTACACACATCTTGGTTCTGTGTGTCCTCTCATTTTTCTTGATCAGACTAGATAGAGACTTATCTATTTTATTAGATCTTTTTAAGGAACCACCATTGGTTCCATTGATTTTTCTCCATTATTGGCCGTTTTCCTTTGCTTTGTTTTCTGCTCTCATCTACATTATTCCCTTCCTTCTACTTTGGGTTTAATTTACTTTTCTTTTTCTAGCTTTTTAAGGTGAAAGCTTAGATCACCGATTTAATCCTTTCTTCTTTTCTGTCACAAGAATTTAAATCTATCAATATCCCTCTAAACTTTAATGATGCATTTAAAAATTTTTGATATGTTGTGGTTTCTATTATTTGGTTGAAAATATATGTTAATTTCCTTGTGATTTCTTCTTTGCCCCATGGGTTATTTAAAGATGTGATATTTAGTTTCCAAGTATTTGGGGTGTTCCTGGATATTTTATTATTTTTATTATTTTTTATTTTTTATTTAATTCTGTGGTGGTTGGAAAATATAAGATTCCAAGCTTTTGAAATCTGTTGAGATCATCGTGTAGTCTGTCTTGGTGAATGTTCTATATGCATTTTATAAGAATATGTATCCTACAGTTGTTGGGAATAGTCTTCTATAAATGACATTTACCTCAAGTGACATCATAGTGTTGTTCAAAACTTGAATTCCTTATTTTTTCCTTTGAATATTCTATCCGTTACGGAGAGAGTAATGTTTATTTCTGCCTTTAATTCTGTCAGTTTTTCCTTAATGTATTTTGAAGCTCTGTTATTAGTTACATATACATTTATGATTATCATGTCTTCTCCTGACTGACACATAAAATGTCCCTATTTCTGGTAATACTAATGGTCTCTGAAGTCTGCGTTGTCTGATAGTCATACAGCCACAGCAACTTTTTATACTTCTTGTTTGCATTGTATGTCTTTTCCAACCCTCTTGTTTGCAACCTGTATATTTGTATTTAAAGTATATCTCTTATAGGTAGCATATAGCTGGATTTTTTTAATAGACTTTCTTTTTTAGAGCAGTTTTAGATTCACAGCAAAACTGAGCAGGGAGTACAGTTACCCCCTTCCCACTCCCCTCGCCCCCTCCAACACACAAGCCTCACCCACTATCAACATCCCACTCCAGAGTGTTATAGTCAATGAACCTACACTGACATATGATCACTCAAAGTCTGTAGTTTACATTAGGGTTCATTCTTGGTGTTGTACATTCTGTGGGTTTTGACAATTGTATAATGGCACGTATCCACCACTGTAGTATAATACAGAGTAGTTCACCACCCTAAAAATTCTATGTGTCCACCTATTCAACCTTCCCTCCTCTCTAACCCCTGGTAACCCCTGGGCTTTTTACTGTCTCCATAGTTTTGACTTTTCCAGAATGTCATACAGTTGTAAAGCTTGGCTTCTCTGGCTTAGTAATATGCATTTACGGTTCTTCCTTTTCTTTTCATGGCTTGATAACTCATTTCTTTTTAGCACTGAATAATATTCCATTGTCTGGATAGACCACTGTTCATCCATTCACCTCCTGAAGGACATCTTGGTTGCTTCCAATTTCTGCAATTATGAATAAAACTGCCATAAATATCCATATATAAGTTTTTGTGTGAACATAGTTTTTCAACTCATTTGGGTAAATACCAGGGAGTGTGATTGCTGGATCATATGGCAGGAGTATGTTTAGTTTTGTAAGAAACTGCCAAACTGTCTCTCACAGTGGCTGTACAATTTTGCATTCCCGCCAGCAATGAATGAGTTCTGTTGCTCCACATCCTCATTAGCATTTTGCGTTGTCAGTGTTTTGGATTTTTGCCATTCATATAGGTTGTAGTGGTATCGCAATGTCATTTAAAAATGCAACTCCCTAATGATATATGATGTTAAATATTTTTTTCACATGCTTATTTGCCATCAGTATGTCTTCTCTGGTGAGGTGTTTGTTCAGATCTGGTGTCCATTTTTTAACCAGGTTGTTTTCTTATTGTTGTTTTAAAGACTCCTTTGTGTATTTTGGATAAACAATCCTTTATCAGATATGCTTTTGCAAATATCTTTTCCCAGTCTGCCTCCCAGTCTGTGGCTTGTCTTTTCATTTTCTGGGCAGTGTCTTACACAGAGCAGAAGTTTTTAATTTTGACAAAGTCCAATTTATCAATTATTTCTTTCATGAATCATGCCTTTGATGTTGTATCTAAAAGGTCATTGCCAAACCCAAGGTCATTTAGATTTCTCTAGATTTAACTCCTGGGTGTTATCTTCTAAGAGTCTTATGGTCTGCTTTATATTTAGGTCTATGATTCACTTTAATTTCTGGGAAAGGTGTTAGGTCTGTCTAGATTTTTTTTTTTTAATATGTGAATGTCCAGCTGTTCCAGCACATATTGAAAAGGCTGTCTTTACTCCATTGTATTATCTTTGCTCCTTTGTCAAAGATCAGTTGACTGCATTTGTGTGGGTTGGATCTTATTTAACTAGTCTGCCTTTTTTTTTTTTTTTTTGCGGTACAGTCTGCCTTTTAATTGAAATTTTTAGTCCATTTTTTTTCAAGTAATTTTTGATATCTATGGGTTTAAGTCAGCCACTTTGCTGATTTCTAATTGTCCCATTTTTTTTTCCTTCCCATGTTCATCCTTTCCTGCCTTCTTCTGGGTTAAATGTATCTAATGCCTCATTGTTTTTAAGTCATACTTACATTATCTTTTTAGTTGTTTCTCTGTTAAGTTCTTTAAAATCATTTTCCCCCTTTTTCAGATTGGCTATGTCTATAGATGTTCAAGCTCACTAATCTTTCTTCTCCAATGCCAAACAGCCCACACAGTGAGTTTTTCATTTTAGTTCTTGAATTTACTTTTTGTGTGTTTTGTTACAATTTCCATTTCTCTGCTGAGATTCTCTATTTGTTCACTCTATGATTTTTCCTTTATGTCCTTGAACTTATTTAAATAGCTGCTTTACAGTTCTACTGAGTTCTCTTAACTACCAAGTGCTAGGTCATTTGGGGATCTGTTTCTAGTAACTTTTTTTTTTCTTGAACTTGGGGCACATTTTCCTGCTTCTTTGCATTATTAGTAATTTTTTATTGTATGACAGACATTGTGGATATTACTTCCCATAGGAATTTGGATTATGCCATCTTCCTTTGAATGGTATTGAATTTTATTCTTTGTTAGAATGGAACTGTTTGTTTGAACTTAGCCCAGTATGGCCTGTGGGCTGGCTGCCTGTTTTCGTAAATTAGGTTTTATTGGAACATAAAAACCATTGCCCATTTGTTTACGTATTAGCTATGGCTGGCTCTGCACTACAACAGACCTGAGTAGTATAACATAGACCATGTGGCTCAGAAACCTAAATTATATATTAGCTAGCCCATTAACAAAAAGTTTTGTCAACCTCTGCTCTAAAGTTCACTCCTAAAGTGGTCTCAAATTTCTTTTTTGTTGTTGGATATTGTCTTTTTTTAAAGTTTTTATTTTATATTGGAGTATAGTTAATTAACACTGTATTAGTTTCAGGTGTACAGCAGAGTGATTCAGTTATATATATACATGTATCTATTCAGTTGTACATATACATATATCTATATCCCTTGAAGAGGAACTAAAGGTCCTTGACTTTGTTTCATGGCTAAGCTATTATTATTTTGTCTTGCTTGACTGTTTTCCTTTGTTTCTGCATTTGCTCTTTGGCACTTGGGGAAGGCCTAGGAGGCTAAAGCTTTTCTATAAACTAGAGGCCAAGGACACACGGGTCTGTCCCTAGGAAGGCCCTGCAGGGTCCTGCTCGGCTTCAGTGAGACCCCATGCAAATTTCTGCCTCCCTTCCAGCTCCTTTTACTCTTGAACTCCTTTGCAATTTCACCTGCTTCAGTATCTCAGCCTCTTCCTCTGTAGCACAGCAGAATTGCCCCTCTGCTTGAATCAGATTCTCAGGCAGAATCTCAAGATGATCAGTTGTGGGGTTTAACATCATGTGTTTCCCTTCTTTTGGGGATCAGAATCCTGTGCTGTTGTTCAATGTCTGAAAATAGCTGCCCACATATATTTTGTCCAGGTTTAAAGTTATTTTTGGTGTGAGGGCAAATCTGGCACTACTTTTATCATGGTAAGATAAAGCTGCTTTTGCAAAACCAAAGATCTTAGAAAACACAGAATGTTCTCATGATTCTCCTCATGGACTTTTGTCTGACATTCATTGCATTCTAATCATTTTCAGGTTAACTAAGTCCAGTTCCCTTAACAATCCCTCATAGTACAAAACAGATACTACGTTAAGTCATTACATGTTAGAGGTGCACAACCAGGCCAGTTCCTGTCTTCTAGGAGTTCAGTCTAGTAAACCAGATACATCACACACATCTCTTATGCCCTTTTTGAAATGCATCTCTGGAGCATATAGCAAAGGCATATAGAACTTAAGGTAATCAGAAGCAGAGAGCTGGATTTCCTTTCCAACCCTCCATATCATCCTTATAAGTAGTAGAGGTGGGGAAGGAGTATATTATGGGAGAAATTGGATAAAACTTAAATCTAAAAAATACTTAGTACTGACTTGAACAAAGGTCACCTTTTTGGACTTCTTATCAACTATTAAGAAATAAATTAAATGCATGCTACTTTTTACCTTAAGATCAGTAGTTTCAGAAATAATCAATGGAGTTTCATTTCATGAATTTTTACAGCTGTTTTTGGTCCAAAAACTACGATATAGTCAGGGATCACAACCTCATTTATAGAGTCTTTGCCTGCACTTTCTTATGGCTAGGCCTCCCTCCAGTGAAGTTTGTACTGTTTTACTTACCCTTAAGTCTTATCTTAGATAAGTTCATTCAGTGACAACATTCCATTGGGAAGTTTGGAAGGTACATCACAAGCATTGTACCCTATTGACTGTCCAAACATCAAACAATAAGATATTTAGGGGGAGAAACTTTTAAGCTAATTTCAAATTAATCTAAGCTTTTCATAATATTTGGTTGGTTATCTATTTTATATATAGTAGTGTATATGTCAATCCCAAACTCCCAATTTATCCCCCCCCCACCTTTCCCTTTTGGTAACCATAAGTTTGTTTTCTGTGAGTTTGTTTCTGTTTTGTAAATAAGTTCATTTGTATCATTTTTCTTTTTTAGATTCCACATACAAGTGATGTCATATGATGTTTGTCTTTTTCTGTCTGACTTACCTCACTTAGTATGATAATCTCCAGGTCCATCCATGTTGCTGCAAATGGCATTATTTCATTCTTTTCAATGGCTGAGTAATATTCCATTGTATATATGTACCACATCTTTTTTATCCATTCATATGTCGATGAACATTTAGGTTGCTTCCATGTCTTGGCTACTGTAAACAGAGCTGTAGTGAACACTGGGGTGCATGTATCCTTTGGAACCATGTTTTTCTCCAGATATATGCCCAGGAGTAGAATTGCTGGATCACATGGTAGCTCTGTTTTTAGTTTTTTAAAGAAATGCCATACTGTTCTCTGTAGTGTCTGCACCAATTTACATTCCCACCAACAGCGTAGGAGTGTTCCTTTTTCTCCACACTCTCTCCAGCATCCGTTATTTGTAGACTTTTTGGTGATGGCCATTCTGACTGGTGTGAGAGACATCTCATTATAGTTTTGATTTGCATTTCTCTAATAATTAGCTATGTGGACCATCTTTTCATATGTCTCTTAGCCATCTGTATGTCTTCTTTGGAGGAATGTCTATTTAGGTCTTATGCCCATTTTTTGACTGGGTTGTCTGTTTCTTTGACATTGAGCTGCACGAGCAGTTTGTATATTTTGGAGAGTAATCCCTTGTCAGTTGCATTGTTTGCAAATATTTTCTCCCATTCTGAGGACTGTCTTTTTGTTTTGTTTATCGTTTCCTTTGCTGTGCAAAAGCTTGAGTTTAATTAGGTCCCATTTGTTTATTTTTGTTTTTATTTCTGTTATTCTAGGAGACAGATCAAAAAAGATCTTGCTTTAATTTATGTCAAAGACTGTTCTGCCTATGTTTTCCTCTAGGAGTTTTATATTATCAGGTCTTACATTTAGGTCTTTAATCCATTTTGAATTTATTTTTGTGTATGGTGTTAATGTTCTAATTTCATTCTTCTACATGTAACTGTCCAGTCTTCCCAGCACCACTTATTGAAGAGGATGTCTTTCCTCCACTGTATAGTCTTGCCTCCTTTGTTGTAGATTGATTGACCATAGGTGCATGGGTTTATTTCTAGGCTTTCTATCCTGTTCCATTGATCTATATTTCTGTTTTTCTGTCAGTACCATACTGTTTTGATGACTGTAGCTTTGTAGGATAGTCTGAAGTCAGGGAGCCTGATTTTCCTCCAGCTCCGTTTTTCTTTCTCAATTGCTTTGGCTATTCGGGGTCTTTTGTGTCCCATACAAATTGTGAAATTATTTGATCTGGTTCTATGAAAAATGCCATTTGTAATTTGATATGGATTGCACTAAATCTTTAGATTGCCTTGGAAAGTATAGTCATTTTTGACAATATTGATTCTTCCAATCCAAAAACATGGTCCATCTGTTTGTGTCATCTTCTATTTCTTTCATTAGTATCTTATAGTTTTCTGAGTACAGGTCTTCTGCCTCCTTAGGTAGGTTTACTCCTAGGTATTTTATTCTTTTGATGCAATGGCCAATGGGATTGTTTTCTTAATTTCTCCTTCTTGTCTTTTATTGTTAGTGTATAAGAATGCAAGAGATTTCTGCGTATTCATTTTGTAACCTGCAATTTAACCAGATTCATTGATGAGCTCTCGTAGTCTTCTGGTAGCATCTTTAGGATTTTCTATGTATAGTATCATGTCATCGGCTAACAGTGACAATTTTATTTCTTCTTTTCCAATTTGCATTCCTTTTATTTTCTTTTCCTTCTCTGACTGCTGTAGCTGGGACTTCCAAAATACTATGTTGAATAGAAGTGGCCAGAGTAGACATCCTTGTCTTGTTCCTGATCTTAGAGGAAATGCTTTCAGCTTTTCATGATTGAGTATGATGTTAGCTGTAGGTTTGTCATATACGGCCTTTATTATGTTGAGGTACATTCCCTCTATGCCCACTTTTTGGAGAGTTTTTATCATAACTGGGTTTTGAATTTTGTCAAAAGCTTTTTCTGCATCTGTTGAGATGATCATATGGTTTTTATTCTTCAGTTTGTTAATATGGTGTATCACATTGATTGATTAGCATATATTGAAGAATCCTTGCATCCCTGGGATAATCCCACTTGATTATGGTGTATGATCCTTTTAATGTGTTGTTGGATTCTGTTTGCTAGTATTTTGTTGCAGATTTTTGCATCAGTGATATTCACCTGTAATTTTCTTTTTTGTGTGATATCTTTGTCTGGTTTTGGTATCAGGGTGATGGTGGCCAAGTAGAATGAGCTTGGGAGTGTTCCTTCCTCTGCAGTTTTCTGGAAGAGTTACAGAAAGACAGGTGTTAACTCTTCTCTAAAAGTTTGATAGAATTCACCTGTGAAGCCACCTGGTTCTGGACTTTTTTGATTGTTGGGAGTTTTTTAATCACAGTTTCAATTTCAGTACTTGTGATTGGTCTATTCATATTTTCTGTTTCTTCCTGGTTCAGTCTTAGAAGATTGTTACCTTCTTAAGAATTTGTCCAGGGAACTTCCCTGGTGGTCCAGTGGTGAAGACTCCATGCTTCCAATGCAGCGGGGTACAGGTTCGATCCCTGGTCAGGGAACTAAGAGCCCACATGATGTGGGGCATGGCCAAAACTTTTTTAAAAAGAGAGAAAAAAAAATTGTCCAGTTCTTCTAGATTGTCCATTTTATTGGCATATAGTTACTTGTAGCAGTCACTTATTATCTATTGTATATCTGTGGTGTCTGTTGTAACCTCTCCTTTTTCATTTCTAATTTTATTGATTTGAGCTCTCTCCCTTTTTTTCTTGGTGAATCTGGCTAAAGGTTTATCAATTTTATCTTTTCAGAGAACCAGCTTTTAGTTTCATTGATTTTTTCATTGTTTTCTTTGTTTCTATTTATTTCTGCTCTTTGTTTCTATTTATTTCTGCTCTGATTTTTATTTCTTTCTTTCTACTAACTTTGGGTTTTGTTTATTCTTCTCTAGTTGCTTTATGTGTAAGGTTAGGTGGTTTATTTGTTTCCTGACATAAGATTGTATTGCTATATAAACTTCCCTCTTAGAACTGCTTTTGCTGCGTTCCATAGGTTTTGGATCGTTGTGCTTTTACTTTCATTTTTCTCTAGGTATTTTTTGATTTTCTCTTTGATTTCTTCAGTGATCCATTGATTGTTTAGTAGCATATTGTTTAGCCTCCGTGTGTTTGTGTTTTTTAAGGGTTTTTTCTTGTAGTTTATTTCTAATCTAATAGTGTTGTGGTTGGAAAGGATGCTTGATATGATTTCAGTTTTCCAAAATTTACTGAGGTTTGCTTTGTGGCCCAGCATGGATCAATCCTGGAGAATGATCCATGTGCACTGGGAAAGAATGTGTATTCTGCTGCTTTTGGATGGAATGCTCTATAAATATCAATTAAGTCCATCTGGTCTAATGTGTTATTTAAGGCATTTGTTTCCTTATTGATTTTCTGTCTGATCTGTCCATTGATGACAGTGGGGTATGAAAATTCCCCCACTATTATTGTGTTACTGTTGATTTCTTCTTTTATGGCTGTTCCTATTTGCCTTATATACTGAGGTGCTCCTATGTTGGGTGCATATATATTTACACTTGTTATATCTTCTTGGATTGATCCCTTGATCATTATGTAGTGTCCTTCCTTATCGTTTGTAAGTCTTTATTTTAAAGTCTATTTTGTCTGAGTATTGTTACTCCAGCTTTCTTTTGATTCCCATATGCATAGAATACCTTTTTCCATCTCCTCACTTTCAGTCTGTTTGTGTCCCTAGGTCTGAAGTGGGTCTCTTGTAGACAGCTTATATACAGGTCTTGTTTTTGTATCCATTCAGCCAGTCTATGTCTTTTGGTTGGAGCATTTAATCCATTTACATTTAAGGTAATTATCGATATGTGTGTTCTTATGGCCATTTTGTTAATTGTGTTGGATTTGTTTTTGTAGGTCTTTTTTTCTCCCCTTCTTTTGTTCTTTTGTGATTTGGTGACTATCTTTAATGTTGTGTTTGGATCTCTTTTTCTTTTTCTGTGTGTGTATATCTATCATAGATTTTCGGTTTGCGGTTACCATGAGGTTTTGATATAGCACTCTCTATATAAATAAGATTGTTTTAAGTTGCTGGTCTTTTAATATCAAATGCATTTTTAATATCCTGCATTTGTACTCTTCTCATGATTGCTGGTTTTGATATCATATTTGTGTTGGATGATTTCCTACCTTTACTGTGTGTTTGCCTTTACCGGTGAGCTTTTCCATTTGTAGTTTTCTTGTTTCTAGTTGTAGTCTTTTTTTTTTTTTTTCTGCCTTGATAAGTTCCTTTAGCATTTGTTGCAAAGCTGGTCTGACAGTGCTGAATTCTTTTAGCTTTTGCTTGTCTGTAAAGCTTTTGATTTCTCTGTCGAATCTGAATGAGAGCCTTGCTGGCTGTTCTTGGTTGTAGGTTCTTCCCTTTCATCAGTTTGAATATAATCATGCCACTCCCTTCTGTCCTGCAGAGTTTCTGCTGATAAATCAGCTTGTAGCCTTATGGGTATTGCCTTGTATGTTATTTGTTGCTTTTCACTTGTTTCAATATTTTATCTTTGATTTCCACCATTCTGTCTTCTAGCTCACTTATCCATTCTTCTGCCTCATTCTGCTACTGATTTCTTCTAGTGTATTTTTCCTCTCAGTTATTGTATTGTTCATCTCTGTTTGTTCTTTAGTAGATCTTCTAGCTCTTTATTATACATTTCTTGTATCTTCTTGTTCTGTGCCTCTATTCTTTTGCCAAGACTTTGGATCATCTTTACTATCATTACTCTGAATTCTTTTTTTGGGTAGATTGCCTATCTTCACTTCCTTTAGTTGTTCTTCTGGGCTTTTTTCTTGATCCTTTGTATGGGAATTTTCCTTTGTCATTGTGTCTTTCTGTGATTGCAGTTTCCACTCCACAAGCTGCAGGGTTGTAGTTCCTCTTGTTCCTGCTGTCTGCCCCCTGGTGGATGAGGCTGGTCTAAGAGGCTTGTGCAGGCTTCCTGGTGGGAGGAACTGGGTCTTGTCCCTCTGGTGGTCAGGGCCATGTCAAGGGGTGTGTCTGGCAGGCAGCTATGGGCTCAGGAAGACTTTAGGCAGCCCATCTGCTGATGGGCTGTCTTCCCATCCTGTTGGTTGTTTGGCCTGAGGCTTCCCCATACTGGAGCCTGCAGCCTGTTGAGTGGGGCCAGGTCTTGGTGAGAAAGTGGGGGCCTCCAGGAGGGCTCACACTGAGTACTCCCCAGAACTACCACCACCACCAGTGTCTTTGTCCCCACAGTGAGCCAGAGCCGCCCCCCCCCTTGCCTCCACAGGAGACCCTCCAATACCAGCAGGTAGGTCTGGTCCAGGATCCTGTGGGGCCACTGCTTTTTCCACTGGATCCTGGTGCACATGAGACCTTGTGTACACCCTTCCAAGAGTGGAGTTTCTTTTTCTGCCTGTCCTGTCGAATTCCTGTGATCACACCCCACTGGCCTTCAAAGCCAGATGCTCTGGGGGCTCCTCCTCCTGATGCCAGACCCCCAGGCTGGGGGTTCTGGTGTAGGGCTCATGACTTTCACTCCTGTGGGAGAACCTCTGCGAGATAATTATTTTCTAGTTCGTGGGTCACCCACCTGGCAGATATGGGAGTTGATTTTATTGCAAGTGCACCCTTTCTACCGTCTCATTGTGGCTTCTTCGTTTTTGTGTGTAAGATATCTTTTTTGGTAGCTTCCAGTGTTTTTCTGTTGATGGTCATTCAGCAATTGTGATTTTGGTGTTTTTGTGAGACGAGGTGAGCTCACGTCATTCTACTCCACCATCTTGTCCTTGCTTCATAATTTCGTAATATCTAATTTAGAAGGAAAAATAGGTGGCTTTGCCATGTCTAACTTGTGTTGTTTAGAGTTGGCCCTAGTGTAAAGAAAGACCATCATTCGGTCCTACTCTTTGAGTTTTAAATGTGTGACCAAGGGACGCAGGCTCATGATGTTTGAGGCAGGAGCAAATTTTGATATGCTTGTTTCCCTCAACAGTATAGATCAGAGTCAGTCAGTCAGAAAATATTTACTCCAAAGGGCCAGAGTAAATATTTTAGGCTTGCAAACCACACAGTCTCTGTCACAACTAAACTCTGCCACTAAAGCATGAAAGTAGCCATAGACAATACGTAACAAATGAGCATGCCTATGTTCAAATAAACTATATTTGAAAAAACAGGCAGCTAGAATTTGGCCCGAAGGCTACAGTTTGCTGAGCCCTGGTGTACATAAATAAATCCAAGGTAGCAAAAGTTTGTTGTCAGTTTTATAAAATTTGCCTGATCTTGAAAAGACATTTTCCTATTTCTAAATGCCATTTTTAGATGATTATCTTTTCTTTCTATTAAGATAAAGCTGTTGTTACCTTACATTTCCTCCAAGTGATGAAAGTGGTAAAGATTTGTTTCTACTTGCTACCTAATCGTACAGTAGTTTGCATTCTATGACTTCAAAATGAAACTTCCCTTCTCTTGACAGATAAACTATATGTGAAGATTGGTGAAAGGGAACATTGATTTCTGAAGTAGCCTGGAGAGGAAAAGCACTGCTCAATATCAAGTGGACAAATGCTTGGTGTTTTCCAAAGACGCTGTTGAAGTAGTCTTTGCTACTGCTTTCCTTGACTCAGTCAAAGCTCTTCATAACATGGGCTGCATGAAATCAAAGCAAACTTTCCCATTTCCCACCACACTCGAGAGTGAGAAGAGGCATGAAAGTGAAGAAAACTTTATGCCTGAAGAGAGACTTCTACTCAGGATGCCTTCTCTAGTTAATGTCAAAGAGGAAGTGAAGGCACCCCTAGGGCCTGAAATTGTGGTCTTTGAATTTGCACACCGCCTGTCCCAGGAAATCTTGAGTGATGCCTTGCAGCAGTGGGCTGGCAACCACCTCAAGTACTATGACATCCCATATATTGAGAGTGAGGGGCCTTGACGCTGTGTGTAGGATGATGACACTTTCTCCAACTGTGGATAAAGTTGGTGCTAGTTTAAATACATGAAACAACAGCAAAAACTGGTGTGAATAAATACAAATAACTCCATCTGGGTGTAAAGAAAAATATTTCGATAGCCATCAAGAGTCTAAGAATACTAAAATGAAGTGTTTTAAGCAGTTCTACATTAACAGCCATTTCTATCTGCTTGGTCTTGGATTTTAGTCATTAAAGGGTTAAATGTAAGTCCTCTGGTGCCACAGTAATCAGCTGTGTCACACCACTTCCAGAGGCAACAATGCCATCACCAAAGAAATAAGAATTTTTAAAATTCTTTAAAGAATTTAATTTATTTAAAACCTGTGTTTTCAAAATGGTCATTTTAAAGACATTCTTTTAAAATATTTGTCAATTTATACAAAAAAAAAACCAAGATCTGAAAAGGATTTTCTTGAAATGCCTGGGCAAGGGAATTGCCTGGGCACTCAAGCCATAGCTGTTAACAGTGGGTCTTGTTTGCCAAAATCTTTTGAGTCAAGGATCCCTCCCCTTCTTAACACAAATGACCAAGCATTAGAAAGCAACCCATGTGGAAGAGGTCCACCGTGAACTATGTCCTTAATAAGATATTTACTTTTGTAGATGAAAAGCATAACCATCACCTTGAACCTCAGCGCCCTAACTAATCACACCTGTTACTGGATGACTCAGGCTTTGCATATAAGCATCTTAACAATATACAATTTACAGAAGTCATGACAATGTTTATTGCATTGAATTAGGTAGCCCAGTGATATTACTATACAAGGAAACAAGCAGGGGAGCTTTTATAAACAGCAATCCAGAAAACTGTAAAGTAATAGAAGCCCTAGTTGGCAAGGTGGAAAGAAGAACCTGGTCTCAGTGCTGCGTGTATGTTAAGCTTTACTGTCTCACAGATGCAAGGGGCTGGTACATGGGCAATCACCATTCAGATTACTGTGGGACCAGATTCTGCATAAGAATTTATAGTTATTACAAAAGATCAAATACTCTTCCAAAGGGAATACTCATGTGTATTTTTAATGGTAACAAAGCCCATGGGGCATTTATAGCCATATACTATACTATTTTCATAAATTTGGCTACTTTTTTAGGAAGCCTTTTTTTTTTTTTTTAAGTACTGTTTAAGATCAATGGTAACAGAAAATTCAGGAAAGGGGGAAGAAGGTACTAGAAGATGTAACTTGTAAGATAATTGAGACTGAATCTTTACAAGTATCTTTTCATCAAGATTTGCCACACATTGAGTTTAACTGGAATAGGAATTATTTAAGCCCATGCAATTAGATCCTTTTATTAAGATACAACAGACCCTTGTCATTGAAATCTAAAGAAAGGCAGAAAAAGGCTTGTGACCTCTAATGACATAAATGTGTATGACCTTATAAGCAGGCAGAATTGCTACCTCTAATTTTAGCAGTTTTACTCTGAAACCCACAATCAAATAGACTGAATTCTCCAAGGTAAATTGGCAAAGAAAATTCTTTTGAAGTAAGTGGTGTGCCACTTTTCAGGTGCCTTTGGACAACTGGTCATTTAACTTTCACCTAATCCCAGGGTTTGTACTGTCCTGTTGTACTTACAATCTAGCAACTTTACAAAATAGAAAACCTACCACCCCTGTTTATACAAGGATCTGAAGTTACAAGGCTAAGAACAGAAAGTTTCCAAAAAGTGCAAAACATATTTCCAGCTCATGAAGAAAAATTTAGGTTTATGAGTGCTTATACTAATGACTCAGACAAAAGCCTAGATGTTGCCGTTTTTCATTCATTTTATATTTTACATCAGGTACTTTTGCTGCAAGGTCACTGCTGTTTAAAAGATATAAGTAAGTATATAAGATAATACATATTACGGTGAGAACACAAAGCCATATAAAAGCAGCGCATCACACTAAATTTTTCAGCATACATAGGGACATAGACTAGTAGGCTTTGATTATATCTAAATATTTTGATCTCAGGTTCCTCCTTTGCCCTGGGCCTCTATTTTCTAGGGGTAAAATACAGGCAGGCCTGCCAGACCCGTATCTAAGGGTCTAATCTCTGTTGCCACCCTCTCTGATACTATGGCAATAGGGTTTTGTCACTGAGCACCACCCCTTTGTCCCTGACTCACTTTAACAGTATAGTATCTTGTGACATACAGACACTTACGGAGACGTATGCTGTATAATATGTCAAACCATGGACACGGAACTACAAAGGCTTGCATAATCAGTGAGTTAGTGGATAAACCAAGTTGGGGGCAGGCAGGAAAGAGCTGGATCAACAAATATACTGCGTATGATTGTTATCAAGATATAGTTTGGCCTAGATGACAAGATAAATGAGAACATCTTTGATACGATAATTCAACTTCTTACATACCTTCATCTTTAAATATTGGATTTACTTCATTTTGAAGGTCTTTCATGAACAAAGAGTAGAAGGGCTGCTTGAGAAGGAAGGAGAACAGAAGACTGAAAGAATTATTAGCTACTGGAATGGGAAACATTTGTTCCAACTTAGATCACAAACACGGAAGAAATAAGAATAGTGGCCAAATTATAAGGGAAAAGAAAATGGGGAAAAGAGGGCCCAAGAAACAACACTCACGTCAGGCTCCAATAACAAGTTTCCAGTGTTTTCATCTGAGGGGAAGGACACAGTAGCCAAGTTCCGTTCCGTTCTTTACCACGCTCACATGTGCCCAACCACTGAATCTTCTCCCTCAAGAACATCCAGTAGAGGGGCAGATGAGTGCCACCAGCATGACAAAGAACCTGCAGGGGGCAACTCTGGAAGCAGCAGATTAGCAGAGAGAAATGTGCTGATTCCTCATTTAAGAAAACTCGCATAACCCCACACATGTGCTTCACTGCTCCCTTCCCAGTTCAGTGTCTTTTGAAAGCTAGTTATTACCTTTCAGTCACAGGCCTTTGACCTGACAGTTCTCCACTTTCCATTGCCTTATCAGTTCTTTGCAAACTACCTATGGTTATTAGCACTTAAAGCACAATTTTGAAGGGGATAAAAATTATCTTAGTCCCAAAGGAATCATTTGTGTCAAACTGCCTTATAAGTATTAAAAAGAGACATGTTGAATGAAGTAGATGACACTCATATATCTTACTCAGTATCACTGGCATTGTATGAGATGGGGGAACTATACTTTTGTAATTATATAGTTTGAGAAATCAAAAGTTAGAGACAAATTATAAATAATGTCAAGGAACAGTAATTTAAAAACAAAGTTCTAACAAATAAATTGTTTGCTTAATCATAATGCCCCCATCCTGTATTTGTGTGACCAAACTGGACATGTCTTCCTTGGAGCAGTGGGCACAGGCTCAGATGTATTCCCTACATCTTACTTGGCAAAACACAACTTTTGTTAGCAAATCTCTTCATTGTAAGACTTAGCTATGAAATGGTATATTTTTTCCCAAATATTTTTGTGAAAACATTTTTCCTAACTGTTCAATAAAAGTCTAGTTGCAATTAACTAGTTATGAGTCCTTATTTAATTGAAGCAAGCAAATGCTTTTCACCATTGTGTGATTTCAAATTTTTTAACATAAAGGACTTAACATTTTCTGCATTTCTAGCAAATACAAAGAAAATAAAAGTCCATTTACACAAGTATTTTCTTAGATCATTCACATTCACATTTAGAAGCTTTAAGAATATAAATGTAAACATGTTCATTATCATGGCATCTTTTTTCCAAATATGTTCCTAATTTTGGGGGGAAGAAAAATGCTTCATGTTAAGTATATTGAGAACAGAAAATTTAAAGCAATTCCTTCTGGACTGCAATTTCCTCATCTATGAGAAGGGTGCAGGATATAATCTTTGATGTCTTTTCCGGTTCTGCCTGCTTTTCATTCTTTCACAAAACTAAAGTTCTCTTAGTTTCTGAGGGGTTTGGAATTATGGAAAAATTGTACCAAGCTATAAAGTAAATCATAAGCTGATCTTTAATTTAAAAATAATTCTTACCTAGACATTAATGTTCCAAGTCTGGAACATCCACAGTTGTGTACCTTAAAAAAACTTATTTTGTCAACAGCACCAATTACTGAAGGTACTTCTATTTTGAACAGAAGTCCTCTTGTTTTCAAGTCCTTCTCCTGATTTGAACTGTGTAAGAACAAATTACTGTTATCACACAAAAGTCTGATGTAAATTGCAGAAGGCAGAGTGTCTCTATCTTAAGAGATTAGAGTTTTCTAATGCCTCATTCTGCCAGATTAGCAAATACTCTAAACAACAAGAAATAATGCTTTTACTTTCCCCATAGGAAGAGATTCTGGTTAACTTCAGAAAAAGCCAAGGCTGAGTCAATAATACTGGAAAGACAACCTCATAATAAGCTTTCCTCTTTGCCTGAGATTTCTATCATTATAAAAGGAACACTTCAGCTACAGAAACTCATAATTATTTTAAAACAGATTTATATATGGAGAAAATTCTATGAAGTGTTAACACAGTATCCAAAAAAATTTCAGTTTTTATTTTTTATAACCTATACATAAGTTTACTTAATCAACATTAAAAACCAATACCCTAAGCCAAAACATAAAGTTCCCATTTCCATTAGATATACTAACTCAAGAATCTAAGACCTTCAAATTTTCCCATCTTTTAAAATAGGGCTGGCAACATTTTTCTGAAAAGGACCAGACAGTAAATATTTTAGGCTTTGCAGGCCTTATAATCTCTACTGCAACTACTCAAAGCAGCCACAGATATGTCAACAGATGAGTAAAGCCATGTTCCCATAAAGTTTTATTTATGGACAATGATATTTGAATTTCATGTAATTTTCACATGCCACACAATACTGGTCTTTGATTTCTTTCTCCAACCATTTAAAAATGCAGAAACCATTCTTAGCTGAGGGATATATGAAAAAAAAAAAAAGGCAGCAGGTTGGCTTTGGCCCATGTGCCATAGTTTGCCAACTCTGCTCCAAAATAATACTTTAAAAATCCAGTCTCTTCAAAATTTCAAATCATTACTTCCCAGAGATTTGAAGTGATTATTCAAAGCTTCATCAGTAACTTCTTTTAGATCAGCTGGTTTCCACTTCGGACTCTGGTCTTTATCTATTAAAACTGTCAAGACATAAGAAACGTTAGTATTCTCTTTGGTTATTACCAGATTTTAATTACTGAATTGACACAAACTACCTTGGACTAGGCATATTTTTCTATAGCACATCTTTTTCTGCAAAGTTGAAATTTTTGTATGTGTCCCTTTTTCTTTTTCCCCTTAAATTAAGCCCTCACAGATTGGATGATGACCTCACCTGCTAAGCCTGATGTCTCTAGCTTGAATACAGTCTGCTGAACTAATCCAGTGGTTTAAGCCTTAGAACTCTTTTTTCTTTTTCTAATAATATAATAAATGAAATCTCTCTTTAGCTCTTTATAAAAGAGGTAAAACCAGAGTTGGTGTGGCTTAAAGGTAAGGCAGGAGAGTGGGTAGGGCCCAGATCTGTCTTCTAACCTCCTCCACATTGAACTGAGAGGAAACTTACTTGAGGTACAGGGAAAGGGACTTTATACATAATTAAATGTGGATACAACTGTTTTGCTGAATCTTCTAGTTCACACTGAATTAAAATACCAGACCACCTTCAGGTTATCATGAGAAGCTCTGCTTCTCTTATTTCAGTGTAGTCATCACTTGGTGTAGCCACACAGTATCCCCACAGGATTTTAAGTATGAGGCAATCAATCCATAACCTCCTTTAAAAAGGGAGGAGAATGTCAATTTCCTGGTTGTGATAGTATACTACAGTTATACAAATGTTACCATTTGGGAAACTGGGTGAGGGGTATGCAGGATCTCTCCATATTATTTTTTACACTGCATTTGAATCTACAATTATCTCAAAAAATTAAAAACAAAAAAGAAAGAGAACGGGGCTGTACCTAGTCTGGCTGTGGTAAGGAATTTCAGCCATGCTTAAAATGTGCGTAATTCTTGTGGGGAATTAAAGTATTTAAACATACAAAGCCTACACTGAATCTTAAAAAATGAGTTAATCACTAAAAGGCAAAATAGTTAAAGAAGCAATCTGGGAACCAAAGGCAGTAGGCTGCCTCAGAAGGTAGAGGGAAGGGGGCTTTATGCATAATTAAATGTGGATACTGGAGGTTCTCAAGGTTTGGCTGCCTAACTATAGGATTCCAGTGTCAGATCAGTGGTGATACTGAACACTGATGTTATGATCCCTGCCAGTTTGAAAGTTTTACATTCCCTGGACAAAGTAAATAAAAACAATCCTGGAACATTCTTTCTACAAGAATCTCTTCCCTAAAAGCCCTCTGGGTCAATGCTATCTACCTCCTTGACAGTCCACTGAAGGTCAAATGGAAGGAGAATATTAATCAAATTTGCATGTTATTTAATTTCAAACTAACAAAATTTTTATTCTAGCATAGATAAAACAAGTTCTTGCCGTGTAGACAACTCAGGTTTTTCAGGTTTCATGAGGCACCCACTCAAATTCCAGTTGGTAGCTCTCTAGCTCTTCTGAGATAATCCTTTAAAAATTTTTTTCCTGTAAATTCTTCTAAAGGAAGAAGTTTATTCTAGATGTTAAAAGTAAGAAGTTTTTACAGCCATTCTCCTAATTTGATAGTTTATTTTATCTAATTCGGTAACATACTTTATAATTAGTAAATTGTAGCAAACATTTGGTTATGTAAGAACATCTTGACAGTTTTACCCAGAATAGATACTGCTTTCTGAATAAAGAGGTTATGCTGAAAGATGAGGGTACATACTTTCTCTTCATTAAAAAGTAGCTTGATAAGCACCTGGGCTATGAATCAGAACTTTGGTGCTGCTTGGTTTCAGCTCTTTTTCCATAAAATAATTGACAGGATATCTAAAAGACAATACCTCTCTTTTCTAAGTTTAAGAAGGGCTGCTGTAACATATAATGAATGAATACTTTAGCAACATAATCCAAGTAGCACACAGGTCCTCCTAATATCAGAGGTCTAAGCTCTGATCCACATGCAGCAAGAATTTGCAGGGAATTAGTAGGATGAATGCATGTTTTCTATAAAACATAGCCATTTCCTCTGACTCAACTCCACGTGTCCTCTGAAAGGATTTGTTTCTTTCTTATACTATATCATGCCAGAAATGAAGAGAATTCTACCACAGTGACCAGTGTTTATTGAAGCTTACAGCTCAGAGAGCATAACCTTTTATTCAGATAAAGTATATCTAGAGTCTGTACTATATTAAAGTGATAAATAAAAACATAAGAAAATTAGATATGTAAAATACAAGCAGAGTGAAAGAACTCATTTTATACAACATAAATGACAGCTACTATTTATAGGCATATGGACTTATACACAAAAAGAAATGGTTGCAGATTTGCTAGGAACAAAAAAATCAACTACTTCACTAGCTTTTTCTTAATATTCTTACTTTGAAGATGATAAGCAAAAATAGAAATTAATAATAGTAGCATATGTTACTAATTATGCCATGTTTTTTTCTCAATGTCAATGTTTAACTGCTAGGTTCAGGCAAAGAGGTGGATGGTAGGGTCCAACACAGCTGGGATTTTAGAGGGGACTTCAGGCCTTTCTGCAGGAGAATAAACGTACCTTGCAAAGGCTTCAGCAGCAGAATTAATTTACAAACTCATGCTGCACTTAGCAGAGGGAGTCCATGTGACTGTAGGAGAATGATTACCTCTTATATATACATTAGGGAGCGGTGGCCACATTACTGGAATTTTTTAAACAATACTGGTTTCAAAGACTGGTCTTCCCTCATATGCCAGTTGGTAATATTCAAAAAAACACTTTGCAATTTTTATAAAAGTTTGATTTTCACTAATCAAACAACCATCATCTTTTTTTTTTCTTTAACAGTATCTGCTCAAAAATCCTATCTCCATAATAGCCAGGAAGGAAACAACTGTCACTTACCTGCCCTAACACCTTCATGAAAGTCATGGCCTCTCTGAAAGAAAATCAAGATTAAATGCAGAATTTCTGGGCATCTTCATTCCTGATCATCTCCTCTCTTCCAGCCACTTTAGCCCCCACTCCGTGGCCACACCCTGAGCCATGACATTCAGAGACTGGACCACCTCTGAGAACCCACTCTGATCACCTCCTCCTTTTCTTATTTGCTCAAATATCTCCGCTGCTACAAATCCCTGATTTAACTGAGCTCCACTGATCTACGCGACTTTCTCACCATTTGTTCTGGCTTCACTCTGCTCTTCATCCAGCCCAGTCTCCCCAGTTCATTAATGCGGTCATTTTTTTTTTCTTGAAAACGCCCTTATCTCCCTCAAGCCTTTCCCCCCACCCTTTATTCTATCTTGGCAAAATCTCAGCACCAGCTGAACCCTACTATTTACCTCTGCCTGTGTTCGAGCAGCTAAAATCTTATTGCAGAAAAATCATACAACTGTGACTGGCTTCGTTTAAAATTCATGATCACAAATCTCAAACAGGCATGAAAAACTGCCTCACAATCCATGTTCTCTTCCCCAATGCAAGATAATGACTTCAACTGTCTTCTGTCCCCTCAACCTCTTCCCCTAGCAAGTTCTACTCTTTACACTATATTCTCCAGCTAATGAGTTAACCTTCTACTTTATTTTAAAAGAAGAAAAAAAGATGCCCTAAGACAGAACATTCTCTTCTTCCCACCAAAACATCTGCAGCCCAACTACAGCCATCTGCACATGCCTTCCCTTTCCCGTCTAAGGAGGAAGGGACCCACCCCTGCCAAAGGCCAATCCTCCCCTGCCTTCCCATTCATATGCCCTCTTCTCAAGGACTAAGCCTGAGAAGGTCACCTGTCTCTCTTTTCCTGCCATCATCAATGTAGGCAGTATAACTTAGTGGTTGAGTGCATGCAGTTCAAACGTCCTGGGTTCACCTCCTGGCTCTACTACACAGTAACTATGTGACCTTGGGCTAGTAATTTCTCTAACTCCCAGTTTCCTTATATGAAATGGTAATATCAACACATCCATCCTAAGATTATCTTAATCCACATTCCAGCACAGCATCTGACACACAGTAAGTGTTCAGTAAATGTTAACTATTATTAGTATCATCAACATAATCCTTTTTCCCTATTGGCTCATTCCCAATCATTTACAAACATGTTCTAGTATCTTCCAAAGGAAATCTCACTTGATTCCACAGTCCCAGCTTCTACCCTATTTCTGTTTCAAGAAGAAAGGGTTGTGCACACAGTCTTCAATTCTTCACATCCCATTTACTCACTTCCCCTCCAGCTTACGACACTGCAACTTCTGCCTCCACACACCCCTGAGATGGCTTGCCAAAATCATCTGTAACTTCAGTATTGCCAAACGCAAAGCATGCCTTTATCCTCGTCTACTAGAGGCTCTGGCAGTGTTCCCTCCTCCTTGAAACACTCCTCTCCTGCTTTCATGACACCATGCTCTCCTGGTTCTCCCACCTCTGTCCATTTTCTCTTCCACTGCTCATTTTCCTTCTATATGATCTTATCCACTCGAAACTCAACACATCAGTGCCTGAGTGATCAATTCTGTTAAAAATAAGATCCTGTCCCTCCTCTGCTCAGAAAACATCCAGTGCCTTCCCATTTTACTCAGAACAAAAGCCAAAGTCTTATAAAGACCTCCACGGCCATGTATGCTCTGCACAGCCCTTCCCTATGCTGTCCGCTCTGACCTCCTTTCTTTCTCACTCCCCGACCACCCCTGCCCCACTCCATCAGCAAGGCCCCACTGCAGTTTCTAGAACAGGAAGGCCACCCCTCACCTCAGAGCTCTGTACGTCAGGTGCCCTCCAGATAGTGCATGGCTCGCTCCCGCACTTCTTTCAGGTTTTCACTCAAAGAACATCATCTCAGTGAGGTTTTCTCTGGTCTTCCTATCTACAAGTTCAACTCCTGTCCCCCTGTATTCCATACCCTCCTTCCTGATTTACTTGTGCTCCTTAGCACCTGTAATAATATACTACATATTTTACAAATTTATCTGTTTATAGTCTATCTCCCCCACTATAAAGTAAGTTCCAGGAGGGCAGGGATGTCTCTGTTTTGTTTACCTACATATTAGTGCCTAGCACATGGTAAGCACTCTTATTTGTTAAGTAAATAAATCTCCAAAGTGTTCTTTTTTTTAATTGGCGTTAATGTCTCTCAGACTTAAATCTCTAACCCACACCTCTAAGTTCCAACTCCTAAATGTGTTCTTTCCTTCATATCCATCAAGGCCTATCAATTCTATCTCCTACATTTGTCTCAAATCCATTTACTTCTCTCCACTGCCACTCTAGTCTAAGCCACTACTATTCTGCACCTGGATTACTGCAGTAAACTCATATCTGATCTCTACATCCACTCTGAATCCTCTCCCCAACTCCATCATCATTCAGTAGCAATAATTACCTTCCTAAAACCAAATCACCCCCTGCTGAAACCCACGAGGCTTTTCAACATTCTCATTTCTCACCCTTCAGGTCACTGATGAGCTGACATCTCAAAGATGTCTTCCTGGACCTACTTATTTAAAGCTTTCCCTTTGCTTCCCCCATTCCCTCTTGTCCTCACATCATTCTATCACCAACCCTGTAGGTTTCCTCTACAGCACTTACCACAATTTGTAATTATTTTACTTATTTTGTTTACTTGTTCTTTATAGTCTCAGGAGGCTATAAATCCCATGAGAACAAGGACATACAACAGCATAATACTTAGCACAGTGCCTGGCACATAGCGAAACATATTTGCTGAGAGAATGAAGGAAGGAGGGACTCAATCAATCCAGGCAGTACACTAAATGTACAGTGAAAAACAGGGACTGGGTGAAGTGTACTGGGTAGGGGTCAGGAGCGTGACCATCTGGTTTCACACGCCATGTCTCTGCCACTTAACAGATGCACCACCTTAGGCGGGTTACTTTACTTTTCTATGCCACTGTTTCCTCATCTGTAAAGTGGAAACAATAATAGTACCTGCCTTCTACAGACAGTGTAATATTTAACTGAGAGAATGCATGTAAAGTGCCTAGCATAGTACCTACTCATAATAAACAAAAGACCTCAGCTGCCATTTACATCCTATGGAGTGACCTCAATATATGACTAATAGAGCTTAATTTATGGTTGGATGAACTATTTTGAATATCTTCACTATTTCAGGACATCGAAGACCATTAGGTATGTCTGCTTTCCAGTTATTAAACATAATATTTCCTTTAGGCCATGAACGTATTAATCTAAGGGTCCTCTACACATAACACAAAAGAGATAATTCTGCTTTAAAAGAGTTTATCTGGGGACTCCCCTGGTGGTCCACCAGGTAAGACTCTGTGCTCCCAATGCAGGGGGCCTGTGTTTGATCCCTGGTGAGGGTACTAGATCCCACGTGCATGCTGCAACTGAAGAGTTTGCATGCCGCAACTGAGTGTCCACATGCTGCAACTAATAAGTCTGCATGCCGCAACTAAAAGATCCCACATGCCGCAACAAAGACCCGGCACAGCCTAAATAAATAAATAATTTTTTTTTTTTTTTTTTTTAGAGTTTATCTGGGGGGGCTTCCCTGGTGGCACAGTGGTTGACAGTCCACCTGCCGATGCAGGGGACATGGGTTTGTGCCCCCGTCCGGGAGGATCCCACATGCCGCGGAGTGGCTGGGCCCGTGGGCCATGGCCGCTGGGCCTGTGTGTCCGGAGCCTGTGCTCCACAACGGGAGAGACCGCAACAGTGAGAGGCCCACGTACCACAGAAAATAAAAAAAAAAATTAAAAAAAAGACTTCATCTGTAAGAATAAATCAGTATGGCTCTGAAATATTTCATGAAATCAATAATATTCTATGTGATTATTGCCTATTTTAAGTGTATCTATAATGGTATTTTCAATGCTAATCTATTAATTAAAACATATAAAAGACTAATAACTTCTCTTTGTGCATTTAGATTTAGAGAATTTATGCTTCTTGCCCAAGGTCAGAGACTATGCCTGTAAAATGGTTAAAATTTCTATTCTGAATTTCACATGAGGTTAGAGTCCTTCTTACAATTACATGCAAAAGTAACTGCTGTTTCATAAAAGCTTATTAACAATCTGTGAGCAATATTCCCACGTGCCTTAAGCTAACTGGCCTGTTGTATTTTCATAGAGTCGATTTATAGATAGTTTCAATTTTCTTGTTTATAAATTTTCTATATTTTACATGCTTTACAGTGAACATATATGACTTTCATAACTAGAAAATGACAATACTTCAAAGAAAAATTCTTACCATACAAGCTTGACTCAGCCGATATTCCATAGTTAATACTTCCTGCAAGGTCTTGGAAGACCCCTCCATGAGTTGCCTTAGTGTGATCTTTAGGGATGTTGGAGACATTTTATTAATTACCTATTAGAGAAAAAATTTACTAGTTTTAGCCCAATAGTTCCTTTCCTGCTTATGATAAACTAGCTGAGTTTTGATATAAATCATATTAAAATTTGCTCCTTAACAATACTTTCATACAACAAAGTCTCATAAAAATAAGATTATGCCTTAGCCTAATCCTGCCAAAGCACCAAACAAAATTTTCTAATCAGGTACAACAAAACAGATCATTCTGCAAGTGGAAGAAATCCTATATCCATAACTGAAGTAATAAAGTACATCGACATTTTGTAGCCTGCCTGACATAAATTATCATCTCAACTACGTAATAAGCAAGCAGTGATTAGGCCTAAATAAAACTAATACACATCTCACAAAGCACTAATGTATCAGAGGACAGACATTTCACTTTCTAATATAAAGAAAGTGAAAGAGTAGAAATACAGTAGCTCCTCCTTCCCACTTTGTGACTCTAGAAAAGTGTCTGAACTATAGTCTTCACCTAAACATAAATCCACTTACCTTGGAAGTAAAGAGAGAGACAATAATTCAAGGTATTGTGACGTGGTCTTCTCTAGTACTTAAATATTTGATAAAATAAGAAATATAGGCCTGACTCCTTGGCTACAGTGCTATGCCACCTCCTTCTGAATTTAAAGATGTTATTACTGATGTTCCAATACATGTGTATGGCTGTGAATGCAACAGCTGCTGCAGGAGGTCCCATTACACACGTATAAATCTGAGGCCTGCCCCTTCCTTTGTAATTGCAATATATAGTTTGCAGGCATGTTGTTGAGCGACTGTCTCAAAGGTATGAATTTCACTTTTTGAGTTCAAAGAACTCTCCCCACATCAAGATTCCAGGTTCTCTGTATCATCCTCAAGTCTGGCAACAGATTCAGAGAACAGACTGAGAGGGTAGGGCAGTATCTTACCAAGCAGTTGCCAGAGCTTAAATACATGACTACTGTACAGGAAAAGTTGAGGGAAGATCAGTACCCTACCTACAGCCACAATGCTGAAGAGAAGATGAGAAGGAGAGAGAAACAATTAAGTCTTTTATGAATCTAGTTCATATTCGCAGGAACTCATGCTTCTGCCCTCAGTGCTGTATGGACACGATCCCACTCAATGCCCTGACAGCGCTCCTACTCCATGTTCTCACCTTTCTGGGTGCAGGCCACGAGGATGATGGCACCCTGCAGCAGTCCACATACTGTGCTGGGGGCCCATCCTTTCCATAGCCAAGTAGGTAATGCGTCCATTTCATTTCCAAACCCAGTAGTTTTCTATGGTCAGAGCAATGCTCATGTTATCACAATGAAGATCTAGAAGAACTTCATTCACAATGCTAAAAGGTGTACTTCAGGGAGGGACACAGCTACCTTCTATCTTTTCTGGTCTGCAAAAACAATGAAGCTACAATTCCCTTTCCAACAGGGCTGCGGTGTGCAAGCTCACAATTACGCACCTCACTCAGTACTACTGTTATGATTAACTGCCTGTGTCCTCAATTCTTAGTTTGGTACTTTATGTGCCATCTAGACACAAAACTCTGTCTCTCACCATACTTCCTCACCTGGCTACCAACTAATTTCATAAGAAAGGCCACTTAAGGTCCCCAGTTGTGCTTGTGCCATATACACAAACTAGAAAAAAAAATGGGAAGAAAATTTCATTACAAAGGCTCCGTTGGTTCAGACATTTCATGAAATATTAAAAGATGTTTTCATAAGACAGATAATAGAAGAAGAAACTGTAGTCTCCAACCACTCAATATGCTGGCACTTCAGCACAGAGGCTAAGGTTTTGGACTCCAGAGTGAGACAGCTCTGAGGTGGAATCTCAGCTCCGCTGCCTCCTACATGATTTTTTTTTTTTTTTTTTTTTTTAATTTTGCGGTAAGCGGGCCTCTCACTGTTGTGGCCTCTCCCGTTGCAGAGCAAAGGCTCCGGACGCGCAGGCTCAGCGGCCATGGCTCACGGGCCCAGCCGCTCCGCGGCATGTGGGATCTTCCCAGACCGGGGCACGAACCCGTGTCCCCTGCATCAGCAGGCGGACTCTCAACCACTGCGCCACCAGGGAAGCCCCCTCCTACATGATTGACCTTAGTTTCCTCATTTGTGAAATGAAGATGATAAATATTACCCACTTCATAAATGGCATGGCAATACAGGATAGTGCAACGTGTCAGAAAGCAAGCAAATCAAGGAAGGGAAGGAATTGAGCACATTTTCCTTAGCTCTCAGGCAAGTATGTTCACACATATGCACATTTTACAAATGAGGAAACCAGACTCATGAATTTGTCCAAGGTCACACAGAGCAGGAATCCAAACCTAAGCCAGCCAGCTCCAAAGCCTACCTCCTCATACTATATGAGGCTATAAAAGTAGTCAAGAAGGTCAAAGGCTGAAGAAACGTCAAAAAGAACAAAGATGGAGGAGAGGACATTGTGTCAGGTGAAGAAGTGAATAAAAACTTTTTTGTGGGGACTTCCCTGGTGGCTCAGTGGTTAAGAATCTTCCTGCCAATGCAGGGGACATGGGTTCGAGCCTTGGTCCAGGAAGATCCCACATGCTGCGAAGCAACTAAGCCCGTGTGCCACAACTGCTGGGCCTGCACTCTAGAGCATGCGAGCCACAACTACTGAAGCCCACGAGCCACACTACTGAAGCCCACGCGCCTAGAGCCCATGCTCCACAACACGAGAAGCCACTGCAACGAAGAGGAGCCCCCGCTCTCAGCAACTAGAGAAAGCCCACGTGGCAACGAAGACCCAATGAAGCCAAAAATAAATAAATAAAAAATAAATAAATTTATTTATTAAAAAAACCTTGTTTGTGTAATTTCAATGGCAAAGAGGAAGACAAAGTCAGGAGAGTAGCTTGAGGAAAAACAGAGTCAAGGGAAGGCTTTTTTGTAAGGCTAGGAAAGCTTTGAAAATGATAGAAGAAAATATGCCACTAACTCAAGAAGGTAAAATTGAAGATACTGAAAGAGGGAGATGGCTGATGCAATTAGTTCCTAGAGTAGGCAGAAAAGGATGAAATAAGACCACAGATGGGGATGTTTCCCTTGACAAGGAAGTGGGACATATTAGAGCAGTGGTCCCCAACCCTTTTGGCACCAGGGACTGGCTTCGTGGAAGACAATTTTTCCACGACGGGGTGGGGGGGATGTTCAGGCAGTAACACCAAGGATGGGGGGATGATGGAAGGCGGCAGATGAAGCTTCGCTGGCTCGCCCGCCGCTCACCTCCTGCTGTGTGGCCCGGTTCCTAACAGGCCGAGGACTGGTACCAGTCAGCAGCCCAGGGCTTTGGGACCCCCGTGTTAGAGGAATCAAAGAAGGGATGATGGAAGAGCATTAAAGGAGCTAACATAGCTTCATTCATGATAAAGGGAACACAGACTGTTTTGGAAATTTTGATAATGATTAGGACTTGGATCTTTAGCTAAGCCAGAAATGTGTATGGATACAACCCTGCACCCACACATACAACTAACTGAATGGACACATTTCTGCGTATTAGAGGAACACTGGTCAGTGTTCTAACCAATTTATCTGACCCTTTGAAGATTAGTTGTCTCCTGTATATCAAATAGCCAACTTCTTTTTTCCTTTATTTTTATCAAATGATTCACATTCTCATCTCAATTCAACAATATTACTGAGCATGTATTATGCATTAGACACTTCAGGGGAGACAATAATCAACAGCACACGGTCCTTGCACTCTAAGCATTATAAGCACTATAATCACTGCCTTTTGGGTAAGAATCCTAGGAACCCTTCTTTTGGTTAAGTTTTATTTATTAAGTCCTAGGAAATTTGCCACAAAAGGAAAACTCAGGATAATGCCGCTCACCCTCTCCTCAGGAGTGCCAGAACACTCGACAATATACAGTCTGACATGAATTATCAAGAGAAAAACAGTATTCAGCAAGCCTACTGATTACAATTAGAAAACTTCTACCAAGTGGACTCAGAGTTGACTCAAGGGCTATAACAACTATTTCTCTGATTCACTAAGTGATCTTAGAAAATGATCTCTTGAGTTCTTTCCTTTATAAAAAAGGGTATCATGTATAACATTCTTTAAAAGTCTAGGCTCTGCCAGTTTTAATCTCAAAAGAAGGAACACTAACAGGAATTCAAGTAAATTTAGATCATTTTACTTTTTAAAAATGCAATAAAAGGGCTTCCCTGGTGGCGCAGTGGTTGAGCATCCGCCTGCCATTGCAGGGGACACGGGTTCGTGCCCCGGTCCAGGAAGATCCCACATGCCGCGGAGCGGCTGGGCCCGTGAGCCATGGCCGCTGAGCCTGCGTGTCTGGAGCCTGTGCTCCGCAACGGGAGAGGCCACAACAGTGAGAGGCCCACATACCGCAAAAAAAAAAAAAAAAAAAAAATGCAATAAAAAATAGAGCTGATACTGACTTACATTACATACAGGGTAAAGACAATGAACAGGAAATGAGAGCTTAAGAAGCTAATTAAAGGCAACAAATTAGCTTATTCTTCATCTAACTCAAAAGAATACATAAAGTATAGGAAAAATACAAATGGGTGTAATTTTACTCTCCTCTGAAAAATGGCTACAGCATATTTCCAATCTATTAATATATTATGAGATGAACTTTCTAATCATTCCATTAAAAAACCAAATTCACTATGTGTAAAAACTTCGTTGAACCGTTAAAAATGCCGTCAAGATAAAAGTTTAAGTAAGCCACAGACAGTAACCACTTAAGAAGTGTTCAATGTACATTACAGAGGTCAGAGGAGAAGGATAAATCATTTGCTCATATTATACTATAGAAAATTATTTAATTTGAATAGCTGATACTTTAAAATACTTGCAAGGCACAAGAGAAATAAATCAGTGCAAAACAGGTCAAAACAAATTATTTGAAAGCATGTAGAAAACAATTTTGAGTAGAAACAATGTTTTCTACGAGGGCAAATGACACTTAGAAAATAAAAAACTAAGGAATACTATAATCAGAAACACTTTATACGGTTGGATTTTTAACTTAAGAAAAATCTAAAATAGTATATCCAATCACTTTTTAAAAAGGCCGTTAAGAACATAAACATAGTTAAAACAACAGATCTCAAAAGCCCAAAATAACAAACTCCTGTTCTACATTATAGTTGGTTAATGTAAAGAGTTTGTAATGAAATCTCTCATTTATGGACCGTTATGGATCTGCCCCAGATCTTCAGGACATCTTCTCCACATTTTGAACAGAAAATTTCTGTTCAATAAATGCCACCATTAAGATAGAAAAAAGGCCAGTAACAGATAGGAGGAAGATATATGTAGTACATGTACTGGATAAAGGAATTAGCAGAAGATAGAAATAATTCCTACAAACTAACAGTAATAATAAAAAAGATTTAATAGGCACTTCGCAAGGAAGGATACCACAGCCAATAAAGGTATGAATTGATGCTCAACCCCATTAGTCATCATGGATGCAAATTAAAACCACTATGCAATGCTATTTTACATACACCAGAATGACGAATATGAAAAAGACAGATAATATCAAGTGCTGGTGAGAATGTAGAGCAACTTAGTATCCAATGTAAATTTGTACAACCATATTGGAAAACTTTTTGACAGTAACTACTAAGATCAATGTACATGTTTTAAATTAAACAGAGGCCATCTAACTGAGATGCCCTTAATGCTTTAGTAGACTGTAAGCAAATCAAAATCTAAGCCTGTAATGCCTCAAGGTTAAAAATCGAAACCTAAGGACAGCCAATCATAAATAGCCAATTAGCCTTTCCCAACTAAAGCAACTGCTTAAGCTACAGCCAATCAATATTTCCTTGCTTTGCTTCCACCTCCTCTGCATAAAAGGCTTCCCCTAAGCTCATATCAGTAGAGCTTTTCTTACCACTTCTGCTTTGGTGCTGCCTGATTTAGATCAATTTTTGCTCAAAAAAACTATCAAAATTTTTTTTTTTTTTTTTTGCGGTACACGGGCCTCTCACTGTTGTGGCCTCTCCCATTGCGGAGCACAGGCTCCGGACGCGCAGGCTCAGCGGCCATGGCTCACGGGCCCAGCCGCTCCATGTCATGCAGGATCTTCCCGGACCGGGGCACGAACCCGTGTCCCCTGCATCGGCAGGCGGACTCTCAACCACTGTGCCACCAAGGAAGCCCTATCAAAATTCTTAATATGCTTTAGTGTATCTTTTAACAACATGTGATGACTTTGCAGTACTACTCCTGGGTATATACAGAAATCCATATCTTTGTTAACAAAAGACACAGACAAAATTGTTCATAGCAGCATTATTTCTAACAGTAAAAACCTACAAACAACCCCAAATGTCCACGAACAGTAGAAATAAATAAATAAAATGTGATATATCACACCATGGAATAACTTAAAGCAATGAAAACAAACCACTGCTACATACAACACTGGTGAACCTCACAAATACAATGCTGAGCAAAAGACAGACAGACAGAAAACTGATTTTATATATAACTCAAAACAAAATCTATGGTGTTAAAAATCAGTATATGGTTAGCCTAGGGAGAGGTAGTGACTGGGATGGGACTCAATAAGACATATCGAGTGCCTAATTTATTCTGGGTGTTCCTTATGTTTATGTTGTAAAAATTTTTCAGCTATACATTATAACTTTCCTGTACTTCAAAAAACAATGAATTCTTAAAATACATACACACTCAGAAAAAAATTCACTGAATTCAAGCTCTTTAGTTTAACATAAGGCTCCTCACAGTCTGGTTGCAATCATCTTTTTGGCCGTATTTTCTGACACTTTACTCCTTGTTCCCAGCTCTGCATTCTCCTAACATTTGTCCTTTGAGTATGTGCTTTGTTCTGTCTGATATACCCTTTGCCACTTGACAACTCATTCCCATCTTTAATTCTCTGCTCAGAGGTCTCCTCTGTGAAGCCTTTAAGACTCCTTCCTTCATTTTCTGGACACCCACAATAATTTGTGCAAGCCTCTAGCTTAGTAGCACTTACCGTATTTTGTTTATGTGTCTATTCCACTGGATTGTGAACTCCCTCTGAGAACAGGTACTGAATTTTCACTTTTGAAACTCAGTGGCAGCACAGCACCTTACCCATTCATTCATCATACCTACCATGTGAAATGCTCTGTGACAGGTGTCTGGAAATACAGGAGTAAGCAAGCTTCTCAGCAGCTTATAGTCTGCTGTAGATGGCACTCAATAGAGCAAAAAGACAGGAGCAGTAGAGAGAAAAGGACACATAATGGGGATAGGGACAAGCAGGTAGAGGTCTTTATGGAATAACACTGTCATTTCTATGGTGTTCAACACTGCCACTAAATACCCGAAGCTTTGTTGTGCTGTTTTAAGGCTTAAAAGGGAACTATTTCTTAGCATTTGTCCTTGGGATTGAATGAAATTAAGTAGAAGGTAGAATTTAAGCCACAGTAAATCACATCATCTGTTATTTTAAAACCAAGCGGCATAAGCCCCTGTTATATCCTGTCTGTTAAACAGGTCTTTGATTTTTTTAACTAGTTTATATCAACTGTAGTTAAGAGTTATGTTTTGCTATGAATTGTGAATATTTTTCTAAATAATCATCTTATACATTATGCACTTATATCTATAAATCTTTTCCAGAAATGTTCAGATTGACCAAAAATACAATAGAAACACAAAATACCTAAACGAGTTGGTCTACTTCACCGAATACTGCAGCTTCACAGACATATTTTTGTTTTTAAATATTTTTTCACCATTCTGGAGGGTCATATTGTTTTAAAGAAATGTGCACTAATATTTCTTTCCTCTTATAAAAGGCTTAGAACCAGTCCAAGAAGAGTGCTTTTTGCAACCTTAAGATTTTCCCGGTAATTTCTTAAAAGCATTAACAATTAAAAAAAAATGTAAAGACAGTATCTAAAGATGCAGGTACTCCTGTTTGATGATATCCTAAATGTTCATGATAGCACTTAAGGGTCACTAAGCTCCATCAGTGGACTGGAAACTGTTTTCTCTTCCTGTCTACATAGATGGATGTATTTTCCCCTTAAGGTTTATTGTACTCTTTCCCAAAGGAACAATGCATCCATCAACACTGCCATTCAGTTACTCTTATTAATAGCAATTAACTGCACAGTGTAATAGGTACCTTCAGCAAATATAATGCCCACTTCTACAGGTCAAACTGTTTTTTAAACATAATTTGGCATATCATTTTATTTTTTAAATAATTAGTTTTACTGAGATGTAATTTACATATGATAAAATTCACTCATTTTAAGTGCATAGGTCCATAAATTTTGATAGATGTATACAGTTGTACAACTACCCCACAATCAAGATCTAGAACATTTCCATCACCCCAAAGAGTTCTACTTCCCTCAGTTCTATCCCTGGGCAGCTGATTTGTTTTCTGGGCCTACAGTTTCGCCTTTTCCAGAATTTCATAAAAATAAAATCACACAGTAGGTAGTCCTTGTGTCTGCCTTCTTTCACTTGGCATAATGCTTCTGAGATTCATCCAAGCTGTTTAATGTATCAGCTCATCCCTTCTTATAGCTGAGTATAATATTCTACTGTATGAATATACCACAATCTGTTTACTCATTCAATTAGGGATCAGATTGTTTCCAGTTTGGGGCTATTATAAAGTTACTATGGACATGTGAGTAAAGCACCTGTGTGGACAAAAGTTTACATTTTTCTTGGGTAAATCCCTAGAAGTGGGATTGTTGGATCTTACAGTAAGTGTACATTTAACTTTATAAGAAACTGCCAAACTGCGTTCCTGCCAGCAATATGCAAGTTGTAAGTGCTACACATCTTTACCAACATTTGGTGTTGGTACTGTCAACCTTTTAAATCTCAGCCACTCTAATGGATGCACAGCAACATCTCACTGTGGTTTTAATTTGCCTTTTCCTAAAGATTAAAGATCTTGAGCATTTTTTCATGTGCTTCCTGGCCATTCATGTATCTTCTTCGGTGACATGTCTAGATTTCCCATTTTTAGTTGTGCTGTTTACATTCTTATATTGTATATGTGGTGGATTAAAGTCCTGTTATCAGATACATGTTTTACAAATACTTCCTCCCAATCTGTTGCTTCCTCATTTTTCTGATAGTGTCTTTCAAAGAGGAAAAGTGTTTAATTATAATAAAGATTTATCAATTTTTTTCTTCTGCAGTTCCAGCTTTTTGCATTAAAAAGAAAATCTTAGTTAGCCCAAGGTCACCAAGATTTTCTCCTATGTTTTCCTTTAGAGTGGTATAGTTTTAGTGCTTACATTTAAGTTCATAATACATTTTGAATTGCATATAGTGTGAAGGAGCTCAAAGCATGTCACCCCAAGATAACGCCATGTTGTCATATTGATTATTTTGAGTTAAAGGCACCTGGGAAACAATAGGTGTAAGAAGGGCACTCTGACCCTCCTTTTCTTCCTGAAAGCAGGAGATACAACCCCCATGTGAAAGGTACCCTCCCTGTGCCAGGAGGAAGGAAGCCATTCTGATCACCAGAGATAGGGAATTTGGGGCCAAGAAATCTGTACAAACTAACCTTCTTAAATTAACCCTTATCTTCCTAGTTACTTCTTCACCATTTACTACTCCTAGCCAAAAGTTATTTGCCTTGTCAATTCTTAACAAATTTATTGTTTCTTTGTCTAAAAGGTATACAAGCTTCCTGCTCTGGTCATTCTTCAGGTTTTCATTCTCTTGCACAGACAGCCATATACATGTAAAAATTTAATAAAATTTGTATACTCTTCTCCTGTTAATCTATGTCAGTTTGATTCTTAGGCCCAGCCAGAGAACCTAAGAGAAGAGAGAATTTTTTTCTCTCCTACAAGGGCAAGGTAAGAGTCAATAACTTTTTTTTTCCTTGCATATGGATATCCAATTGTTCCAGAACCATTTGTTGGAAAGACTATCTTTTCCCCACTGAATTACCTTGGGAGTTCAGAGCAAGTATTACTCTAGTATTAATTTACGCCCACTACTAAAATGTAAATCTTCTGGCTGATGGGAATATGAACACTTCCCAGACCTGTGTGAGACTTGCTAACTGTTCAGACTATTGCTTTCCTGTGACTCTTTCCCTGCTCTTGCGGAGTTTTACCCATAACACGTACAGATCAATATTCTGGAAACTCCTGCAGGAAGAAAGCTGAGTCAATCTTAGGGCTCTCTTGTTTGTTTCCCTTCTCTCAGGAATCACATGTGCTGCCTGCATTGTCCAATGTCTACAAATACTTGTTTCATACGTTTTGTCCAGTTTTCTAGTCGTTTACAGCAGAACAATTCCTGTAGCAATTTTCTTGAATATCGGTCACTTTATTTTTAAATAGTACAGTATACAGGTAATTCTCAAAGCTTACAGAAAGATTAGTAATCTTTTAAGTTTAATTTCTCGTTTTAATACTTTGCTGCTCCTCTTTCTTAAAATCTATGCCCTGGTTATCTTTCTTAGTTTTCCTATTTTTCCTCCAATTTTTCAGTGCATGAATTCTTTATAGAGGCCTGTCATAGTCTTGTATGTTAACTTCTTCAAGTAAAAACTGAGTTTCATTTACTCTTCATGAAATGAGCATTTTAAAATAAAAAAATACATAAATCTCACATTAGTGATTAGAAAGAAGAAATCCCAAAAAATCTAATAAGAGTTTTCTAGTACTGGAAAAGCAAAGTATACACCCTCTCTCTAAGCCTTTAACACAGCAGGATATCCTACATCAATAACAAGAAAACACCTAAAAGACAAGTCAAAAGCAGCACTGGTTTCCCTGGCCATTTGCTCAGGACCACCTCCCTGGACACTAATTTGACTCACTGCTCTCTGCTCTTGTTTCTCTGCCTCTCTGGGCCGTGGACTTCATTCCCCAGCCCTCCTAAGGACTGGTGACCCATTTAAATTCCTTCCTTGGATTAGTATCCTTGCTGAGAGTTGAGGCAAGGGAGGTCGTCTCAACCGCTTCTAACCATGATTCCTTTGATTACTGACATCACTTGTAATTCTGGAAAAGAAATACTTCTCTCATTGGCCCTGAAGAACCTTCTGTACTTTGGCAAGCTTGCTAGTCTCATTACCAGAAAAGGGAGATTGAAACAGGAGAGCACTTCCTACAAGTCAACAACAACAACAAAAAACTCAATTAAAAAATGAGCAAAGAACTTAAACATATCTCCAAAGAAAATATAAATGGCCAATCAGCATATGCAAAGATGTTTAATATCACCAACCATTAGGGAAATGAAAATTAAAACCACAATGAGGGAATTCCCTGGTGGTCCAGTGGTTAGGACTCCACGCTTTCACTGCCAAGGGCACGGGTTCAATCTCTGGTAAGGGAACTAAGATCCTGCAAGCCGCGTGGCGTGGCCAAAAAACAAAAACAAAAAAAACCCACAATGAGCTATCACCCCCCCAGCCATTAGGATGGCTTTTTTTTTTTTCTTTTAAAGACAGAAAATAACAAGTTCCAGAAAAACTGGAACCTCTGTGCACTGCTGTCAGTGGGAACATAAAATGGTGCATCTGCTATGGAAAAGAGTGTGGAAGTCCTCAACACATTACAAATAGAATTACCATGTGATGCAGCAATTCCACTTCTGAGTATGTATTCAAAGAATGAAAGCAGATATTTGTAAACCCATGTTCATAGCAGTGATATTAACAAGACCTAAAAGGTAGAAGCAACCCAAATGCCCATCAACAGATGGATGGATAAATAAAATGTGGCATAAACATACAATGGAATATTATTGAGCCTTAAAAAAAATGAAATTCTGGTACCTGCTACAACATGGGTGAAACCTGAAACATCATGGTTAAGTGAAATAAGCTAGTCACAATAGGAAAAATGCTGTATGATTCCACCTATGCAAGCTGTCCATTGTAGTCAAATCTACAGAAAAGGAAAGCAGAATGGTGGTTGCCAGAGACTGGGAGGAGAAGGAAATAGGGAGTTACTGTTTAATGGGTATAAAGTTTCAGTTATGCAAGTTGAAAATATTCTGGAGACTGATTGCACAACAACGTGAATATACTTAACAATACTGAAATATACACTTTAAAATGGTTCGGATGTTGTTTTACATTACATGTATTTGACCACAATACACACACACACACACACACACACACACACACACACACACACACACACACACACACACACACGAATACCGCAGTGGGAGTCTTTGGTTAAGGTTTCTCTAATACAGGCTACCCATCAGGGCATTTAAATAGCCCATTAGTTTACATGGATTGCTTGGCACCATGAACAACCTACACCAAAAGAGTGATTAAAAGGAGATTTGATGAATTCCAACCCACAGCATTATTTAAAAAAAGAAAAAAAAAAGTGTATTGGAACTTAGGAGGAAAATCTAAGAAAGGACATTAGAAGCCATAAAATAAGGTATTACGAAAATTCCATCAGTTGTAAAGATGGAACTTCTTTACAACTTCCCCATATTTGTCAGTATTTTTAGCCCGTATGTTATCCTATAGTGACTGGCAGTTAAAAATCTAAAGAAAGGATTAAAGAAAAACTGTATGTTTTTATTTAATGATAAGCAAGTATGTTGAAAAGATTAGGTCCTTCCCGATGGACAATCCTAGAGAGAAAGGAACCCCTAAGACATGGAGTAGATGGTTGCAACTTCAAACATCAATACAGACTAGATCATTGGGACCTGCAGAAGGAAGACAGGAATCCCTGAAGAGTCCACAGGGTCAGGAGCAATCCTTGAGGTTTACTGACACAAGTGTTAGAATCTTCTTTAAAAGTTGTTCAAACATGTGATCTGCAAACCTGTCACTGAAGCACTAACAACTGTCTTCTCCTTCAGGGTTGTTTCTTGGTGTGTGTTTCTGGCTGACATAATTAAAAGAAGCCCTATTTCTAAGTCTCTGTCAGGGAAGCCTCAGTGGGAATTTCTGATCCCCACATCACGTTACTCCCAGCAGATACTAATACTGTGGAGCCACGTTCATTCAACAGAGCAGGTCAACTGAATAAAAATGAAAATCGGTCCTTCCACTGAGGGTGCTTATGCTGGTCCTAGCTGTGATGGGTGGCTTGCCAAGTACCCTCTTCTGAATGCAGAATAAACATATCGCCAGAGAAATGGGAGGAAAACTGCAAGACCATCTGAGTCCTATCCCTCAGTTTTGGGGTAGGCCAGTGGTTTTAAAATAATATGGTTAGTTGCTTATCTGTACTGCTTTTATCGTATTCAATATATAGCCTATGAGGTAATGTGCTGCATGACTATTTTCAAATGAAATTGCTAAGTGCATACTTAACCCTATTGCTGAAAAAACAAACAAACAAACAAACAGGAATGCTGGTTTCTATATTGCTCTGAAAACAAGAGAACCAACTTTCAAGTCAGAATCCTTGAAATATAAAATGGTTATCTACATTTATGCAAACATTCCTGAAACAGTAACATTACTTTTGTGAGTTAGGGAAATATATGGCTGGTCTACTTACTCTAATTTATGCCTATCCTTGAAAGTTAACAGAATTCCAATACTAAATAAGATCCTAAGAGACAAATTAATATTCCCTTAAGAATGAGGAAATGTTTCCATCTTCACAGGTAAGATTTAATTTAAATTTTTTGTCAGTAAGTTACCTGACAACTGAAATGCTATAACTATACCTGTAAATTGAAAAATACTACCAGATAAAGAGAAACCACCTTTTCTTTCTAGTAAAAGGAAACATACATTTTCTTTCCTTTGTCTAGAAGTCTAAAGTACCCCAAGTTTCACAGTCACATGATAGTTCCATGAATGTCAGTATCCAATATGCACTCATTTACACAAAAACCGCTTTTCTTCCACTGTTACCAGTTGAGTCATGTTGAAGAAAGATCAAAGTGTACCTAACACTGAGAAACACTGCTTAGGACTTGGCTATGGCTGTAGATGGAGCCTCTTGTTAGTTTAGAAAGGATCACTTTCTTATTAAACCTACTGCTAAAAAGACCATATACTGATGTGTTGCACATTAAATAGAACTTACAGACTAATGTCACAACTGCAATATATTATAAGGTGACTGTTCTCCATTGATCCAACCCTTCTAATAAAAACACCCCTGAACATTTCTCCCTCAAGACAAGGAGGACTACTGGAGATGAAGCATGCTTATGAAGTCCTTCTCTGTTATAGTCAAAAAGACCTAAAAACAGCTTAGCTTTGTTATCAATATCCAGCAGGTAGACAAGGCATTTGGGTTTAGGTAAAGGTTTTGTGGAACTACTTTCTGGAGCTCAACTGAGTTCAAAAAAAAAACTGTGCAGTGGGCTATGTCACCATCACGGAGCTCTGACACCCCTCAGAGGCTTCCCTATCACAAGAATTCACCACTCTCATGGCGGAAACAATCTATACATTACCTTCAACTGCTCTAGGGCAAAAGATGAACCATCTTGCTGTAAATTTTCAATAATCTGTTCCACAGTATTGGCTGAGAACCAACTATGAAAGAAAAGGAAACATAAGATTTCAACAATGTGTAAGTGATTTCTTCTTTCCATGATAGCAATGAGTCTAAACACAGGCTTCCCCTAAACCCTATTTCAAGAATGAAAAAATTTCCAACCTATATTACAGGATTATGAAATAGAATATTGTTTCTCTGGGTATTTGCAGTCTACCTTCACTAATGGGAAATAAAGCTTACATTTTCTCTTCTGCTTTCTTGCATCTATCATACATAAGTAAATGATGTCTTAACTGTCAAAAACTGATGCTTCTAAAACGTAATGATAGTTGCCTTATTTTCCAACAGTTTTTCTCCTCTTGTTGTGTTTAAGTCAGTCTGTCAGTCTCTCAAATCATTGCACAAAACCTTTTGCTGATCAGCTTGATAAGACCTTCAGAGAAGATGACTTTACAATGATAAAAGATAAGTTAACTCAATTGTTATTTTCTACACTCTCTTCCCCATTAACGAAATGTTTTGCACTAAAATGAATCAGCATGATAGATTACTTAAATTTAATGAGTTTATTTCCCCCTGAAGGAGTGGGCAGGAAGCTTTCAAAGGTAACTAAAAAAAAACACTGCGTTATCTGATCTCAGAATTTGGTGCATTCTCAAACACAGCACAATTACAGCGTCAGTAGTAAATTCAATTTAATATAGTCTTTCCAAAGGAACATATAATTGACACCTCTCTTTAAGTACCTGTTTATTTTGTCCATGTGTTCCTCAAGTATAAAAGACTTGTCTTGATCAATCTTGGACTGTTTGAAAATAAAAACCTTTAATTAATTTGATGCAACTCAAATCTTAAAAATTCTTAAAATTTTCACCATATTTAATGATGTATTTTGTGGCAGATTGCAACTTTCACTCAAATTACATCCAGTCTCATAAATAACTACTACCATATGTTCAAAATTCAGACACTATGTATTATTCCAGAATAGCTCTTAAAACTATCAACAGCAAAAAATGTTCTTGTATTTTTATTTGTATGCCATTATATATTATTATGTCATCATTAAAGTGTGTCAATGAATTTAAGGATTTCAAGGTGTTAGACCTGCGCGGTCTCCTAGGAGTTTCGACTCGCCCAGGAAACAACAAGAGTCGGAAGTCGATGCAAAACGCAAGAGGTTTATTGAAGGCCGGTGCACCGGGGTTCCTTGGTCCTCACGCAGGAGGTCGAAGAAGGAACCCTTTTGGGCGCGAATATGTCAGTTTTATAGGTTCCCACTTCCCCGTATGTAAATTATAGATTTGGTTGTGTTCTCCTGCTGATTGGTCCCGGCTTAGGCTCGGACCAGAGAGGGAACTTGTCCCCAGCTGCCTGATTGGTCTTTGACAGACACCTTTTTTACATTTTGTTATCTCCCTCCTTCTCGGAAGGGGGCCGGACATCCTGGAAATTCACCCATTGTCTAAGAAGCCCCTATTGTCTGGAGAGTTCTTAATCATTAGCTGGAACAATGTCCCTCGAGTCCCACAAAGGGACCTAAGAAGTCATCCTGCCCCAATTTCTGTCTGATATAGAAATCCCGACCACATCCCCGATATCCCCGCAGCACTGATCTCCAGGGGGAAAAAAAAACACTACAATGTGTAAGCGATTTCTTCTTTCCATGACAGCAATGAGTCTAAACACAGGCTTATATCCCCGATATCCCCACAGCACTGACCTCCAGGGGAAAAAAAACACTACCTCAGAAAAGAACTCATAAGTGCTTGAACAACTATAATTAGGATTAAAAAAAAATTTTTTTGAACCAAAAATCAGCCCTCTCGTGTTTATAGTTCTAGCTAATCCCCCTTGAGTTAATCTCTTCTCACACAGTGCAGTTTTGAGTCCCCTCACAATCCAGGTCCTTCTTATGTACAAATTCCAGTTTATCAAGGTCATTCTTAAAGTGTGGTACATGTACCTTAGCTGCAGACGTGGCTGAATCATAGCAAAGTACAACAAGGTTCCGCATACCCTTGTTTTGGATACAATGCTTTTAATAACAGGCCTAACTCTAGGTTAGTTTGGGGGCAGTCCTATTATGCTGTGATTGACACTGGGCAGTTAAAACTTTTTTAAAACTGGTGCCATTGTAGGCTACATTTCTCCCCTCCTGTACTTATGAATTTGGTACCTTGGACTGAAATACAATTACCTCTATTGTGATACTGTGATTTAAAATAAAAAATATGTATTTGGTCTCCGTCCATATATTTGGCCTTTTGTTCCAGGCTCACAGCTCCCAAAAACCCATGAAAATCTCTAAGTAGATCACCTTTTGTTATAATATATGGTCTTTCGTCTTTGGTTCCTGAAATAAAGGTGAAATGGCTGTCTTTTGTTATTCACAACAAGCCCCTTTCAATCACACCTTTGTTTGTTACTGAGGTGACTATAGGAAAGCCCTAAGGATGGGGGCTGGTTGCCAGGGGAACCAACCAAGGGAAGTTGCAGTGCCATACTCCACTATCTAATCCCACACCTCCCCCATCTCCACCTCCAGTGAGGCGGAAAGGGCTGGAGGTTGAGTTCGATCACCAATGTCAATGATTTAATCAATCGTGCCTACATAATGAAGCTGTCATAAAAACTCCGAAGGATGGGGTTTGGAGAGTTTCTAGGTTAATGAACATGCAGGGAGAGTGAGTGGCTCACCCCAACTTCATGGGGACAGAAGCTCCTGGGCTTGAGGGCCCTCTGGACCCCACCCTATGTATCTCTTCATCAAGCTGTGCATTCGTATCCTTCATAATAAACCAATGAATGTTAAGTGTTTCCCTGAGATCTGTGAGTCATTCTAGCAAATTATCAAACCCAAGGAGGGGGTCATGAGAACCTCAATTTATTGCCAGTCAGTGAGAAGTACAGGTGACAACCTGGGATTTGTGACTGGTGTGTAAAGCAGGGTCCAACTTGTGGGACTGGGCCCGTTAAGTTGTGGGATCTGATGCAAACCTCAGGTAGACAGTGTCAGCATTGAAAGGAATCACAAGACACCCAGCTTGTGTCGTGGAGAACTGCCTGATGTGTGGAAAACCAACAACGTCTGGAGTCAGGAGTGTTGTGAATGTGGTAGTAGTGAGAAGGAAAGGAAAACACATGGAGGGTTTCCCAACACATCTATCAAATTTCACATTTTTACTATTAAACAGATCACTCTGAACTTGGTTTTTTTTTTCACAAACATGTTTACCTAATTTAACTTAGTTTCTTAGTTTCAAATCAGTCTGATCAAAACACCATCAACATTCTCATCCAAATCACTGAGGAAAACACTGACTAAGAGAAGGCCAAGACGGCTTCACTTACAGCCTAATACCCAAACATTTAACAGAACTCCTTGGGAAGGCGCCTCAACCCCCCCACGCTATAATCCATCCCACGTTTACCCAATTTGACAACGTAAGAGACTGTCAGATGCTTTGACAAAATCTGATGAAATGCTCACATGCTCTGTATTCATATTCATACACTAACTATTCAGGGCCCATGAATCTGTACTCACGTTCTTCTGTTCTGGGTAATTTTGTCAGGGGGCGGTTACCATTTCTCTAAATATTTCCTCTCCTCTGTTACAAATTCCTAACAGGTTTGGACGTCCTGGAATAATACCAAGTTTTCTTTTCTCTCCATTTTCCACCTTATTATCCTCTTAGAGTCTTCCTCATCCATCAATTTTAATCTAAGCTGTTGTGAGGTTTTCCCCCATTTCGCTGTCACATTTTAAATTTCTTTTTAGTCTTTAACTATTTCTCTTTGTAACATCTGTTCTTATTTCACAGATGAAATATTTTCCTCTTATCTGAAGATAAAAAAAAAAACCAAACCTATAATTGTTAGGGTTCCTTCTTCTCCTTGCACTGCCTACTTCCTTCAAGTACATTCTTTATTTTAGCCAATCTCCGGTTTTTAATGCCTGGCAATCCTTGTTATTCTATGTGAAGCACTAAAATTAGGAAGCTTTGTGTGTAATGTCAATTGCAGTTATGGGACTATCAATTGTCTGATGCATTATGAGATGATCAGGCCTGGATGTTTTTTTCATAGAGGGGTGCTCGAATGTCAATAGCTACAGGTTTTCTTTTGCTTCTAATGAACTGCTTGGGAGTAGGATGGTGCTACTGACTCAATGTTTGTGCCCCCACAAAATTCATGTTGAAATCTTAATCCCAATGTGATAGTATCTGGGGGTGAGGCCTTTGGGAGGTAATTTAGTCAAAAGGATGGAGCCCTCAGGATGGGATTAGCACCCTTATAAGCAGAGACCTGAGAGAGCTCACTTTCTCTCTCTGCTATGTGAGGACACAGCAGGAAGGCATTCATCTGCAAAACAGGAAGAGGTTCCTCACCAGGAACCTAATAGGCTGGCACCTTGATCTTGGACCTTCCAGCCTCCAGAACTGTGAGAAATTTCTGCTGTTTAAGCCACCAAGCCTACGGTATTTTTGTTATGGCTGCCCAAACTTAGATAGATGGTACGTAAGAGTTCTGGAAACCAACTAGGAAAAGAGGCCAAAATTCTTCCCATTTAATATGTTCTGCCTCTTTTCAGTAGAGCACCTCACCTATCCCTGCCCTTAGCCAGCGAGGCCTGTCAAAGGGAGCTGACACCCTACAAAGAGTCTA